>NW_008337322.1:5907501-5922131 GCF_000622305.1 Nannospalax galili | reverse complement strand
GGTTAAAGGCGTGCACTTCCACGCTTTTTTTTTTAATTACTATAACTCTCTCTCTCTCTCCCTCTCCCTCTCCTTCTCCCTCCCTCCCTCCCTCTCTCTCTCTCTCTCTCTCTCTCTCTCCACTTTGCAGTGTTCACACCACTCTAAGTTGACTGAGAGATGTGCCCACCTACCCCTACATCAACCTTTGCTCCAAAAATGAAGGGAGAAAGGATTTGGGAAGTCTGTAATACATACCACCAGACTTGCCACCCTGTGTGAGCATCTAGTCTTGAGATCCTAAGGTCTCTCTCTCTCTCTCTCTCTCTCTCTCTCTCTCTCTCTCTCTCCACTTTGCAGTGTTCACACCACTCTAAGTTGACTGAGAGATGTGCCCACCTACCCCTACATCAACCTTTGCTCCAAAAATGAAGGGAGAAAGGATTTGGGAAGTCTGTAATACATACCACCAGACTTGCCACCCTGTGTGAGCATCTAGTCTTGAGATCCTAAGGAATATGCAGCCTGTCACCCATCTCTTCACAGAGGATAAGGTTCTGTACTGCATGGGTTAGATAAAGATGGAGCGCATCTAGAGAATGGATTTGAAGCTTGGCTCTCATATCTCCAGATGTGCAGGTAAACATGGGCAGAATAAACAACAGGAGGTGGAGCCAGAGAACCTTCCAACATGGCTGTATCAGCTGTAGGAAGTAGAGGCACCAGGAAATACAGATGTTGACACACATGAGTCAGTGTCTCTCAGGCAGCTTTATTTCAAATTTGTGTTGAACTCTTCCCCCACGATTTTATTTAAATTGCTTACTGCCTCAGGATTTTGTTTCCTTTTATCTGTAAGGATCTCAGGATATGGGATAACAGAATTTGAGTGCCATCCTAGAACGGCCACCACTGTGCTGGCTTTGTATTCTCCGGGCCACTTGAAAAGGAATATGAAATTTTGGCAAAAATAATTGGACAGTGGAGTCACTTGGATACCTGTGGCCAGAGTTATAAGAGCTGTGCTGGTAGTTCACAGCACAGGCTAGCAGTTAGACTGCAAAAAAAGCTGCTCCCAGCAAAGCCTTCAGTGATGTCCAGAAAGCAGCCCCAGGTAAGGATGGCACTGAACTCCCCAGTGACTTCTGTTGGATCGTAGGAGGTCCCCGTGCAGGACCGGCTACTGTGCAGCTCAGTGCAAGCTTTGGTGACCAGCTCTCTGTGCCCATGGTGGTCCCTGAGAGCTGACAGCTCCATTTTTGTTATGGAACAGTCAGAGTCTGAGTTGTATGGGTGGGATGTCTCATAGGGATGGATGAGCAGAGTGGGCAAAGGCACAAAACTTAAGTTTCCTCCTGAGTGGGCAAGTTGTATGGCCCGTGATGTTGCACAGGGCAGGGCGAATGGAGGAATGGGCAGACGGGCAGATGGAAGGGCGTGGAGAGGTAGGTCTGAGGGTCTTCTCTAACAGAAGAGTTAAATGACACAGTGGATCCTGATGCCCACCCTGCGTGGAGGCCAAGGCCAGGGGCTCCTCAGCATCCAGGTCAGGGTCCCGGCTACCACTGCCAAGCAGCAGCTATGTACACACTTAACACAGGCTTTTCACTGATCCTCCTGACCTTGCTTTACAGAAGGAGAAAGAGATCCAAAGAGGTTTCATTGCTCTCTTGGGGACTCAGAGTGAGATAGCAGAGCTGGGATTCAAATCCACATCTGCCTACCTGTCTACCTGCTATAGATTTACTTCCTAACAAGCTGTCTTGTTATAGAAGTAGAAAGAAAATTCCAGTAAGCACTTGATGCTTTTACTTCTAGCAGGGGCTGAGCAAAAAGCACTCAGTAGATAGTCTCACCCAATCCAGACTGAGACCTGTGGACAGGAGTTATATCCCAGTTAGTAGAGGAAGAAACTAGCCAGCTGGTTGTCCTGGTATAGCAGGGTCCCTGAGGCAGAGCTGGGATTTGGACTCAGCTCTGCCTGACTGCACAGTGCTGTATTCAGACCCTCTGCACTGTTGCATCACATCCTTGACTGGGAACTTAAGTGCTTCTGGCCTCTGGATGAGCCCTCGACTAGCCCAGCTCTGGACTGATGGGAGAACACAGACCCTGACATCAATCTTGCTCTTGAGAAACTATGTAACCTTGGACAGGTAACCTTACTTAGCAAAGGGGATTGATGGCGTTTCCTTTCAGAATTGAGAGGTTTCAAAAAAATTTCATTGACATTGGAACCACAAAAGAGCTCACGTTGGGTATTGATCTGTGAGCTCAAAGAATAGGTGGAAGATGACAAGTTAGAGTTCAGATATGAGGCCTGGTTCTGTGTGACCCCCCCACCCCGTGTATCTGCTGTCTGTGTAGAAGTGCGGAGGAAGGGACCAGGTGTTCCTCTACAGGTGATGGTATAAGCACTAAACAGAGAAGTGTGTGAGAGTCTAAGCATTCCCCACCGACACGAAGCCCAGGGCATCTGTGGCAGGTGTCACCAACACCACAAAGATATTTTGTGTTCTGTTGCTTTACAGGTGTTAAAAAGGCCCAGCATAGTAGCTCATGCCTATAATCCCAGCACTTGGGAGGCTGAGACAGGAGGATAGTCATGAGTTTGAGGCCAGCCTGACGCATATAGTTGCAAAACCCACAAGCCAGCTGTTAGAGCAAACTTGAATTGTGATGTGGTGTTTCTCCAAGGAAGGTATGGCCAGAGGACCTGGGCTGTGTCCACAGACAGGACTGACTGACGTGAGATGTTAGCTCGTCTCCAGTGCTTGGAGGATCCCATGGTCCCAGTTCGGAACTGGCTCCCAGAACTGTATTGAATGCTAAACCGGAACATGGCACTGCATCTCTCTGGTATGAAGCCCACGCAATACCCCGTTCAGGTGTTTGTGATACACTTCACTGCTGCCTTTTCCCAGTTGATTTATTTGGACTGTAGGTTGGTAAACGTCCATTGGAGCATTATGTTTGTATAGAATGGTGTTGGTGCCCAGGGCCCAAGGGCGGTTCTGATCCCAGATTCCTGCCCAGGCATTGCGGTCAGCATTGTGGCATTCTTCTCTGCAATTTTCTGCTTTTGAAGCTTTTTAGAGTGCTTCATGTTTGGCAAGCACTGAGTAACATGTTTCCTGAAAAATCTCTTCATCTTTGACGAAATGAGTAGATTTTATGACAGTGTAGGTGACCTCCCGTCACCCTCTGGGCTTCAGGTTCTGTTCTCCTCAAGGATGCAGAGGAAAGGCTGTGGTGGAAAGGGTCTGCAGCTTCAGTGTGAAGTGTCCCCCACAGGCTCACATGTTTGAACACACGATCCCCACCTGGTGACTCGTAACGCTCCTTTGGAAGGTCACGGAAGCTGCAGATGATGCTTTGCTGGGAGAAGCAGGTCATTGGAGGTGGGCCTGGAGGTTACAGTTGACCCCATTTTCTGTCCGCTTTCTGCTTCTGTTTCACCGGATCTGAGGAGCCTCAGTAGCATAATTCTGCCACCATGGAGCTGCCTTTGACCCTGCCTTCCCCCATGAGGGGTCGAATTCCTCAAACTGTGAACTGAAATAACTCTTCCTCCCTGTGTTAGCTACTTTTCTGTTGCTGTGATAAAACACCATGGCCAAGGTCACTTACAGAAGGAAGAGTTTATTTGGCTTACGGTTCCAGAGGGGTAAGTCCATCATGGCAGAAGAGGTGTGGCAGCAGGAGGTGGCTGGAGCAGAAAGCCAAGTGATCACATCTCCAAGCAGGCACAGGAAGCAGAAAGCCAGACTGGAAGTGGGTAAAGCTATGTACTCTCAAAGGCCGTGCCCAGTAGTGCAATTTCTCCAGCATGACCACACCTCTTAAAAGTTCCATGACCTGCCCCAAACAGTGCCACCAGCTGAGGACCAAGGTGTTCTTGGAGTCAGTGGGGGCACTCGTTCAAATCGTCACTCTTCCTTAAGTTGCTTCCTATCAGATCTGACTACAGCAATGAGAAGAGTAACTGATAGGTTGGGTTGGAGGGTGAGCTGCTGAGCCCAAGCGGAGGCATCAGGCAGAATGGTCAAGGGTGCAGACAGGACAGGGGCCCCATAACCTAACACCTAATTCAGTTCAATAATGCTGTAAAGTTAAACAATTATGCTTTAAGCACTATAGAAGTAACTCAGATAGTCTGCATGGATTTCCATTTCTAAAACATTCAAATAGTTAAGCCATTTAAATCACATCTAACAATGTAATTAGTGTGTTTGTCTTTTCCTACAATGAATACACTAGGCTTTAAAAAGTTCTATTTATTTATTTTTATTTTATTTTTATTTATTTATTTACTTATTTATTTATAAGGTCTTGCTGGGCAGCCCAGGCAGACCCGGGACCCTATGTAGTCCAGGGGGCCTCAAATTTGAGATTCTTCTTCTGCCTCCTGAGTGCTGGGATTACCAGAATGCATCGCCATGTATGGCTTTAACGGATAGGCTAGTGATGGCAAATTTTCACATGTGTAGTGACTTATTGACTTAGAGACTGCAGAATTTTTAAAGAAATGCCTTGTGTTGTCTGGAGTAACTGAAAAGCTTTCCCAGGACTCATGTTTTTCCCTTCCTCCACCCTGTCTCCCTGTGTAGATTGGTGGTTCCTGGGTGTAGGCGTGGGGTGCTGCAGTTGTTGAGGGTGACACTGACCGAGGATGGGCCGAGCAGGCACCCCTCTTCGCTAGGCATGGGCTCAAGGCCACCAGGAACCTGGAGAGTTCGCGGACTGCTTTGTACTTCATCAGAAAGTTGTCAGGCCACTAAAGCCACTCACTAGCCTGTTAGGGACTTGGCAAAGAAGCTCCATGGAGCTGTGCTGGTGAGGATTTCCTAGGCTGTGTGAATCATGTGTGTGTGGGTATGTGTGCGTGTGTGTGTGTGTGTGTGTGTGTGTGTGTGTGTGTGCGCGCCACGTTTCTTTGATAGAAGGTGGAGGAATTCTGAATAGAAGGATCATGGTAGGCATGTCAGAGGCGATGGCCTGAGCATGCCCACAGCTGCTCACACCAGGCTTCTGCAGGGCAAACTTCTGACTGTGCCAGCCTGTCTGTGGTGCTGAGTGCAGCCTGGCCTGGGGTTGTGGGTGCAGTCCTTCCTCCCCTTGGCTCTTCTCCAGGATTTGGAATTCAGACTTTTCTAAGGTCTGACTTGAGGCCTGGCCTTTGTCTGGACTCGTAGAGGCTCCAGGCTGTAGTGTCTAGGTTGGGTGGGTTGGGAACATAGGGTTCCGAGCTCAGCATGACATTTGTGAGCCAGGCAGGAGACACCGATACAGACCTCGTGGGGAATTGCTTCTTATGTCACCTCCAGGGGATGTTGTGCCAGAAACCAAGATTAAATATTGAAAATAGCAATTTTGAAGAGGGCTGGCGGCAGAGTAGAAAGGGTCCTGGACTATACATGACATGGAAGGAGAAACTTTCAAGGAGAGGAGACCAGCCAGAGAGGAGATGGGGAGTAGTGGGGACAAATAAGACAAAATAGAACGGTATGTGTGAAGTGTCACAGCATAACCCATCACTTTGTATAGTAACTGAAATGTTAATAAAGCAAAGAACACATTACGATTTTCCTTGGTGTATCTTCCCTTCCCTTCCCTCCTCCCCTCCCTCCCTTCCTCCCTCTGGTCTCCCTTCTGTCTGTCTTTCCTTTCCTTCCCCTCCCCCTCCCTTTTATTTTCGTTGTGTGGGAGTCGAAGCCAGGGCCCCACACCTGGCAGGCCAGTGCTCAGTCACTGAGCTATAGCCCCAGTATTTTGTTTTACTTTTCGAGACAGGGTCTCACAAGTTTGTTCAGACTGGCCTTGAATCCGCTCGATAGCACAGAAAGGCCTTTAACTTGGAATCCCCGTCCCAGCCTCTGAGTAACTGGAATGACAAGCCACCACATTTTCTTTTCTTTTCAATTTTAGAGTTTTTGTGTGTATGCGTATGGTATGTGCACATTTGTGTCTGAGTGCCAGTACGCGCTCTGCATCTCCTGTGTGGATGTTAGAGCCTCGGGCGCTGGTCGGTGCCTTCTGCCTTGTTTGAGATGGAGTCGTTTGTTCTGTTGCTGCACACAACAGGCTAACCAGCTGGCTGGCAAGGTTCGGAGACGTGTCTGTGGAGAGTTCTAGGACTACAGACATGTGCTACACATCTGGCTTGATGTGGGTTCTGAGACTTGGACTCAGCTTCTCTTACTTGAGTGACAAGTACTTGAACTGCTGAACCATTTTTCCAGCCCACATTTTTCTTTGGACAAATGGTGTAGGCCAGTAGGCACCAGAATCCACCCAGAAAAGCACAAAGGGCAGCCACCCCACTGAGGTCCTGCTCCTGTCTTGAGGACCATACTGTAAGGGGGGGTTGTCAGCTGCCCTATAGGGATGTCCTAACTTACGGGACACAGTAGTTAAGGCTAGAACAACAGGATCTCATTCTAGAACCAGCGTGGTCTGGCAGCTAAATATGGAATCTAGCACTTTCTCCAGAAATAAGGGACTTAGGAGTCAAGAGGGCAGGCGGGCAAAGGTCCTGGCCTGTAGAAATCCTGCTCAGGAGGAAAAAGCCAGAGTCACTTGAGGCCCCAGGAATCCCCGTAGAGAGGTTCTTTCCAGACGGGGTGCAGGTTTGGAAGTGCGGTATCTTAGCCCCAGCTCTGCTCCTGTGGATATGGAGCTGCCTGGTCCAGCAGACTAGATGTATAAGCTGTATCCTCGAGTGTGTGTGGGCAGAGCAGGCAGCTGTTCTTGCATTCCTCCCCTCTCGGTGACTCCAGATTGAAGGAACATGGCTGTGCCAAGGTGAGCCAAAACCGGAGATGCCATGAGTTTTGTTCTTTTCAAGGCCAGAGTATTTGAGGTCAAAGATAGGGAGTGAGCCTGAAATAAAATGTGATGTCATTCATGTGCACAGTCAGATGCCGGCTTGGCATTGGCCGATTCGGAGAAGACAGCTTGTGCCCATGCGGGGATCACACTCGTCCCGCCCTGGCACGCAACCTGGTTTTGCAAGCTTATTTTTTGCCTTGAGTTTTTTCAGTTTTTGTTGAATGATGTAAGAAAAGTCACTGTAGTATCAAGGTGTGAGCAAGAGATGGATTTGTGATGAACCTTTTGCAGCTAGCTTGCTTTACAAGGACATCCTACCTGCCTGACCTCCTTTGACTTCAGAAGCTAATCAGGCTCAATCCTGGTTAGTACTTGGGTGGGAGAAAGTGTCCCACTGAGTGGCTGACCTAGAGAAGGACCTATACTAACCACCCTGTATTAATTAGGACCTATGCTTACCACACTGTATTAGTTGCCTTTCTTATACGGTGATAAAATACCGGAAAAAAAAATTGAGGGACAAGCGATTTGTTTTTGGCTCATGGTTTGAGACGGTACAGTCTGTCATCACAGAGAAGGCACAACAGAGTTCGGAGCAGTTCACGAACACAACAGTGGGAGCATGAGGCTGCTTGCTGAGTCTTGGTGGATTGGGAAACAGAGATCAGGCTGAAACTGCAGCTGTTCTGTAACCCATAAGACCTGCCCCCCTGGTGACTCATTTCTTTTAGTAGGTCCAACCTCCTAAAGGTCTTACAACCTCCTAAAACAGCACCACCAGCTGGGGTCCAAGTGTTCAAACACATGAGGCGGTGGGGAGATACTTCACATTCAAACCATAGCACACCACAGTGGTTCATGGTGTGCTGCTGTGCTCCCCACAACATTTGGAGAGGGAGCTAGGGCGTTATTATACTCTCAAAGTCTGGGACCTGGAGTAACCACAAAGTAAGAGTTATGGAAAAATTGATGACAAACTTTGGGGGAAAACAAGTGAAATCAGTAACAGGTAACTCCTGAATGAAGCTGTCCTGTGAGAGGCAGTGGTTCTCTTGTCTGGCCAGGAAATAATACTGCCTTAGCCATCTTTGCCCTTGACCCAGAAATAGACCCTGAATGCTCACCAGTAAGTGAGTGATGGGAAGTTAGCAATGGAGGCCAGAGAGTCTGAGAACTTGAACTGTAGGTTCTGTTGTTACGTTGCTGGTGTGTTCTTTGAGTATAAGAACAGGTTTCATGGGATGCTGCCAACACTACGAAGGGTGTTCATGGCCATCATGGCATGTATTGAGGGTGAGAGATAGCCTGAGGAGAGACACAGGGGGACCTGATACCTGAGAGCAAAGTGTCCTCACTTTGGGTGGTAGTCTTGAACTTTAAGTGCAGACCATTTGGTGATGGTTTGGCCTATTTTTAGACAACTTCCAGGGTCTCTGTATCATCAGGGACACTTATGGGCACCTGGAATCCAGGTGTGTCCCCCCCCTCCAATCCAGATCAGGTCAGCCTTTTCCATAGAAAGTTTTTCCCAGTGGCAGGAGGGAAGTGTAGACAATACCAGACTCAGGTGGTTGGAACTCAGGCAAACTGAGGGCCTCCATCCATAGTGGGTGACATGTTAAACATCTCAGAAAAGGTCTGTGGAAGCCAGAGCTTTGTAACCTGGTCATGCCCAAGTTGAGCCCTGGTTCTCCTCAGCAGCTGAGTGACCTTGGTAGGTCCTCGAATCTCCTTAGGCAGCTGCCTTGCAAATGGGATGGTGAGTTGTTCTGTGTGCCTTACAGGCTGGGTTTGGAAGCCTGAATGATATGAGGACATTTTGCTCTCTCAGCTTCTGTTCTCCTGGTGGCTTTACACAGGCCAGGTTGCCATAGGGCTTTGACTCTATGAGGCCTCTGCTGTTGACTCTTAGGGGTTCAGGCTCCCCAGCAAATGAGATTGGGCAATGTGATACACTTTCCATAAGTCCTGGGTACGTGTGTGTGGGAGGGGAGGGGGATCGCTGCACAGGAGCTCCAGCTGTTCTGCCTTGAGGTCCCCTGGCTGGGTTTATCTGTCTTTTCCCACCCTGGATCCACCCACAGACTGTGTGACCTCAAGCAAGCTGCTTCTCTGACTGTACTTCTTCACCTATAAAACAAGACAGGGTAGTTGGGAGTATATTAGTTACTTTTCTCATGGTTGTGACAAAATATCTGCCAGAGGAACTTAAAGAGTCTCACAGTTCGAGGGTGCTGTCCACCATGGCGGGGAAGTCATGGCAACAGAACCTTTAGGCAGCTGGCCACATTGCCTCTGCAGTCAGGAAGCAGAGAGAGATGGATGCTGGCGCTTCACTGTCTCCTCTTTATTCTGTCCAGGACCCCAGCCCATAGAAGGGTGCCACCCAGATTTAGGGTGAGTCTTTCCATCTTAATTAACTCAATCTAGAAACACCCTGACTGACATGCCAGAGTTTTGCCTTCTAGATCCTGTCAAGGTGACAATTTTAATCATCACAGGGAGTTAAAGAAACAAATCCACATCAGATGCTTAGAACAGTGTTTCATGTTCAGTGAATGCTGGGTATAGAGTGGCTATTATTGACTCCCTGACACAACCTAAGCACATGGCAGGTCTTAATATATCTATATGAATGATAAGAGCAGCAGAGCTTGGGCTTACAGGGAGAGCCAAGCCGAAACACCAAAGTGTGGAGTCATCTTCCCTTTCTTCCGAGTCCCTCTCAGGTTTCCCTGAAATTGCTGATAAGATGTAGTGGCCAAAGCTGAACAGTGTCTGCTCAAACTGGCCTCCATGAGCAGGAGACAGCAGGAAGATGGGCCCTGTCCTCATAGCTCTGACCCTTGAGTTGCTGTTTCTTTACTCATTTGCCCCACAGGAACCCAGCAAGTGAGAGCACTCTACAGGGAGTAGGCAGGGTGCCTTTCGCGCTTTGTCTGGCTTTGTCTGTGTTTCATTCTCATAGTGAATTTGTGCCTTGCCATGGAGCAGATTCTTTTTCCTCTGTCTACCATGATGGCAGATGGGAAGTGTGCTTTTAATGAATCACTGTTTTCCTTTGGAGATTAAGCTTTCATTATAAATATAATTGCTGACACACAGCCTTCTGGTACTTACATATCATTTTCCAATTAGGATAAGGGCTCAGAAAGTCCCTCGGAAAGGGACATGGACAATGCTAAGCCTGTAGCTCAGCATGGGGTGCCGGTGGATGAAGTGCTTTATGCCATCTGGAAGCACCATGTTCTGAGTCTGCCCACAATGTGCTTGGGCTGAGAGGTCTGAAAATATTCATGACCTTTGAGGAAGAGATTAAAATTAGTAAGCAGAGATGCTGCAGCCAGATCCTCCAGTCGCTTCTGATGTGTCATTCCACAGCGTCTGCCATGCCTGGCACATGCTTCTGAGATGGCTGTGGGGTAGAAGGCTGTGCTGCCTAATTTAGAGTTAAATAATTGAATGTAATGTTAAGCATTTGCGGAAGATTTGAATCTGGTCATGGGTGTTACAATGCTTCCAGCACTGTTTTTTTGTTTTGTTTTTTACACAAATTTATTTTCTTATGGTCCCAAATTTTAATGTACAAGGATATTGTGATAATGCTTTGTATTAAAGTAACATTTTTTTTCCTCTCTCAAAACTGCTGTGAGGGGTGGTGAGATGGGTCGGGAGAGGGCACCTGCTGCCCAGTCTGGCAGCCTGAGCTCGATCCATGGGACTGCATGGAAGAAGAGAGCTGACTCCTGCAGGTTACCCTCCGACCTCCACACGCATGCTATGGCACATGTGTGCCTCCATACATATGTATCCGTTTGTGCATGCACACACGTACAGTAAATGTAATAAGGGGAAACCTGCTCTGGGGTAGACAGTTAGAACGCTGTGAGCCAGCGCGCTGCTGCTTAGTCCAGTCACATGTCAATGTGTCCAGAGGTCCTGGCAAAAGATACTGCAATTTGCAGTGAACACAAATGAGGTTTTAGGTACTGTTTTTGGGTTGAATTACTGAATTAAATTTAGAGTAGAAACCGGTAAAGTATGAAGTTGTTTTTAGTTAGCGATCAGTTGTAGCACAAGTTCCAAAGTTTCAAAGAGCAATTTAAAATTTATAGCAGATTTTCTTTTCAGTCTGTTTCTTACTACACAGGGAATCTGAAAAAGATTTAGAGGCCATTTTCACTTAGTCATGCTGTATTTCGGTCTTTCAAATTAAAAGAATAATCTGAATAAAATTTGCAAACAGAAGACACGTGGAATGACCTTCCTGCTGTCCCGCCTTTTCAGCAACTGGAAATGGTACTGTGTATCATGTTGGCTTGTTCTGTGTCATAAAGAGTCGACAAGAACGTGACTACGTCATCTGAACTGTGCTTGACTTGCACACTCACTGTAACTCTGGAGAGCCTGGGCAAGCCAGTGGCCACTGCTCCAGGTCTGTGGGGAAGGAGCGCTGCAGCCTGCCTCTTGGGGACAGCCGACGGAAGGGAGGCCACGCAGGGCAGTACACCTGAATTGTTTTATTGCACCAATTTTTCTCATATCTGAAATTGTATTTAATATTTTGAATAAGATTTAAGAAATAAATGGTAAAGATATACAGCCATGCTTTTATAAGTGTGTTCATTTCAGCGTTGACATCTGGTGATGACAGGAGAGGCCTGTATCTGGGAGAACGTGCCCCCCATCTGACTGTTGGTTGCCCTACTCAGCTGTGGAACTTTGCCTCTAGAAATGCCACTCGCATCTCTGAATTCTTACGTCATCTGTTACCGGGGCAAAGCTGAGTGGCAGGGAAAGTCTCGAAACTGTTCCCTGTGCATTTTCCAGTCCTGGATCCCTGTTGTCGGGGGTCAGCCCTGATGATGGATCTGGGGTACCTGCTGCTGTCCATGTCCTGCTGAAGTTTGGTGCCACCACTGAGTAGCCTCTGATGTTCAGAGTATCAGGTTATATATACACAGACTGAAACACTGATGGGGTCTGAGGGAGGCACCTGGCCTGTTCTGCTGGGTGAGAGACCTAAGACCCACATTTGAACCACACAGCACTAATGCATTGCACTCTGGTGTGATCTGTTCTCTTCCAGCAGCCTCTGGAACCTCTCTGCACAGTGCTGGTAATGTGTGCCTGCAGGCAAGCTGGTCTTTGTAGCTATACACAGACTGAAACACTGATGGGGTCTGAGGGAGGCACCTGGCCTGTTCTGCTGGGTGAGAGACCTAAGACCCACATTTGAACCACACAGCACTAATGCATTGCACTCTGGTGTGATCTGTTCTCTTCCAGCAGCCTCTGGAACCTCTCTGCACAGTGCTGGTAATGTGTGCCTGCAGGCAAGCTGGTCTTTGTAGCGTGTTCTCTCTCTCTCTTTCTCTCTCTCTCTCTCTCTCTCTCTCTCTCTCTCTGTGTCTGTCTCTCTGTCTCTGTCTCTCTCTCTGTCTCTCTCTCGCTCTCTCTCTCTCTCTCTCTCTCTCTCTCTCTCTCCCCTTGTTTCGCATGTACAGAACCACTAGACAGCCTAGCTACGTGCTTTTCTAATGCAGTGTGAAGTGAATCAAGGCCCTCTTCCTGGTGGCAGTCCGCGAAGCCACAGATATCATTTGATCATGGATCCTCACAAGGTGACCTCAGGAACAGCTGATGAGCAACCCCAGGACACACACACACACACACACACACACACACACACACACACACACTGGACCTGAGGACATGAGACACTGGGGTGAAGGATCTGCTCTTTACTCAGAGATAGCACCAGCATTTGCTTCTCGCCTTTAACTGCAAGCTTGGAAAACACTGCCTTCCTCTAACTCACACATATTTTAGCTATGCCTATACTTGAAAAGGGTGGCTATCTGTGGTCTCCCTAGCTGAGAAACCCTATCTTCTCCCTTAAGCTGTATGTCTGGCTTCTTATCAAAGCTGATTCTCAAAGTTAAATTTTATTTACCTCATTTCTTAATCTCTCTCTCTCTCTCTCTCTCTCTCTCTCTCTCTCTCTCTCTCCAGCATCTTAGCATGTGCCACCATGCCTAATTTGACTTGTGTTTCTTGATTTTCTGAGGCTGTTCATGAAGATCTTGTGGAGCATGGATTGCTCCACAGAACGAGCTTGAGAACTAGAAGTGGCCATTGTCCTCCCACCCTAAACCTGGCAGTTTCCACATATCTTTTTTAATACATATTTTTTATTTACTTTTTAACTTTTTAATAACTATATGATTAGAAGAAGCATTTCATTACACCTTTAATATATTCAGTAACATACTCCAGAGCAAGAATACATCTCTTTCATAAGCGGCTGTAAGTTTCTAGGTTCACAGTTGAATTAATACAGTTATACAATATTGACTCAGTATAAGCCCTGTAAAACATAAAATTGAATGAGTTTTTTAACTTTGTTTTCGAATATATTGTTCCTTGCAGAAAAACTCATTGTTTTTGCTACTAACACTGAGATGTTGGCACATGTATCTCTAATCTGTATGTATCTATTACTAGTCATAATCGGTTGCACTTGGATCCTCGGCACCTGTGTATGTCTATAAAGTCATCGGGTACATTTCAATGGAATGTTTATCACCTCTACTAATTAGCATGATGTAAATTTCCTAGCTTCCTCCTCAAATATAATACATTTTAAAAAATTGATTTTTTTTGTGTGTGTATATCACACAGAACATCGCTTAAATTTCTTGATTTCTTTGTGTGTGTATCACACAGAACATCCCAATCTTATTCATCTATATACCCACTTCCAAGATGGTACCCTCCCATACCACCCCCCAACTAGAGCCCTTATACTCTGTCTTCCCTGCAACTGTCTGCTGTGTTGTTAGTACCACAGGCATTCCCCACTACTTGTCCATCCAGTGAATCTAGTCAGCCTATCTAGAGGTCTTTGTTTTAGAAAAGATCAGCTGTTCCTCATCTAGCAGCAATCAGTTGTCAATATTCCTTTAGATAAGATTGGGGTCTGCTGTTCATTTTCCCAGTTCTATGCTGGGTTACTATCTGGGAGTCCCTTTGGCCACCCCGGCCAACAACTCAAAAGAAGGTATCTCCTATCTGGCATTGTTGCTTGTTATGTAGCCTTTAGCTATGCATATGGACTCTTAAAAATTATATTGGCCCCTTTAATCTTTCGTTATACTTTCCTTTTGGGTATTTAGCGCCATACAGTTGGCCCAAATAAACCAATTTATTTTTACTCTTAAGGTCATTTGAGGATCTGTTCCTCAGGGGTCACATGGGCTTGGGAGGAGCCCCTGGCTCCTTTCTTTTACCCGTTCCGTCTGTGTGAATATAAGTCAAAGATCCTGCTTGACCATGGCTGGCTTCGCTTGGAAGCATGGAGGAAATGATTCCTCTGTGTTGACCCTCCTCTTTTTAGACTGGACACTGGTTCAAATCCATCTCGTGGGGTCTCCTCGGCCTCCTTGATCAAGAGGACAGGTGACCCACCACAATTATAGGACAGTTTGAGAGATGCTCATAGTTCCCTGGAGCTAGTCGACCTAGGAGGGCAAGGAGCAAAAATGGTCCTTTATGCCCCTCTGACCAAATTAGTATAGGCCTCAAAGTATGTCTGTTAAACATCAAAGAAGGTTAATTCCACCAGTCTGGTACTTTTAATTACTTTGTGTCATGTAGATAAATCTTGGGCAAAGACCAATTGTTCTCAGATAAACCTTACCTAGAGTAATATGGTTCCCTCTGGTTTTTAAAACTAGCTAGGCATTATTTATCTCTCATATTGTCTCACCCTTCCATCATGGCTTCCCCACTTAAGGTTCCCCCTTTTACCCTTTTTC
>NW_008337322.1:5906299-5907226 GCF_000622305.1 Nannospalax galili | reverse complement strand
GTTCTCCACACTGCTTTCCATAGGGGTTGAACAAGTTTTCATCCCCACCAGCAGTGGATGAGTGTTCCCCTTTCCCCACATCCTCTCCAATATTTGGTATCATTTGTTCTCTTGATCTTAGCCAGTCTGACTGGGGTAAGATGAAATCTTAAAGTGGTTTTAATTTGTATTTCCCTAATTATTAGTGATGCTGATCGTCTTTTAAGATGTTTCATAGCCATCTTCTTCTTCTGAGAACTCTCTGTTCAGCTCCTTAGTCCATATTTTAATTGGATTACTTCTTGTCTTGATTCTCTGTTTTTTGAATTCGTTACATATTCTGGGTCAGATGTGTCACTGGTGAAGATTTTCTCCCATTCTGTGGGGTTTCTGATCGCTTACCTGGTTACCTCCTTTGATGTACAGAAGCTTTTTAGTTTAATGAGGTCCCATTTGTTAATTCTTACCCTTGTTTCCTGAGCAATTGATGTCCGGTTTAGAAAATCCTTTCCTACACCTATATCTTGTAGGTTATTGCCAGTGTTTTCTTCTAACAGTTTCAGAGTTTCAGGCTTTACATTGAGGTCTTTGCTCCATTTGGAATTGTCTTTTGTGTGAGGTGAAGATAGGGGTTTAGTTTCATTCTTCTACAGGTGGAGATTCAGTTTTGCCAGAACCATTTACTGAACATGCTGTCTTTCCTCCAGTGAATATTCTTGGCCCGTTTGTCAAATATCAGGTGGCTGAAATTGCAGTTACTCATATTTGGGTCTTCAATTTTGTTCCATTGGTCTATGGGCTTATTTTTATGGCAGTACCATATTGTTTTTATGACTATAGCTCTGTAGTAAAGCTTAAAATCTGGTATAGTAATGCCCCAGCATTGCTCTTAGTGCTCAGGGTTGTTTTGGCTATCCGGGGTCTTTTGTGCTTCCATAAGAATCCTAT
>NW_008337322.1:5905858-5906216 GCF_000622305.1 Nannospalax galili | reverse complement strand
GACTTTTGGTAGGATGGTCATTTTCACAATATTAATTCTTCCAATTCATGAGCATGGGAGGTCCTTCCATCTTCTGATGTCTCAATCTCTTTCTTTAAAGATTTAAAATTTTCATCATAGAGCTCTTTAATGTTTTTGGTCAGGTTTATTCTGAGATTTTTAATATTTTTGTAGCTATTGTGAATGGGAGTGTTTCCACGTGCTCTTTCTCTGATCGCTTGTTATTGGTATATAGAAAGGCTACTGACTTTTGTAGGTTAATTTTGTAACCTGCCACTTTACTGAACGTGTTAATATTTTCTTGGAGTTTTCTGGTGGAATTTTTGGCATCTCTTAGATACACTATCATATCATCTGT
>NW_008337322.1:5894789-5904486 GCF_000622305.1 Nannospalax galili | reverse complement strand
TTTAATCTCCATGTGTTCATGTGGTGATTAGGGCTTCTTCCACTGTTGATTGTAAGCTTTATTGCATTGCAGTCTGATAGAATGGATGGAGCTATTTCAATCTTTTTGTATTTGTTGAGGTTTGTTTTGTGCCCCAGTATATGGTTGATTTTGGAGAAGGTTCCATGGGGTGCTGAGTAGAAAGTATGTCCTTTGGTGCTTGGGTGGAATACTCAGTAGATGTCTGTTAAGTCCATTTGAAATATGGTATTGTTTAATTCAGATGTCTCTTTGTTAACTCTCTGCCCTGTTGACCTATCTAATGGAGACCGTGGGGTATTGAAGTCCCCTACTACTAATGAGTTGGGATTTTTCTGGGTCTTATAGTCCTGTAGTACTGTTTTTATGAAGTTAGGTATACCAGAGTTTTGTGAATATATGTTCATGGTTGTGCTATCTTCTTGGTTTATTGTTTCTTCCGTCAGAATGAAGTGGCCCTCTTTATCTGTTCTGATTAGTTTTAGTTTAAAGTCTATTTTGTCAGATATTAGAATTGCAACGCCTGCTTTTTTCTTAGTACCATTCACTCGGTATATTTTTTTCCATCCTTTCACCTTAAGATAGTGTCTGTCTTTGAAAGTGAGATGAGTTTCTTGCAGACAACAAAAAGATGGGGTTTGTTTCTTAATCCATTCACAAAGTCTGTGTCTTTTGACTGGGGAGTTCAGTCCGTTAATAAGAGTATTGAATCCTGTCATTTTTATTTCTATTTACATTCGTGATGTAGTTGTGCTTTTCCACAGTTATACCTTCATTGGATTTCTTTCCACAACCCTATGGGTATAGTTGTTCCTTTCTTCAGCTCTTTGTATTGCTTCCGGAACTCTCTAAAGGGCTGTTTTTGTGGACATTAATTCCTTCAGCCTATTTATGTCATGGAAGATTTTTCTTTCCCCTTCGACTATAATAGACATTTTGGCTGGGTATGGGTTGGCATCTGTGGCTCTGTGGTCATTTAAAACTGGGAATGCTTTGGTCTAGGCTCTTCTGGCTTTCATAGTTTGCACTGAAAAGTCAGCTGTAAGTCTGATGTGTTTTCCTGTTTCTCTTTTGCAGCTTTCAGTATTGTCTCTTTGTTCTGCACGTTTAGTGTTTTTACCATGATGTGCCATGGAGAGTTTCTTTTCTGGTCCTGTCTGTTTGGTGTTCTATATGCTTCTTGTATTTGTATGACCATGTCTTTCTTTAATTTTGGGAAATTTTCTTCCACGATTCTGTTGAAGATCTGGTCCATGCCAGTATCTTGGGATTCTTCTCTTTCCTGTATGCCTATGATTCATAAGTTTGGTCTTTTTATAGTGTCACACAATTCCTTCATATTCCATTCTTGTGATTTCTAAATTTTTCATAATCTTTGCCTGAGTGGTCTAGTTCGTCCACTTTATCTTCTAGTCCCGATACTCTGTTTTCCATTTCATTCATCCTATTGGTGAGGCTTTTTCCTGACGTTTCTAATTGGCTTACTGAGTGTTTCACTTCCTTCTTCATTTCAGCCCAAGTATTCTTCAATATTTCTAACTCTTTTCTAAATTTATTCAGAAGTTTATCTCTGTCATCTTTCAGTTTTTTGATTTCTGATTTTGACATGTGAATGTCCTTTCTGATTCTTGTGTGAGACTCAGGCCTTCAAGTTTGTCTGCTTCTTTTCGTGAATTTTATGTGTCTTTGTGGTTTACTTTTTGGACATGAAAACTGGTTTGTATAAACTTTCAGTTCTCTCTTTTGATTTTGTATTGGAGTGGCCAGATTGCTTTTGTCTTCAGGAGTTCCCACAGAGGCCCAATTCAGATGAGGGTCAGATGTTTTCAGGCTTTCTCCTAAGGTCTGGATCACTCCAGGAAAGATACTGGCTTCAGGAATTTGGGGGTTGGACTGACCTGGGAGCCTGGCCCAGGAAAGATGCTGGTCTAGGGCAGCTGGTGGCTGTCCCACCCAGAGTTACAAAAGCAGATGGGGCAGGAACAGGCCCCAAGGACTCCTGGGGACTGCAGAGGGTCAGATGTTTTCAGGCTTTCTCCTAAGGTCTGGATCACTCCAGGAAAGATACTGGCTTCAGGAATTTGGGGGTTGGACTGACCTGGGAGCCTGGCCCAGGAAAGATGCTGGTCTAGGGCAGCTGGTGGCTGTCCCACCCAGAGTTACAAAAGCAGATGGGGCAGGAACAGGCCCCAAGGACTCCTGGGGACTGCATTGAGAATCTGGGTTGGTCTGGATGCAAAGGATCAGGAAGAGGAAAGGTCAGCTCCAGTGTCCCAGGAAGAGGCTAGTGGGTGGTCCAGGCCCAGGGAAACAGAGGGAGGTGAAGGTGGGGCCATGCCCAGCAGCAGTGCTCCTGGGGCCCAGAGAAGTCACTACATTGGTCTGGAGGAAAAGGATCAGGAAGCAGTATTTGTTCCCCAGGTGTCTGGGGCCCCAAGACAAGGAATGGGGCAGGGCCCAAGCTTGGAGGAGAGAAAGGCGGGGGAGATGGGAGGGTGAATGAGAGTGGGGGAGTCAAGGCACAGAGGGCATGATTGACTTACCTTGGAGAGAGGTCTGTAGGTTGTGCAGGCCAGGGAAGCAGAGTGGTTTTTTTGTTTTTTACATTGTGTGTGTGTGTGTGTGTGTATGTGTGTGTGTGTGTGTGTGTGTGTATGCTCATGTGATTGTGGGTTTGTGTGTGCAGTGGTGTGATGGTGGATGTCAGAAGACAACCTCAGGTGTCAGTTCTTACCTTCCAGGACCCTCTTGTTTGTCAGGCTGTGTAGCCAGTCAGCTTCTGAGGATTTTCTTGTGTTCACCTCCCATCTTGTCAAAGGAGAGTTGGGATTACAGATGTGTGTTACTGTGTCTGGATTTATGTGGGCTCTGGGGATCCAAACTCAGGTCCTCATGTTTGCCTGGCTGCTTTACCCACTGAGCCATCTTGCAGCCCCTCCATCACTTCTTTCAGGACCAGGTCTTTTGACGCCCTCTCTGTTTGCCCCACTAGATCAGTGTTTCTCTGCTTTGGCGCCATGTTCATCTAGGGCCAGCCATGCCTCTGTTGCGAGGCCTGTCCCGCGCATTGCAGGGTGTTTACAGCATCTGACCTCCATACACTGGATGCCAGTAACAGTGCCCTAGTTGTGACAGCAAAAAAGAAAAAAAAAATACCCCCAAGCATTGCTGAATGTCCTCTGGGGTAAAAACATGGCCCAGGTGGAGAACTACAGCTCCAGAACTTCCCCTAAAAAAGCTGCAGGGGATTGAGAAGCTGAGGGTGTCCTCAGAGCGTCTCAGACACAAGTCACTGCAGGGGAGACTTTTGCTCTGGAGCTCTGTGTGAGTCCTTCAACAGGCTCAGAGAATATAAATGTGGGAGAAAGTGAGCCTGACTTGGAACCACCTAAGAAAATAGGTGCTTTGACTAGAGCCAGAAAGCTTTTCTTTAGACCTTCAGATGGTATCAAAAGAGGATTCTGCCCTATTTAGCTTTCTATTGTGATAAAAACCACCTCCCCTGAAGGCTTTCTGTCTTTGCTTTGGAGAGTGCTATGAAGATGCCAAGGGTAAATGTCAATCGAGGTACAACACCATCTACAAGACCAAATAACCACATCAGTGGCCAGCACAGCATACAGTATTGGTGCAGTAGTGGCACTTTTATCTTGGGGGCAATCAAGATCTACCTAATTGATAAAAGCCCACTCAATGTGACGAAACTCAAGTGTGGTACTGTAAGCATAACCAAATACACATGGCTGGAGAGGACATAGATCTTAGAGAAAACCAAGACTGTTACATCCCTAGACTAATGTAATTTCTTGCTGTGTGCAAAATATCCTTATATTTACAGACGGATATCCCAGTCACCACTCATCAAGCTCATTTTGCACCAGTCGGAGACTGTTACCAAGTACCACAACTGGTCACACACAGACATTGTCTATGAACTGCCCAGGCCTAAGTGACACATCTACAATGCAAACTCTATACCTAAGGCTCATGGAACATGGAACAGGGATAATGAAGAGGCCACTAATGAATCTCTCAGTTCTCATTAATGAAGCTCCCTCATGCAATAGAGGACCACGAACAAAGAAGGTCACAAATGGCCAAAACATAGATTGATGGTCCTTTGATAGGACTCCTGTTGTACCTCATCCACTGGACCCCAGAAAGACCACCAAGGACCCAACACACCAAAATGTAAAGGCAAAGGTTTATGGTTTATTCGGGCTTAAGCTCAGGCTCTTGGACCTCACCAACTCAACGGATCCGTGCTGAGAGCCCAGAGTAAGGGAGAGTGGAGCCTTTTATAGGTTTTAGACAAAGAGAGGAGGGGGATACCGAAGGTACATTTTTAATTTTAAACTGATTGGATGTATAGGATGCAGCCTTGGAGGTTCCTTATTGGTAGGTGCTATTCTCAGGGCTGTGGAATGTGCTGACTGTTATCTGTGGGGCCAGGAGTCTCTGTTTTTACCTTATAGGGCAGTTTTCATGCCCGGGCTTGCTTAATCTATAGTTTCCTGGAAGAGGGGGGATAGCAGGAGGGGGTCAGGGCATGCCAGGGCATGTCTAAAGCAGCAGCCAAGCATTTTACAGAAGCTAAAAGAGCAATTAGTGGGGGTCTGGAGGGACTGGGGGTTAGCGGGTGAATGAAGAGGGTCTCAGGGTCCTACACTCCTTCACCTACCCAGGGCTCAGGGACCATTGAGGAAGAGGGGGAAGAAAGATTGCAAGAGCCAGGGAAGAGCTGCATGACCATATGGAAACAGCCCTACAGTCTAATTATGTCAGCATACACAAGTCCCATACAAAGTCAGACAAAAACCCAGCATAGAACTGGGGAAATGAACAGCAGACCCCAATCTTAGCTGAAGAAACATTGACAACTGATTACTGCTGGGTGAGGAAGAGCTAATTTTCCTAAAACAAGAGACTCTAGATAGGATGACTGGTCCTCAGTGGATGGACTTGCACTGGGGAACATCTGGGGACACTGATTTGACACATTGGGCCTTAGTACAGATGACAGAGTATGTGGGTTCCAGTGGAGGGACTATGGGAGGATGCCCATGGGGACAGGGGTATCAAGATGATTAAGATTGTTTGAGATATTCAGTATAAAATACACAAAAACTTAATGAAAATGTGTAAAAAGGGATATTAGAAAATAAAAAAAGAACCCAAAAACCAAAACACTGAGCAGGACCAGCTTGGAAGGAAGGAGTTTATTTGGGTTCATCTCCCACATCCCACATCGTAGTCCATCTTTGAAGAAAGCCATGGCAGGAGTGGAGACAGGCACAGAGGAACCTGCTTAGTGGCTCCCTCGTCCTAGCTCCCCCTGCTTTCTTACACAGCCTAGGACCACCTGCCGAGGGGCGGCATGTTTCTCAATTAGCAATTAAGAAAATGCCTCACAGACATGGCCACAGGTCAATCCTCTGGAGGAAATGCCTTGCCTAAGGTTCCCTCTTTCAAGGTGTGTCAAGTTGACAGCTGAAGTTATCCAGCACATATCCCATTCCAGAGTTGATATTTAATGGTCCCAAACTTCAAAAAAACTTGGGGTTTGGTTTCCTATATGAGGTCAAGAGTGAATTTACCTGTGCCCATAACCTGGGAGCTACAGATAAATGTGTGCTGGGGACTCAGAAGAAGATGAGTGCTTTGAGGGAAGGTTTGTGAGAGCAACATGGTGGGTTGAGGGATGACTGGGGAAGAGAGAACAGTGTGAGTGGAGCAGACAGACCTAGGCCTGGAGAAGGGAGGAATCCCAGCCAAGGGCAGAAGACCTGGGCTCATGTGGTCATCAACTGAGGAGATGTCCTCTGCTTCATGGGTTCTTTAAGTTCAAATAAGCTATGGGTGTAAGCTGCAAGCAGTGTTATCCAGTACTTGGGGGAATTGAGGCAGGAGGATCATGTGTTCAAAGCCAACCTGGGCTACATAGTAAGATCCTGTCTCAAAAAGAAAAAAAGATAACTAAAATCTAGGGATACCTTAATAAAGGCTACTTATTAAGGTCTCTGTGTGGATCATTTATGACCAAACGATGATATTTTCACTTTGTCAGTTAGAAAATAGGGGATTTGTTGAAGTCAGAGTTTGAAGAGGGGAGTGCATAATTGGAATAGAATTTAAGGAAGAATATTTGGAGATGAATTGAATGTGAAGGAGTCAAGAGGGAAAAGTAGAGGTGAAGAGTGTGGCCTAGCTGTCCAGCCTTACCCCCAGATCACTGGAGGGGGTCTCGGTGGTGGGAGGAAGTAGACGTTGGTCCAGTTGCTCCCCAAAATGATGGGAAGTGCTGCATCGTGTTAAAATGACCCTAGACAGCATATTAAACGTACGAATATAAATCACAAGAAATTACAGAGAAAGACAGATGTCACCAGGTGTCTGGGTGAGTCATCAACGGCATCAGTAGGGGGTTGTTGAATGGCATCAGGAATTCTGGTAGCTTAGTTGCCCAGGGAAATGACCAGCTTAGAACCCAGATGTTTCTCTGGTTTCACAGGGAATTTGTTGAGGTTGTATGAGGGAACAAACTGAATTTGGGAGCACTCTGAATCTTATTTAAGTCACTGTATAAACGGAATGCATCTTCAGCTACATAGGTTTTGGAAAATCAACTTTAACCTTTTTTTTTTCTTCTTTCTCACTTAGAATTTGTTGATCACACTTTATTTCTAGTTTTACCTTTTTAAAGGAATAACCATGCAGTTTGATTAGGGCGTAAATCAATGAAATAGAAAGAAAAAACAACCGAAGAATAAATGAAATGGGTTGATTCTTTGGAAAGACGAGCACAGCTGATGACCCTTAGCTGAATTAGCTAAGACAAAAAGAAACTCAAAGTAATATAACTAGAGAAGAAGAGGGAGACGTCACAACAAATACCAGGATCAGAAAATCAGAAAGACATCCCTTAAACACGGTTCTTTTCAATACAATGATTCGAAGACAAAAATACCCTCAAAGAACCAAGACAAGAATCTGCCACCTGTGCCTGCCCTGGTCATCTGCTGGCTGGAGTTGCTCTGTGTGAGCATCCATGTGTGGGAGAGGTATCCGTATGCACAGTCATAGGCCAACACATGGTGCAGCACTGTGACAATTTCTTGAGTGGATTTCTCAAGCCACTTTCTCCTGAATCTGCCAAATGGTAATGAATTGATGAGTCAGAGGCTCCATAAACATTGAAGGAGTGCCTGAAGGAAGCTATGGCAGATTTTTTTTTTTTTTGTAGAGTATTTATGCTGGCACAGGAAGAAATCCAGTCAGAGGAAACCTCAGGGTTTCCAACCAGCATGGTAAGGGCTGACTATAAATCTTTGAGAAGTTGGGGGCCTGGAAAGGTAACTGACTTTGGGGAGTTGGTTGAGTTCAGTTTTGGGCATGTCAAGTTGGGGATTTGGGGAGATGATACTGGGGGCTTGTGAGAGGAGAGAGTCAGGGATGAGTGTGGGGATGCTTTGGGATGCTTCTAATGCTGTGTAGTGCTGCATGCACTCAGGCAGACATAGCAGGAGGCAGGGATGGGGAATGCTGGGGGAGTGAGCAGAGAGGTCATAATGAGAGCTGGGAGTGCTTTGCAAAGGATGTTTAATGTTTCTTAAAGAGAATTATTTATTAATCTGTGTATCTCTGTGTGTGTGCATGGTGTCATGGTGTGTGTGTGTGTGTGAGTGTTATGGTACACATGGAGGTCGGAGGGTTAGTTCTTTCCACTGTGTGGGTTCTGGGGTTCAAACTTGGGTCCTCAGTCTTTGAAGCAAGTACCTTGAACTACTGAGACATCGTGCCGGCCTGAAAATTAAAAAAATTTAAAGTCTCAGTTGCTCAATCTCCTTCGCCTTAAGAGAAAGACAACAGCGGCAAATAAAAACCCCACTGCAGCTGTCGAGGTGTTCGGAACATTCTTTCTGCTGGTACAGCTCACTGTCTGTCCTCTGTGTTTGCTACAGATTGATTCTGGAGACTTGATCAGCCATCCTTCCCTCCTCCTGCAGGCTTCATGAGGACTGTGGTCTGGTAGAGTCTCCTGTTCCCACACAAAGCTCCATGTAGACAGCCATGGCTTCAACAACACTGCAGAAGACTTTACTCCAATCCTATCATGTTTAAATCTGGTTCTTGGAATAATTTTATAAAGAAATGCCACCCAGTGACTGGGGAGATAGCTCAGTCAGTAAAGTGCTTGCCACACAAACATGGGGACCTAAATTAATCCCTCAGAACCACCTATAAAAGCCTCGTATGAGGGCATCATTGGTAATCCCAGCACTGGGGAGGTGGCGGCAGCTGTATACCTGGGGATTGCGGCCAGTCTAGTCTATCTGGTGAATTAATGAGAGACCCTCTCAAACAGCAAAGAAGCAAACAGCAACAAAAAATCTAAAATGGATGGCCTTGAGGAGGTTGACTGTTGGCTTTCCTGGGCAGATGTGCCTACACACACGTGCACACATGCAGTCATGTGAGCATGCACATACATAGGAGGTGGCACCCTCACTTATTCATTACCTGGTGATATGGCTCAAATGGTAAACAGAAGAAAGGTTGGTATTTCTTCTGTATTTACTAGGTTTTTAATTTATTTATTTATTTTATGTGTATGCATGTATTGCCTACATGTAGGTTAGTGCACCTGTGTCATCAATGCCCGGGGAGGTCAGAAGAGGCTGTCGGATCCCCTGGGACTGGAGTTATGGACAGTTGTTAGCTGCCATGTGGGTGCTGGGATTGCCGGGTCTTCTGCAAGAACAACCAGTGTTCTTAACCGCTGAGCCATCTCTCCAGCCCCCTATTTACTAGTTTTTAAGATAATGATTTAACTACATTGTGAGTTTGGGGGTTTCTGAATATACCTTATGTATTTGAACCAGTTGCACTTGTTATTGTATTTGAATTTCTTCGGCACTGAACTCACCCCTCCCCAACCCCCAGCCTCCCAAAGCCTCTCCCTGGAGAGACTGAGTTTCCATCTGCTTGTGCAGTCTGCTTACTGTTAAATGTGTTTATACTGCTATCCTGGTCTTTCATGAGCACCTTTCTCAGTCACTGTGCTGCTTGATTTTTGTCAACGTGACCCAAACTAAAGTCATCTATGAAGAGGGAGCCTCAACTGAGAAAGTTTCTCTATCTGACTGTCCTGTGAACAGGTCTGGGAGGCATTTTGTAACTGTTCATTGATGTAGGAGGTCCCAGACCCCTGTGGGTGGTGCCACCCCTGGGCAGGTGGGCCTGGGTTGTATAATAAAGGTAACTGAGCAAGTCAGGGAAGGCGAGCCATTAGGCTGTGCTCCTCCGTGGTCTCTGCTTCAGTTCCTGCCTCCAGGTTCCTTCCTTGACTTCCCTCAGTGTTGGACTGTAATCTGGAAGTGTAAGCTAAGTAAACCCTTTCCTCTCCAAGTTACTTCTGGTCAGTGTTTTATCACAACAGAAAGCAAGCTAGGACAACCATGCTGTGGTAAATCACAATCTGAAGCAACAGGACAAATTTTTGGTGGAGCGGGGAAATGGCTCAGCAGATAAGAGGTAGTTTGGTCATTTTTTATTAAGGTTTTCAGTCAGCATATAAAACTGTAGGCTTCATTATGGTGTTTTTCTTACATATTTGCTGTAATGCTTTTACGCTTACCTGTCCATCCCCCCTCCAAGCTCTCCCCCATCGCCCCTCCAA
>NW_008337322.1:5890499-5894493 GCF_000622305.1 Nannospalax galili | reverse complement strand
GCTCTCCCCCATCCCCCCTGCTCCCCTCTGTTGGTTCCCTTCTTCCCTCTCACCAAACTGTCACCTTTTGATTTATAGAAATTTCCCCTTTTAACTTTCTGTCTCCTTTAAAGCGTAACCTGTTTATTAGGTATCCTTCCTTCTCATTTAATCATTTATTTCATATTCACATTGTGTTCTTGAGACCTAACATTTCATTTCTCGGTTTTCCTAGTTCTGATTTGTGATCTTTGTTGTGAGGTCTCTCCCCATCCTCAGCCAACTTGAAACAGATTACAGATTTAGACGTGGCTTCTGAGGACGCTTTTACTCTCTGCAGGGATCTTTGCTGTTTAACTGTTCTCTTTCCTTACAACAATGATTGGACATGCTATTTGTCCTCAGGTTTTCCTGTAGCTCTTGTTTTGGGTGTAGTGGGAGACAGTTTCACTCTATAGTCTAGGTTGGACTTGAACTTGCTGTGCATCCCAGGCTGGCCACCAGCTCACAGCTGTCTTCTGGCCTCAGCCTCTCCAGTGCTGGTATCCCAGGCATGAAGCACCTTGCCTGGCCTGTGTTGCTCTTTTTTACACGAAGCCGGCTTCCTGACCTTAGAGGGAGGCTTAGCTCAGAGCTATTTTTCTCTCTTTCAGGAACATGGCTGGCTGCTCTCAGATTTCTGTCCCTCAGTTCTATTTTCTTTTTATTACCCTTCCTGTCTGTCTTAACTCTGATTCTACTCCAGCAATTTCTCCTGTCCTAAAAGTGAGCCTCTAGGGGATGAGACCACCCAGAGCCTTTAGTCTGAGCCTCGAGCCCAGGGACTGCTGACTGTTGGCTACCCCTCTCGGTTTCAGTTGTAGGTCCTGACTTGGCCTATTGAGTGACGTTGTTCTCAGGCTGACCAGACGGCTCATTGCTACCCTTCAATTTCCCTGGACAGAAGATGGTTCTGTGTACATCATATGGCTGTTGGCGGTTTGTCCTCACCCACTTAAATTTTAGTGTTTGTGGAATTGATTCTCACCCACTGTATTTTCACATTTGTTATTTTCTTTTAGATGTTGTTTATGAGCTTTTTGTTTTGCTGTCTCGGTTGCTTTGTTGAAAATGGTTTTTAGCAGTTTAAAAACTATATTTTAGACTCACATAAGGTTGCTGTAAGAAGCAGTCCAGGGGCCCCATTTCCTGTTGCCTATTAGTTGGATGGATTTTCATGTAGAGTGTGTGTGTGTGTGTGTGTGTGTGTGTGTGTCTGTCTGTCTGTCTGTCTGTCTGTCTATGTGTGTCTGTACATTTTCATCTGTGTACCACAGTGTATGTGTGGAGGTCAGAGGACGGTCTCAGGTGCTGGTCCACACCTTCTACCTTGTTTGAGACAGGGTCTCTGTTGTTTGATGCTGTGTTCTCAGCTGGCTCAGAGCTTCTTGGGTTCTCCTGTCCCTGTTTCCCATCTTGCCGTAGGAACACAGGGTCACAGATGCGTGCTACCACGCTCAGCTTTTAAGGGGTCTGGGGTTTCAAACTCAGGACCTCATACTTGTGCAGCAAGTATTTTAGCCACTGAGCCATCTCCCTAGTCCTATGTAGGGTTTTGGAGAGATTAAGAAATATGTACTATGGGCTGGAGAGATGGCTCAGCAGTTAAGAGCACTGGCTTGTTCTTGCAGAAGACCTGAGTTTGAATCCCAGCACCCACATGGCAGCTAACAACTGTCCATAACTCCAGTTTCAGGGGATCCGATATATTCTTCTGTCCTCTGCAGGCATTGCATGACACAGGTGCACTTACACACATGCAGGCAATACACTCATACACTAATAATAATAATAATAATAACAACAATGACAACAATAAAAGCACTAATGCCTCCGTCTTGTAGAATTCTCAGCACCCACATGGCAGCTAACAACTGTCCATAACTCCAGTTTCAGGGGATCCGATATATTCTTCTGTCCTCTGCAGGCATTGCATGACACAGGTGCACTTACACACATGCAGGCAATACACTCATACACTAATAATAATAATAATAATAACAACAATGACAACAATAAAAGCACTAATGCCTCCGTCTTGTAGAATTCTCTTCTTATTGACATGCAGGCAATACACTCATACACTAATAATAATAATAATAATAATAATAACAATGACAACAATAAAAGCACTAATGCCTCCGTCTTGTAGAATTCTATTCTTATTGATGATCTTTTAAAGAATTTCTTGGGGCTGGAGAGATGGCTCAGTGGTTAAGAGCACTGGCTGCTCTTGTAGAGAACCCACATTTGATTCTAAGCACCCACATGGCAGCTACAACCATCCTTAATTCCAGTTCCAGGAGATCCAACACCCTCTTCTGACTTCCTTGGGCATTGCGTGACACACGTGCACTTACATACATGCAGGCAATATACTCATACACACAAAAAATAGTAAACTATTTTAAAAGAATTTCTTTAGAAATCACCACTTAGAATTCAATTTTCCTTTAGATAACAAATTCCCCAAACAATTTGAGAGAGGAGTTCCTGTTCCCATGATTTAAAGAGGGCTGTAGCTTTGCTCCAGAGCTGACATGGAGGTGTCTAGGGTACCAGGGATGTGCTTTCCCTCCCTCCTGTTCCCTATCCTTTTAGCAAATCCCCTCAGAGCCCAGGATGGCTGCTTGACCTCCAGTTCTTACATCTGTGTTCCAGGCAGCAGAGAAGAGGGAGGGATGAAGAAGGGCTTGTCCTGTTCTTGTAGGAAACTTCCTGGAAATTTCCCCACAGCACGCCTGCCTCCCTCTGATTGGCCAGAGTTTAGCCATGGAAGTGCTAAGGAGTCATGGAAGTGACTTTGAGGCCACCCCAAATAAAACTGGAATCCTCATTCTCCCCGGGAGAGGAAGAAGGCGGCTAATGGAGACCCTGGCAGGAAGTGTCTCCTCCTGTGTGGCTGGACACCAACTTACAGAGAGTGAACACACACACTGGAAGGTCAAAGGCTACTTGGAGTATGATTTTAATCTTAACATGTTTTACTGATTAAATTTTGCTGTTCTGCAAATGAAAACATCCCAGTGACAGGAACTGAACTGCAGGTACCTTGGGATTCCAATGGCCTCTCTGCAGGTCCTGAGGCCCTGGAGGCAGCGGAGGTGGTGGGGTTGACAGCGGGCTCCTCTTTCTAGAGGTGTGTTCTAGGGTAGTGTCTTGCAAGCATGGTAATAACTCGAACCCCTGAGGACATTCTACCTTGAATTTTGTGCCTGTATGTGCATGTGTGTGTGTTCATGTGGAGGCCAGAAGGCAACCTCAGGCGTCACCGTCAAAATGCCATCCACCTCCTCTCATTGGTCTGGAGCTCACTGATTTGACTTGCCTGACTGGCCAGTGAGCCCCAGGGGTCCTGCTGTCCGCACCTCCCTAGCACTGGGATTACATGTGTGTGACACTGCTGCTGACTTAAAAGTTTTTGGATTTATTTATTTTTATCTTGTGTGTCTGAGTGTTTGGCTTGCACAGATGTCCCTCCATAACCCCTGATTCCCGGCCTAGTCTAACTTACATGTCCTGCTCACTGTGTGGGGAGGGCTAGTGGCTTGGCTGGGTCATCAGTCATCCATGTTGGTTCCAGTTCAGGTCTTCCCCTTCATGGACCGGGCTTTCTTTGCTACTGTGAGGCATCTCAGTTGGAGATGTCTGGACACAGACTTCAGTTTTCTGATGTGGTCTAATGTTATGTGTCCACACAGATCATTGTGTGCCTTCTGATGAAGCATCTAGAAACTTTCTTAGGCTGCCTGTTTTCATGAAAGAACTGTGGTAAAGGGTCCTGATGTTCCAGGCATGTTGATACCTTTGCTGCAGCCAGGCTCTGGGCTCTCTCTTGGCTGTGTGGCTCAGGAGACAATTTATCTACCCTTACCCAGGCTTCCACAGGGGCTCAGGGTATGCCCCTCGCTAGCTGGGTTAGCCCTGTGCTCTGGGCCCTTCTTGCCCACAATTCTCCTTTTTCTTTCATTGTTGT
>NW_008337322.1:5884855-5890162 GCF_000622305.1 Nannospalax galili | reverse complement strand
TATTATTATTATTATTATTATACTGTGTGTGTGTGCATACATGATGGGGTGGCGTGCATGCCACAATTCACACATAGAGGACAGGGCAGCTTTATGGAGTTGGTTCTCTCCTTCCACCCTTATGTGGGTTCCAGGGATCAAAATCCTATCAGGCTTGTGTGCTAAGTGCCTTTACCCACCAAGCATCTTGCCAGTCCCTCCTCTCCTTTGTCTGCTATGATGACTCAGCTTTGGGGGTGGGGGGTGGCATGTCTTGACTCGGAACCCCATAGAAAGCTGTTAGTAGGGATCTAGTGTCTTTTCTCTGTAGCCACCACCAGGAACAGTTACTTAGCTCCTACTCAAATCCAGAGTAAGAAGATACAGACGCGATTTGGGGCCCTTTTCAGTTTGGAGGCACAAAGCAGCTGATGGCCCTCTAGGCCAGACTCTTGCTTGAGGGCCCAGGCAAGATTTAACTCTGCTCAGTCTGGACTACAGAGTCCTTTCAGTCTCCTGGAGAAGTCCAGGAGGACGGTGTGAGGAACAGGTCCTGCTGCGGACATGAGCCTCACTCAGCTGTTGTGTCTCTGTGAATTGTTTTCCTGGCTCTGGTACCGTGCTGTAGAGTTTGTGGGTGGTTTTCATTCATTATCAAGGTTTATTTTTGTGCGTCTATAGAGTCGTGGGAAAAACATGAAGTGGCATGCTTTTGAATCAATGATCTTATGTGTCATAAATGCTCAGTTTTTGAATTGGACTTCACTTACGTAGTGAAAAGTGGTCGCTCCAGCAACATGTTCCCTTTTTTTTCTGGAAATAAAAATCAAGGGACTGGAGAGCTGACTGCTCTGGCAGAGGACCTGGGTTTGGTACCCGGTACCCACATAGTGGCTAACAACCATCTGTATGTAACTCCGGTTCTAGGGGATCCAATGTCCTCTTCTGACCTCCACGGGCATTGCATGGCATCAGTGCACTTACATACATGCAGGCAAAACACTTATAAACAAAAATGAATACTTAAAAAAATCTTAAAAAATAATTGAAACACCTCTCCTATCTTCCAAGTGGGCAGGGCAACTTTCTTTGAAGTCACATGGGCTCCTGATTTCTACCTGTTCCTTAGCCTCAGCTCTCGGGGGAGACCTCTAGGACCTTGACTTTCAAAGTGTGATCTCCAGGCCAGGAGCACCAGGCCCTACCCACAGAGGGAGGGGCTGTTTCCACTCAAGGTATCTATCAGAGAGAGGATCAGGAGAATCGTGGGGGGCTAGAGGGCAGAGGTCTAAGTAGGTGGAACCAGGAAGGAAGTGCCCACACTGGCTCCTTTAGGATAGAATCTCCTCTTCTCTCTATGGATGGAGGAAGAGAGCACCCAACATACAAGCAGCGTTAAAAGCTCAGAAAAATCAGGATGGTGATGATATTTGAGGACTTGTAAGGAGGAGAGGAGGCTTTGGCCTCAGTGTCTGGTTTGTGAAGCTGGCCCCTTGACTCTCCTGCCTTCCACGTGGCCACTGGAGTCTGCTGGGAATTTGCAAGATGTGCACATGGCTTTTCTGTGGCTTGCCATATGTGTACCACAGTCTCTGGTGTTACAACTGATCCCCAAAGTATGGTATTGAGAGGTGGCCTCGCAGAGGTGACGAGGTCCAGCGCAGAGCCTGGGAATGGGATTTGTGTCTTCATAGGCAAGGCCTGAGGGGGCTTAGCCTCCTGCCCCATTTACTTTATGATGACAAAGAAAGGGGGATCTCTGTGAGGAACAGGCCCTCACCTGACACTGAATCTGCACCTTCAGAACTGGGGGTGATACGTTTGTTCCTAGTTACCAGCCTAATGTGTCTTGTGATCACAGCTGGAGTGGAATAGACAGTGTGACATTGGTAAGGGTGCTTTCCTCGCATACTGTGAATAGAGTAGGTGGGTTCAGGAGGGCATTGGACCAGGAGGCTAGTCTCTGGGCTCCTGCTCTGGTAGCCAACTGCCTCTCTGCCCTAGTTTCCCAGCTTATAAAATGGGTATAACAGCATCTTAGGCCTTTGAGCTGGACAGACTGAGTGCCATTCTTGTCCATTTGTTACACAAATGGGAATCTCTGAGAGGATGTTCAGTGCTCTCCTTGTGGCCTGCTGCCTGGGAAGGTGAAGAGCAGTCGTGTGTATGTGAGGGGAGCTGTTTGATGCTGTCATTTAGGCTAGCCCAGTGTATCCAGCCCGACTGTCTTCCTAGGGATGACGGCCACACATCTGCCTTCTGTCTCTATAACTCACTTTCCTATTCTAGAAATTTTGTATAAATGGACTCAGAATATTTACCCTTTGCGGAGTTTTCATTTAGCAGAATGACTTCATGGTTCCCCATGCTGTCACATGGGTGGGAACTTCACTCCTTTTCATGGTCAAATAATATTCCATGTGTGTGTACACTGTATTCGGTTATTATTCCTCTGTTGATGGGCATGTGGGTTGTTTTTACTGAATAATGCTGTGGACATCTGTGTACATGTTTTTACACAAATGTGTTTTCAGTCTCTCACAAATATTCTTTGTGTGTATATGGTATGTATATGCATGTTCACATGTGTGTTCAGGTGAACTTGTACACGTGTGTGTGTGTGTGTGTGTGTGTGCATGTGGAGGGTAGAGGTTGAGGTCATCTTTGATTATTCTTTATGTTTTGAGACAGGGTCTCACTTGAACCCAGAACCTACTGATTGGGCTAATCTAGCCAGCTTGCTCTGGGGATCCTTTTTCTCCACCTACTAAGTGCCGGGACTACAGGTGGACAGCTATGCCTGCCTGGCCTTTACGTGAGTGCTGGAGATCTGCTCTCTGGTCCTTGTGCTTCTGGAATAGGAACTCTACTAGCTGAGCTGTCTTCCCTGCCCACGTTTATCTCCTGTAAATTCTTTTTTTTTTTTTTTTTTTTTTTTTTTTTAAAACGTATTGGTTTCTTTAGGCAGGAAAGTATTTTAGAGATGGTGCTTTTGAAATCTGGTTTGCTGAGGTAGAGTCCTGAGAACAGGACACACCCGTAGGGCTGGAGGTGTTTGGGTTGGGCATGGGAGGATAGAAGTACCCAGTCTGCTGACTTGGCCTTTTTATTTTTAAAATCAGTGAACATGCTGAGGCTGTGGAGTGAGGAAGCCAGCTTGCCCCCTGCTTTGTCATCAAGGCACCCAAGATGCTGTCTGGAAGGGATCTGTTTGGTACAGATTAGCTGCACATTGACTGCATGCTACCATAGGGCACATGTGGCCTGTATGCTTTATGTATGCACATACTTCTCTGTGCTCTTTTCCATATATGTCAAAAAAATAGGAAACATAAGATATGTCAAATCATTAGTTAAATTTTTATTAAAACCCAGAAGACCAAAAGACATGCAATATAATTATATAAAATATGTTGATGCACTAATACATAAGTCATTTTATGTGTGTATGTGTCCAAGAATATAACCATACCCTAGAGAGGAAAAGAGGTGTTCAAGGTCACAAAGTTAGCAACTTGGAAAGTCAGGAGGAGAGCACACTTTCCTACGACCACTCGTGTCTTGTTGCCATGGCACCACAGCTTCCCAGTTAATGTGACATTGCACACCCTTCTGAGTATGCTCTTCCTTTGTGCCTAACTAGGAAATAGCTTAGTGTGCAGAAGAATACTAGATTTTTCTGAATTTTCAGACCTCAGTAACAAATATGTTCCAGGGTTCACAGTGTCTGAATTAGAACCACAGCGAGTTTCCATCAGCTGCAGAAAACCAAACGTTTACACAGAACAGCATCTTTTGTTTCACATCTGCAGAGACGAGCTGGTCTGGGCTGGAGCTGTGGCCAGCAGTGACGCACGTTAGGAACTCCAGCTGGCAAGGCCCTAGGAAACCTCCCCTTTCTTAGGCTTTGCTAAGCCATGGCAATGAAGTGAAAAGCTTCCAGGACACTTTGGTTGGGAAGGGGCTATGGTGGTGCCAGGTTCAGGATCCTGAGATCATGTGAAATGCTCAGTGAACATCTTCCAAGACCAGAGCTGGAGCAGAGAGGCCCAGAGCAGCCAGCAAAACCTTGGGCAGGTAGAGAGGTCCAGGATGCTAGCATGAGGTATGCTCTGACCCCTGCAGCCTTTCCCCAGACCTCTTTAGAATGCCAGCATAGAAGAGAGTGTTGTTTAAGGTGACGTGGCACGTGAGCCCGAGAATAAAATGAAATCCCGTAATCCCCTTCCCACGTTTAAAACCATGTCTCTGAGATTGTCTGCAAGTGTTCTGTTCACGTCACCCAGTAATACTGGCATGCTAGACCCCTCCTGGATGCCTGGCCTATCTCAGAATACAAGTATACTTGTAATTCTCAAATCCGAAATCTAAAACACTTCAGAATCCTAACTTTTCAAGTGTTGACGTGTGCCATAGATGGAAAATTCTACCCACGAAGCTTTGCCTTATGCACAGTACTATGAAAAATACTTCCCTCAAGCTATGTTAGCGTGTCTGTGGAACATTAGTGAATTTGGTGTTGAGACTTGGATCTATCCCCAAGATACCTCCCTACCTGAATGCAGATAGTCCAAAAATCTGAAAAGTTCTGAAATTGGGAACACTTTGGCTCCAAGCATTTCAGATAAGGGATGTTCAACTTGTTCACACTCATAGAGTGGAACTGATCATTTAGAGGCTTTAGGACTGCTCTTTATGTGAAAAGATATGCCACAGTAAAGAGTTGTGACAGTTATAAAAAAAAAAAAAGCCTTCCACAAGATGAAAATTTGTAAGAAGAGGGTAGCAGAAAAATTGCAGGTTTTATTAGGGTAATCCACTTTATAAATTGTTATAGTGCTTTGCTGACAACTGTCAGCCACACAGTGGAATCCAGAGTGTGAGCCTGAGCCTGGGGCCTTGGCCTTAGCATCTTTTTAGACTTTTCTAGGTGACTCCTGGTGGCCAGTGCTGAGCGCTGAGGTAACACATGCCCCAGTTCCCACAGGCTCCTTAAAACCATGCCTGCCCAAATCAGGATGGGGGTGCAGGTGTACTTCAGGCAGCATCCTGGGAAGGGGCCGGCAGAGGGACACCCCTGTTTGCTCTCTTCTTGCCCAGAACTCTGTGCCCCATTGCAGTGAGCACTTTCCTTATGGAAAAGTACAGAGCCAAGTACTCCTTGGTTGAGTATCTTGAGGTCCACTCCATGCCCTCCAAATCTTCTGCCCACTGCAAGTTTGGACAGGGAAGGCCCTGGCCCATGCCTCTGGCTCATGGCCCATACTGCCTTCTACTGTGTCCTCCTTTGGGGACCTGCCCTAGGAGCCCCCCCATCTCCCCCCTATA
>NW_008337322.1:5857966-5866178 GCF_000622305.1 Nannospalax galili | reverse complement strand
ATATATATGTATATATATGAATATTAGTTTCATCAGCTCCAAGTCAGCATCTAGGCTTTGTCTTCCTGGGATGTTGCTACCCTCTGGGATGGAAGCAGCAGGGACCATCCAGTGTTGATTCCCATCCCTTCTGACTTCTTGCTGGCCTGTGACCTCGGATGGTCTTTTCTGATCTCTTTGGCTCTGTCAACCAGCCAGCCTTGCTTGTCCTCCTGAGCTAAGCACTTTCCTTATGGATCATGCCTGCCTTCTTACAAAGGCAGTTCCACTGTCCCTTCTACACAGAGGGAGAGCTGAGCATCTCTGGGTTAAATAACTTAGGGTTTACCCATTCCTGTCCCCCACCCACCTTGTCGATGGAGGAGTTAAAGGAGATGGTGCCTTAGGCTGTGACATGTGTTGGCACACAATAAGGATATAAGCTGCTGTGGTACAGCGATGCGTGCATGCTTGTGGCCTGACCATCACACCAGGCTCTGATTTCCTTCAGGGCAGATCTTCAGATGTTTCCATTCAAGCGCATCACCTGGGTTGCAGATCGCAGAGGTCTAGGTCAAGGTTGGAGATCCTACATTTCTTAGAAGCTTCTAGTGCATGCCAAGGTCTGAGCCCTTAGCTCCTGGGGTATATATGCAGCCAGTTTGGGGTTAGGAGGGTGCTGAGGGCAAAACTTCCTGGTGAGCTGGGCCTGTTTGGTGTTCACAGGACTGTGGTAACCATTGTGCCTACTGTGTTTATGGTGTGACTTTGAGGGCTTGTAACTTTCATCCAGAGATTTTGTTTCTTTAGTTAGCATCATTAGAAGTGTATAATTACTTGCATAAGTATACTTCTATTTAAAATCAGTGATAGATGACAGTGAATCCATTTTTCTTTGATGTTGTGCTTTGTGTGAAATTATTACTATTCAATTCATGTCCTAAAATATAAGCTTCTATCAAGCAGAAAGAGAAATGGATTATGGGGTTTGGAAGTTCAGGCATTCCTGGCTCTTCAGCTTAGTAGCTGTTTCCTTTGACCCCTGCCTTTCTTCATTTGTGTTTCTGTGAAATGGGCCCAGCAGTGTCCACATGGGGTTGCTACATGGAAATGAGGAGGCGGCCGAGAATCAGCTGCTTTAACTTCCAAAGGATTTAGCTCAAAGATCTATGCCTGCCTCTCTCTCTCTAAATATATATATATAATAAGATATATATTAGTTCAGAGCTCTCTATATACATGTGTACATATAGTTCTCTATATATTTTTATGTTTGGGTTTGTGTCTTCATTTAAAAAATATTCATCTTTTTTTGTGTATCAGTGTATGGCCTGCATGTACAAAAGTGCATCTGTGTTGTGCAATGCCTGCGGAGGTCAGATGAGGGCGCTGGGCTCCCCTGGGACTGGAGTTACGGACAGTTGTTAGCTGCCCTGTGGGTGCTGGGAATCGAACCTGGGTCCTTCTCAAGAGCAGTTAGTGCTCTTAACTGCTGAGTCATTTCTCAGCCCCGTGTCTTGACTTTTGAGACAAGGTCTCGCTATGTTGCCCATGCTGAACTTGAATCCAAACACCTTCTGCTTTCTGTGTGCTGGAATCATAAGTGAGAACCACTGCACTCCGCAAAAAAATATCTTCCAAGAACTTACTATGTAGTCCATGTTGGTCTTGGACTTGCAGTCCTCCTGCCTCAATTTCTTGAGTGCTGGGATTACAGTCGTGTGATGCTGTACCCAGTGAAAGGTACTGTTAAAGCTGTTGAAAGCCTCTTCTTGCTCGGTACCATGCTGCGAGTCAAACTGGAAAACATGGGATGTTTGCAGATGCACTTTAAATTTTAGGGTTTCATGTATAGTGTGTGTATTTGAGTCAGTGACGTCTCAATATAAAATATCTTGAATGTATAAAACAGGTGAAAATGAGGGAATCAAAACACAGAAATAGGAACGACACTGAGGACCAGAGTTTACAGACTCAGGACGAACAAAGAATTCCTAAGGTTCGTGCAGAGCCAGCTGCGAGGACACTTTTATGTGACTGTGAACATGTCAAAATATGGAGCAGCTGTGTCTCTCGTCCGCATGGCAGAACGAGTCTTCCTCGTGCCTGTCAGACTCACATCTGCGGGGAATTACATCATAATTATGTTCCTTTCTCTCCCTCATTGGTTAAATGAGGTTAAATTGGTTAAGTGAAGTGCAGCTTTCTTTCTATTGAAAACATGTAGGTTGACTGTGGGTTCTTCTAGTTGAGTAGACGGCTCGTTGGTGCTTGTCTGCAGTGAGATGCACATAGTAGGTTTTTGATAATGGCCAGATGGCCAATTCATTTCGGGATGGCCGACTCTGATAGGCTTGAATCTGCCCTCCATTCATGCTGTGGCCTTATCTATGTGTTTGAAGCAAGTGGGACCTGGAACGCTTTCTTTTTGAGGCAATGAGGAATGGATCTCTTTCAGACTCCAGTCACTGTACTGGTGGAGTCACCTACTGCCTGCATGTAGCATTTAGTAGGTCTTGCTGTTGCAGATGGGCCTGTTGGCAGCCTGGCCTGCTGTGAGCTGGACTGGAGACTTCTCAGGTGACAGCTCACAGACCTGCTCTGCCTCTCACCTTGTTTGATTTTCCTGGTTTTGTGGGTCACATTTTATATTTGTGTAGGAGTTTTCATTTTAGAGCATGTCTATGTGCTTTAGAAACACAGCCTTGGGTATGTGTGGGCAGTAGGCGGGTGTGTTTGTGTTGGGGACCCTCTGCCGCACAATTAGGGATGGAGTGAGTGGAAAACAGGGGCTTCAAGTCCCTCTTACAGGTGACATTGAAAGGGAGCGCGCTTGCTTTTACCTCCCTTCTTTTTGGAAGTCTGCCCACTCTAGCTGGCAGGGGTTGGGAGTGAATGTAGCTGCTTGGATTGTCTTTTTCCTGATGTCTTTTTCCTGAGATCAGCTGTACACGGGGAACCGGCCACTTCAAGTTTTGCATTGCTATTGGGTGATTTTGGTGTGAATGGAGTTGCATATTGTGGTTAGCAGCTGAGAGTCAGAAGACTCTGTAAACCACCTTCACGGGCTGGTAAAGAGGAAAGGCTAGTGACCGAAGGCCGCACGTTAGTGGTGTGCCTCGCTGCGGCATGTGGGTGGCATAAGCACACCTCATGTGCGTTCTTATTCTGCCATATCACCCATCTTAACTACCCTCCCACCTGTCACCTACCAGTAAATACTGGCTAGACACACATGCTTCTGTGCAGGCTGTAGGCAAGTCGCATATGAGTGCAGTGCTTTGGACAGATCATCATACGCAGTGGAACTGCATCTGTCTGGCGCCTGGGATCTGTGATAAAGCCATGCCTGCCATCCTGTCCCTCTGCTCACCTCTCATCTTCCTCCTCCAAAGGCTACCCTTGTTTTCCTTCCCAGTCACAGAAGCCTCAGCAGCCCAGGATCCCCTCTAGGAACAGTAGCTGCTCCATCCTCTGATCCACCTATTGCCATTACAACCATTTCCCACAGTCATCTCTCATACACTCTCCTTTGCCTCGTTTGCACAGTCCAGCAGTATGGTTCAAAGCCATGACCCCACATACCCCTGGAAATAGATCCACCATCCACTCCAAGCTTGGCTGCAGGGCTATGGATAGCTGATGTCTTCCTCATGATAGACACTGTCTGTTCATGTCCAGATCTCAATATGTCTACCCTATGTCTACCCTTGGCTCTTTCCTGACAACCTCTTAGCTGTGTTGGTACCCACTAATGGCTTGCTTACTCCTTCTCCTTCAGTTGATAACCTACTCTGTGTTCTGGGTATGAACTAGCAATAGTATGTTGTTCACTTGCTTAAAAGTATGCAACACACAGTGTTTGGTATAGTCACAGAATTGTACAACCATCACCACAATTTTAGGACATTTTCTTTACCTGTAACAGAAACACCTCCATTAACAATCAGCTCCCTTTCCCCCAACTTCCCAAACCCATGTCAACCACTCATCTGCTTTGTCTCTGTGGATTTGTGTGTTCTAGATACTTCATTACAGAGTCTACTATTTCATAGGGAAAAGTGATGTGGCAGTTTATTAAAGTGATAAATATAAAGTTACTATGTGGCTTAACAGACCCATGGGAGGTATGTAACCAAGCGAAAGGAAATATGTCCATACAGAAACTTGTTCCAGAATGTTCATGCCACGTTGTAGCTGGAAAGGAAAACAACTCAAGTATTCATCAGGTGACAAAGAGACCAGTAAAATGAGGTCTATTTATGCCATGGAATATTAGCCACAGAGGAATCAAGTACTGAAGGACGCTACAACGTGGATGAGCCTTTAAAACGTGCTCAGTGAAAGAATGCTCTGACTGCTTTATACTGTAGAGATTAAGAGTTCTTTCTGTCTTCTAGACACAAGTTTCCTATCCATGTCCATGAATTACAATGATTTTTACCCCATTCCATGGTTCCCTGTTCGTGTTCTTGATCCCCTTACAAGCAGAAAAAAATAATTTTGAATACATGTAGTTTACTTATCTTTGTTTTTTGTTTGGCATTCTACTGTCATACCTAAGAAATCATCTTCTCATGCATCATCATGACATTACTTTTGTATTTTCCCTTAAAAGATTTGCTGTGTTAATGTTTACATTCAGGACTTTGACCCATTAAAATGTTTTTATTGATTCTTTGAGAATTTCATACAATGTGCTTTGACCATATTCAGACACTTACCATCATCTGCACATCCCCCCCTTAAGACCTCTATCATGACTTTTCTTTTTTTAAAGTCCTATGGAGACAAATTGTGCTCCTCAAATGCTCTTAGGTGTGGGCCCAACCCTTGAAGTCTGGTTTTGAGCCAGTTTCTGCACATAGTGTGAGGTAGAGGTCCAACCTAGGTAGATTTTTTTTTTTTTAATCAGGGTCTCCCTGTAGCCCCAGCTGGCCTGAAATTCCCTATGTAGATCAGGCTGGATTCACAGAGATCTGCTTGCCTCTGCCTCTTGAGTGCTGGGATTAAAGGCATGACTTACTACACTCCACCCAACTTAACATTTTTCCATATGACTGTCTAGCTGTTTAGCATTATAGGCTGAAAAGACTCACACGTTTTCCATGAGTTAATAAATGCACTTTAAATTTCCCATTTAAACTTGTAAGTGCTTTGGTAAATTTCTTTGGTATAACTATAATTCCTCAAAGGATATCATGTGTTACTGTGTGGTCCTGAAGGAAGAATCAGTGGCCTCATAGCTCTGTCTGTATTTGAGACTAACATTCTCAGAAGGATATTTGATCGTCGAGTTCTAGTTCTTAAAGACCACAGAGGTCTGGCCTCTTGACTGCCTTTTGTGCCTAGCTTCCAGTGTTTGCCCTTCCACCATGTTCACTGTTGTGTGTGTTGGCTTCCTTCTTCCTGCTTTTTGTCAGTGTAATGTAGAGTGCCCACATTTAGAATGTTTGGATCAGGACATGGGGTAGTTACCCCCTTTATTCTGTTGCCCACATGGTCTTAGGAGAATGCTGCGGTTGTCAAGTTTCAAAGAGAAAGGGGCATGATACTGTAGTTCCTGTTCCCCGGAGGAGAGCTCCCTAACTTCCTCCAGTGCTGTTTCCAGTCTCCGGCCTCTGAGTCTTTAAAGCAGGATCACCATTTGACCATGGGGAGACCTGCCCTCCTCCCTGTGGTAGACCCTGTTTCAGGCAGTGGCTGCTCCCATGGCCTCGTCTCTCACCCCTAACCCAGATGCTCCTAAAATAGACTTTTCCCTGTGGGCCATCTGCAGGGCTGACAAATGGATCATTGAGTGTTGAGTAGAATCTAAGCTCCCAGTCTAAAAGTGTGCTTGCTAATTATAACCAAGATTATCTACCCCCACCCCCGATTCCTAGGCCCAGTAGACAGCAAGTGTGTGTGTGTGTGTGTGTGTGTGTGTGTGTGTGTGTGTTAATAGCACCCAGAGCCACGGTTTTAGGGAAGAGCTAGGAGACAGGAAAAGTGCTCAAATCCAGCTCTCTCTTTAGGACTTTTAGGACAAGTCCAGTCAGGACACCTGAGCAAACCCCAGGCCCTTCTGTGTGTTCACATCAGTGTTTGAAGAACAATCAAAGGAAAGGATACTCACCAGGAAAATAAAAGTGATTTGAATTATGGTACTTAAAATTAAACTAAAATATATAGAGACATGGCTAATTTTCAGGGGAAAGGGTGATACCATTCTTTCTGAAATGCACTGAAGTCGGTGATTGAGTGGCGAGGGCTAATAGGAGAGGTATCCTTGAGCAGTTGGGAAGTGTGTGGCGTTGAAGTTTGTTGTCCCATGTCCTCCCTGTGAGCCTAGATGTGGGACTGGAGAGGAGTTGCCCGGTCATACTGCTTCTGCCCTAACGGGGTACTTCAGAAAAAAGACGAATTTACTCTATAAGTAAAAGTACTTTTCTTATAATTTTGAATGCTTGGAAATGAATTTTAATTTTTGTGTGTATATGTTCATTGTGTGTGCTGGTGTAGTGGTCAGAAGTCAATGGTGAGTGTCTTCCTTGATTACTACCCGTTTTATTTTTTGAGAGTGCCTCTCACTGAACCTGGAGCTTACTGATTCAGCTAGGTCAGGCAGTCAGCAAGCCCCAGGGCTCTTTCCATCTCTGCCTCTCCAGTTCTGGGATTACAGGCAAGCACCCTTATACCTGACTTCCATGTAAGTGCTGAGGATCTGAACTCAGGTCCTCGTGTGTGCACAGCAAGCATTTTTCTAATTGAGCAATCTCTCCAGCATAGATCTTTTTGTTTTGGTTGGAAGACATTGCTGTTGAGTAAGATGAAGTTTAGAACACGTTGGTTAGATATGGACATCTAATATTGAAAAGGAAAAAGCGGCTGTGTAAAGATAAATGGGTAAGGATTTCTTCATCTTTCTGGTAGCATGCACTGGTGAGAGATTCCTCATGGCCTGGCCAGGGCCACGGCCTACCTGGTGAGCCTTCATTCAATGAAGAGTGACAGCAATCAGCAGATGTCACATCATTGCCCAAGGGAGGCACCCTGGTTTTCACCAGAAGCTTGTCAAAAGGGAGACATGTTCCTTAAGTTTTCCAGCAGGTATCAAACATTGTTGTCGGGTTGTGCTTGGAAGAAGATAGTGTGAAAAAATGTCTTGGTGTTGGGATGACGGTGATGTCCCTCCCACCTCAAGATAGCTTCGTATTTCCCTCTACCCCCAGAGTATGGACACAGACCCCTGTGAGACTGGGCCCTCCTCCTGAGGTTTCTTTAATGCATCCTCATGTGAGGACATCCGGAGTGTGACACCCTGGCTTTGGATCCTAGGTACATGTTGTCAATTCTTCTGTGGCTGTGCACAGAGGTCAGGTCCCCTGAAGGGCGGGCACAGCCTTACTAATTACAGTCCTTACTAATTGCTGTGCTGGCATGACAGGGCTGCATTCTTTGTGATTGGAGACTAGACTTTGGAGTCAACGTAGGCTGTCCCATACCAGATTTCTGTTCATCAAACACTGTCACCCTCATGAGGCCCTGAAGCCCCCTTGCATACATGTCATTCATGATTATAGTCACGGCTTAATACGTGTCATTGCCTTGCGTACGTGTCGTTCACGATTATAGCTAAGGCTTGTCAGCATCAGTTATCAGAAGCCTTACACTCCTTTTCAGTGGAACTCATAATGTCCTGAAACTGAATGAAAGCATCTTCTTGGTGTGACTAACGTCAGAATATCATGAAATCTGCCACTTTAACCACTGTAATTGTGCGTGCCGGTGGTGGTGTTCACACTCACAGTCCCTTGCAGCCATCACCACTTTTTCCCAGACCATTTACATCTTCCCAGACCCTCTGTAACTAAACAGGAGCACACCACACGCCCCCAGCCTGCAGCCTCTGTTGGCGCTAATCTAGCCTTGTGCCTCAGTGAACTCGTCTATATCATTTTTAAATTTCATTCTGAAAATGCCGTGCAGTTGGGCTTAGCTGCGAGTTTCCAAGGAGTGCTCGAGGGTTCCTAGTTTCCCTGATGAACATGCTCACACGGTGGGTGGGCTTCTCTTGTTTTTTTTCCAGTTAATTATTTAATAACCACATACTTAGCAGAAGCATTTCATTACAACAGCATTGACATATTCAATAACAATTTCCTGAGCTAAGATGCATCTTTTTAAATATTGGCTGTAAATTTTTAGGTTTACAGTTGAATTATTACAGCTATACAACAGTGTGCTCAGT
>NW_008337322.1:5852515-5857486 GCF_000622305.1 Nannospalax galili | reverse complement strand
CCTTTAAAAAAGATCTCCATTTCATTTTAGAATATATTGTTCCTTGCAGAAAGACTCATTGTTTTTGCTACTAACACTGAGATGTTGGTGTATACATCTCTAATCTGTATGTATCTGATTATTACTACTCATAATTGATTGCACTTGGATCCATGGCACCTGTGTATGTCTATAAAGTCATCGGATGGATTTCAGTGGTAATGTTTATCACCTCTACTAATTAGCATGATGTAAATTTCCATGCTTCCTCCTCAAATATAACACATTCTTTAATTTTGTGTGTGTGTGTGTGTGTGTGTGTGTGTGTGTGTGTGTTGTGTGTCTGTGGCACAGAACACCCCAAACCATCTTGGCTTCTCTTCTTTTTCCTACTAGAGAGTTGCCAGGAGGGAGACACAGGCTGGAAGGGAGGGTCTGGAGGACATCATGTGCTGAGCACAGGAGTAGCTGCATGGATGGATAACTGGCCATCTTAGCTCTTCTGTATGGTGGCCTATTCCTGTTGAAAGACAAAGGGTGAACCTCATTGACACAAAAGTCCCACTATTAGAAGGGACAAGAAATCAAACCCTTCAGACATTAAAATGTCTGCCTCTACCCATTTAGTCCTTTGAATGTACATAAAGGACACATCAGGGGTGTGCAGGTGTGGGGCACTGCATTTATACCCATTTATTTATCAGACTGAATTTCAGAGCCAAAGACAGTACCAAAGGTGGGCTACTGCCCACAGTGCAGAGGAGCCATGGCCTTACTAAAGCCACTTGTCAGCCCATGTCAGCTCATCCACAGGTGTTTATTGGTGCCAATTCTGTGCTGTTCCTCAAGGGATGAGCTGGTGGCTCTTCTGTCCTTGAGATGATGATGTTGGAGATAAGAGTAGACTCCCCCCACCACTGTTTATTGGGTCCATTCTTAGAGAGAGAGCCTTCTATGCCCAGTTCTGATGGCCCAGACAGAGCATTTCCCTCACGATGTACCACATGGCCATGGGAATAGGGTGGGGAAATGGCTCATTGTCAGGAGGGCACCTGGCTGATCTCAGTAGCTCAGGCTCAGAGGACAGCCATGGATCCTACCCAACTTCCTGCCTGTTCTCTGTCATGGGTAAGGAAGAGCCCCTGTTTTTAGGACATTCTGATAGCCAAGATGTGGGCATTCAAGTAGCCAGGGACCTGGCCAGCAGGAGGGAGTGGCAGGAACTCCTGGGAAGCGGTCCTGGATACTTTTACTTGTGAGTCCTCTGGCTGGGAGCACCCACAGTGTCCTGGGAGGAGGAAAGCCTCTTCAGGGAGCATTTCACTGTGAGTGGCTGAGGCTGAGGTGGGGCCAGGGCAATGGGCAAAGAAAGCCAGTCACTGACAGAGTGTGCTCTCACTTCCACAGAGCAGAGGACTTGGGGACGCCTGCTCACTTAGCTAGTGAGGACAGCTACCAGTGTCACTGTCTCATCCCTTAGTTCACAGGAAATCAGCAAAATCCTATTAGGACTGGGGTGGGAGACAGTGGTAACTGCAAGAAGTTGAGGTGGAGGCTGAGAACCGACTTGTTAGAGAAGAATAGGTAACTTTCAGAAAGCTTGCCAGTATGCAAGGCTGGATCCAGACATTGGTCACATTGGAAGGATGTGATTTGGTCTGTCATGGAGGACAAACAGCCTGTTTGCAACTTTGTTTCACTTGAACTGTTTTATTTAGGTAATAAATATGTAAATGGTGTTTTAAAGTTCACAGGCTACAATAAATCTATATTTAGCACAAATCCAAGTAACATTGTAAGCCATCTCCACTAGGAGTAAAGTTACTAGCATGCTTTCTTAAATTCTAGAGACCAAGCTCCTCTGGTACATTTAACTTTATAGTATTTATTTTATTTTTGTGTGTGTATGTATGTGCATAGTGTGTGGCTGCCCAAGAGGCCAAAAGTGGGCACGGGAACCCTTCTGTTTGGAATTTGATGACCTAACCGGAGAGTTCTCCACTTTCCACATGAACTTGTGAATCAGCTGGAAACCAATTTGCTTTTAGCACACTTGAAACATGTTAACTCTGTCATATACTTAGATATAATTTTTAACCAGCTTTGATTACACAGAGCGTTCAGAGGTGGGTTGGATGTCAGTTTGGAAGTACGACCGGCTCCCAACCCCATCCTGAGCATCTTTAATCCCATCGGGAGCGGTGGCCTTTGTCTCAGATGCAGTGACCCTTCCAGACATTCATTAGTAGACCTCCACAACTGTTTGGTGACCAGCACTCACTTGGTTTCATCTCTGGTTGCTAGGTGTTGAGAACGTCACATTTTGATGGGCCATGTTTTTCCCAAGAGCCATCTGCTCACTGAAGAGGCTGCACCATTAAGGTGGGGCTCTGGGCACATCAGTCTTGAATCCCTCTCCGTGCTCCCTCTCCTGCAGGGAGGTGACTGCCAGCACTGCTGCTGTCACTTTGCAGGGCGGTCTTCCTTAAGGAAGTAAAGAGGAAGAAAGAACCTGAGAGAGAAGAACAGTTGGAGGCAGGTGTTGCTAAGGGAGAAATGGATAAAAATAGGATTATTTAAATGGGAGTGGGGAGGGAGGGTTAAATAAGGAACCTTGGGAATACAGGGAAAGAAGGAACTCAAGAGAGGTGGGACCATAGGAGAAGGGTATTATCAAGGGGGAAAATGGGGACACTTTAAATGGGGAAACCATGGTGGAAGGGTTAGACAGGGAGAGAGGAGAGATAAATAATGCCTAGCTAGTTTTAAAAAACCAGAGGAAATCATATTAGCCCAACAACCTAATGACAAATTACACATACGTTATCTTTACATGAGTCCATGTATATAGCTAAAAGCTACATAACAAGAAACAGTGCCAGACAGGAGAAACCTTCCCTTGAGTTGTTGGCCAGAGACTCCCCAAAATTACTCAGGCTATTGTCACAGGCCTTGATAGCCTCCCAGAACTTGAAGGTAAGACCCCACTTCTAGAGACAGAACTTTAGCAGTGTACTTCAGACACAAGACTGGTACATTCAATTGCTTAAAACCTTGCAAACAACCAGGAGGCTGAGGCAGGAGGAGCACAAACTCAGTGCTTTCCTGGACTACAGAGTGAGTTCCAGGTCAGCCTGGAGGATTGAGTGAGACCCTGTCTCCAGATTAAAAGAGGGCTGGGTCTGCAGCTCCTAGTAGAGCTCTAACCCACATGCCTTAAGCCCTAGGCTCAATCCCCAGTACTGGAAACAGAATGCACCTGAACTGGTTTCAAAGATGACTCCGCCTCCATCCTGCTGGCTGCAATTCAGACCTGTGTGTCCCCTGGATGGTGCATAAGCCCCTCCTCTTGCCTGCTGGCCCTGCCCCCTCACTTGGGCACCCTCTGCTCTGCCTGTAGTGGCCTCTTGCTCCGTTTCCCCCTGAAGCTTGTCTGGCTCTCCCTTGCTTGGGAAGGAGGTGGAGGCCCCTTCTTTCATTCTGTCTTAGTCCCCCACCTAGCTGGGATGAGAGGTACTGGAGCATGTGTCTGGCACATGCCTTTGCCTCATGACTTCAGACCTTACAAACTTTGATCATCACACACTTGTCTTCTTTGTACATTTCACAGCTCAAGAGATTGAGGAAGATGGCATAAATGGAAATGTTAAAGATTTATTTTCACGTGTGTGTGTGTGTGTGTGTGTGTGTGTGTGTGTGTGTGTGTGTTTGTACCTGTGGAGACCAGAAGAGGGTGTTGACTCTTGTGGAGAACAGAAGAGGGTGTTGACTCTTCTGGAGTTACAGGGCATTGTGAGCTGCCCAATATGGGTGCTAGGAACTAAAATGATCATCCAGAAGAGCAGCAAACCTCTTAACTGCTGAGCCACCTCATCAGCCCCAACACTTGTCCGTGTTGTCCTTTTATTTTATTTTATTTTATTGTTTTATTTATTTTAAATAATTTATTGAGAATTTCATACAGGCATATAAGCATATAAGGAGTTTTTATCAAATCCGTGCCTGCTCCCTCCCCTCCAACTCCTCCCATATCTCCCCATCACTTTTTTCTGATAACTTTGTGTACTCCCCATCACTGTTTTTCTGATAACTTCATGTACCCTTTCTTCATTTTTTATGGTGCTTTTTGCTTTTCTAACATTCGCCCCTCTGAGGAGGTAGCACTAAAATATCTTCAGAGGCCCAAATACTTTTGACATTTTTGGACTTTGGAACAGAAGTATGTTGCTACAAGGCCAAAGGACATTTTCACTTTTAGCTAAGAAGCTGGCTACTTTTCTTTGGGGTCTTTTTACTCTAATTGCCTAGCCAGTTCCTACCTCCTAGTCTTATCACACCATCCTCTGAGGAGGTTACCCAGCTTGAGGATAGGGAATCAGGACGCAGACTGATCTGGCTTCTTCCATGCTGAACAGGGATGTAGGGTGAGGCAATTGGAGTACCCCTTCAGTGGGTCTATGAAGATAGTTTTTAATCAAACCATTTGGTTTGTCAATAAAATAAGAAAGTCCTTGACTGGTGAATAGGGGATGTGAAGGAGAAGTAAAGGCAAGAGTAGTTAGCGTTACAAGTTCTAGACAGGGAACTAGAAAAAAGTCAGAACAGGGAAAATTTCAAATGTTCATATTAGAGTCCATTCGAATTTCTTGACAAGAGCTTCCAAAAGCATCCCTCTGTTGGGTTCCTCCTCATTTTTCTTTTGTCTTCCAAGGCTGGACTTGAGAGTGATGGACTCAGGATTTGTTTTCAGACACTTTGATAGCTGTTGGAGTGGCTAGAATCAGTGTCAGTTCTCTCTCAAAGGTTTCTAGATAGGGGTAGAAAACAATTTAGCCATCATATTAAAATAATGGGTTGTCTCCCTTAGCTACAAATGGGTACTACAGTATTGTAGAGCAAGGTTTGAAGTCTTACATCTGAGCAGCACTTTGTGATTAGAAACAAAATCAATTGTCTAAATAACATTTTATATGGACTTAAGCCTAATGTCTG
>NW_008337322.1:5852101-5852502 GCF_000622305.1 Nannospalax galili | reverse complement strand
CCCTTGAACTCTTAAAGAAATATACTGATCACTTTAATCTTTGGTTATACTTTCCTTTTGGGTGTTTAAGACCATACAGTTGGTTAAAAATAAACCAATTTATTTTCACTCTTCAGGTCGTTGGAGGATCTGTTCCTTAGGGGTCACATGAGCTTGGGAGGAGCCCCTGGCTCCTTTCTTTTACCAGTTCTGTCTATGTGAAGATAAGTCAAAGGCCCTGCTCAACCGTGCCTGGCTTCACTTGGAAACCATGGCTGGCTTCGCTTGGAAGCATGGAGGAAATGATTCCTCTGTGTTGACCCTCCTCTTTGTAGAATGGACACTGGTTCAAGTCCGTCCATCTGGTGGGGTCTCCTCAGCCTCCTTGATCAAGAGGACAGGTGATCCACCACAATTACAGG
>NW_008337322.1:5847781-5852018 GCF_000622305.1 Nannospalax galili | reverse complement strand
CCTGGTACTTTTAATTACCATGTGCTATGTAGATAAAGCTTGGGTAAAAAACCAAATGTTCTCAGATAAACCTTACTAGATATATATTTTGTTCCTTAAACTAGTTGACTAAACTATGACCATAGACATTTTAAGATTGTGTATATTATTTTCGTCTCATCCTTTATATATCATAACAAACCTACACAGACCTTCATCACTTGCTTAGGCTTTCTAATTTTTTATTTTTATTTTATGTGTATGAGTATATTTTCTGCATGTGTGTAAGTGCACCTGTGCTGTGCAATGGCCGTGGAGATCAGAAGAGGGTATTGGATCCTCTGGAACTGGAGTTATGGACAGTTGTTAGTTACCATGTGGGTGCTGGGAATTGAACCTGGGTCCTCTGCAAGAGCAGCCAGTACTCTTAACTGCTAAGCCATCTCTCCAGCCCTGGTCCTTGATAGTTGACTGACATTTTTTCCCCTATGTATATTTTTAATTGAATTTTTGTGGATTTCATATAATAAATCTTAATCATATTTAGAATCCCGTATCTGCCCTGCCCCATAGACAGCCTACAGGATTTCACACATTCTGTCTTATATTTTAAGGCCTATTGAGTCAGGTTTGTGTACCCAGATGTCTCTTGATAAGAGTTCATCCACTGGAGCCTGTTCAGCCTATGTAGCGTCACTCACTTAAAAAGATCAGCTCTCCCTCACCCAGCAGTGATCAGCTGCCAATAATTCCTTGACTGAGGTTGGGGCCTCCTGCCCATTTCCCCAATTCTGTGCTGGTTTTTATCTGGTTGAGTTTGCATGGGTCTTGTGCATGATGTCACCATTGCTGTAAGTCCATATGAGTGAGGTCCTAGGAGCCTCTGAGTCTGTTCCATTATGGTCACAGGGTGGAAAGATTGACATTCTCATTTGCCATTTGGAGGTGCTTCAGCTTTAATCTGTTCAGATCAACACACCTGTTTCTCACTGTGCTCAGGGCAATGGTGGCCATGGGAGGGTAGATGGGCCTCCAGCCTCCTGCTCTCCAGGAATTCCACAGAGATCAAGATTGTGTTCTCATTCCCAGGGCAGACTTCGGGATGGAAAGTTTGGACAAACTGGTTTCTCCTGTGTCTTAGCTGTGTAGAAAGTACATGTGTTGATTGGTGACAGTGGTTTGAAGATGTTCCACAAAGCCAGAGTGCTTTGTCACCTGTCAAGAATTGAACCACTGGGGGTTGGAAGTGGCACTATGACATGGAGGTGGCAGCAGGTAGCATTTTTCATAATGAATGTGTGCATGAAGGCCTGTGGCCCAGAGTTTGTTTTTACTGCCTGTTTTTGTTTTATTTTTAACCACGGGACACAGGTTGGCTCTTTCATCAGACACTAAATTCTTTGGCCAAGGGGTATTTCCAGGTTGGTGAATAGGACTCAAATGATAGGAAGGAGGGCAATCTCAGTGGGTAAGGGAGGATAGGAAAGCGTGGGGGTTGGAGTCGGGGAGGGGGCGGGGAAGGACAGCAGCATGGCTCGGTGGGTGATGGCACCTGATAACCTGGGTTCAATCCTAGAACCCACATGGTGGAAGAAGAAAACTGACTCCCCTAAGTTGTCCTGTGACCTTCATCATGCACCATGACATGTGTGCATGCTGTGTGTACATGCACACATATAAAAATTTTTTAATGTGAGTGCATAGGAGTCTGAAAAATGACTTACTGTTCTAAAACTCAGATGAATTTGTTTACAAGTCTGTCTATAAACATGTTACATTCTTACCCAGCATCAAATTCAAGGAAAACATTGTGAAATAACACTGGATACAGTAAAGGAATGCAAAAATAATTACAACTTGCTGTCGTGTCCTTTGTCAAAGGGTACTTGGGGGGTCTTTCTTTTCAGTCGTGCAGTCCTAAGGAGCTAGGTCTCTACCTTAACTCCACAGTCCTGCTCTGTGGCTGTCTGCCCCCCCCTTGGGTTCATGGGTAGGCTTCCTGGACAGCTGGTGGCCAGGGCAGCTGAATGACCCACCTCTAGTGTGCCCCACCCAGGGAGAGGTCTCCCAATTTAGCTGTTGGATTTGAGCATAGGATGCCACAGCTTAGCCACCCCAGCTTCTGTGTTCTGTTTGAATAGAAGGGCAGATGCTGCACACATGTCTCCATGAATTGACATAAACCATATGAAAGGAAAGAATGTTTATACTCAATAGAAACCCTGTAGCAACTTGTTGCTTATAATTTTTAAGTTTCCAGCAAGAACAGATGCAGAAAGCAAGCTTGCATCCCTGTGGATGCTGCATCAGGAGCTGCCCAGGCTCTGTGGAGTCTATAAAGAGTAAATGATGACTCTGATGACCCCCGAGACGGATGGACTGCCCCAGGCCAGCGTTGTCTCCTGTGGCCACATGTGGTCAGGGAGGAGCAGTGAGCCTGGGGAGGGGGTACATGATCCCTTTCTTTCCATGTCAAGAAGAGCAGATGGTTGAGCCATAGAACAAGTCTGATGAGGCTTAAGACCTAAAAATAGGCCTGAGAAAGGGTCTGCCCCTGTTTTAGAGGTATCCAGTGGCTCCCCCTGGACCCCTGTGCTTAGTTTCATATGCTGAACTCTCCTGTCTGTTCCCACCTCAAATCTGAGTTCTTTCTGACTGTGGGGTCTTGATGGGCATTCCTTTAGATTATGCTGGGTTTATACTGATGTGTCCATACTGTTGACCCTCTGTGACAGTCACATGTCAAATTAATGGATGGTCTATACTTGTAAGTAAATGAGTCACAATAGGAGGGGTAGTCTGGGCCTAGCAGATGCAGCTGGTGGCGTGTAGCCTGAGACACAACAGCCTTGGAATCATGAACAGGCAGTGTGAGCACTTAGGAAATGAACCCCAGGATGCAAGGCAACCTCCAATGGCAGCTCTCGCTTACTACTGACAGGCAGTTCCAGCTCCAAGCAATTGAAGATGTTTTAGGTGAAGTCAGAGCCTGCTCTCACGCATTGAGGTGCCAGTGTATGTGTGTGCTACCTTAAGAGGGTGACCACGTGCGATCCCAGGGTACACCAGGAGCCTGTCTGTCAACTTAGCTAGAGGTTGGTGTTACACTCAGCCAGCCCTTGTCACCCCAGGACAGCTGGTTTTATAATAAGCCCTTAGATGACACTAGCTACAATTTAAGTATTAAATACTTCTCACTAAAGTGTTGCAGGGTTTTAATAAAAGTGTTGGTCCGAAGAAAGAGCCAGCTTATGGGAAAGTGGAGGTTGGAGTTCCTGGATACTGTGATTAGCTTAGCTGTGCCATACAATCTTGATCCATTTCTGTAGCCTTGTGACCATCAGGCTCTACCTGTCTAGGGACAGTGCAGAATAATAATCAAGGGTCTTAGGTCTGAAGAATGGGAATAGTGACTGCACACAGCATTTGCCGGGCCTCCATTTCAGCTCATTGTCAATGGGACTGGATTCTTGGTGTTTACATCGTCTCTTTCACCCCCACTCCCCCTCCCCAAGAGACAAATGGTGAGGTTAAATATGGCTATGACTCAGCCAGATGCACAGCCAAGGTCTAGTAGTAGCCAGCAGGACAGACAGTGTCCTGGGTCTTGTTAAATTGGCTCTCAGGTCCTTCAACTGTTCTCAAGTTCTCTAGATTGAAACTCTAATCTGGAAATCGTTAACAAAGACACCTGAGTATTATCAAAGCTAAAATGTTTTAGTTAAGTACCTTACTGCATGTACCTGCACGTGTGTGCGGGAGCATGTGGCCGTCAGAGCCCAGCCTTGGCTGTTGTCCCTCAGAGCCATCCACTTGGTATTTTGGGGCTGGTCTCTCATGGGACCTGGACTTTCTGTTTGTGACAAGCGTGGTTGGTTAGGGAGTAAATCTGCTGTGTCTGCCTCCTTGGTGCTGGAATTACAAGCATGTGCCATCTGGCCTGAATTTTTTTATATGGGTTCTAAGGATTGAACTCAGGACCTCATGGTTGTGTGAGAAACAGTTTACTGACTGAGCTATCCCTTCAGCCTGTAATTAAAAAAAATATTTAATAACCATGTAACTAGAAGAGGCATTTCATTACAACAGCATTGACATATTTAATAACAATTTCCAGAGCTAAGATGCGTCTCTTTCAAAATTACCTGTAAATTTTTAGGTTTACAGTTGAATTAATGCAGTTAAATAATATTGTACTCAGTATAAACCCTATAAGACATAAAATTAAATGAGGTTTTAAACTTTAAAAAAGATTTCT
>NW_008337322.1:5846460-5847354 GCF_000622305.1 Nannospalax galili | reverse complement strand
GGGTCAGCTGTTCCTCATCTAGTGGTAATCAGTTGTCAATATTCCTTTGGGGTCTGCTGTTCAATTTCCCAGTTCTATGCTGGGTTACTATCTGGGACTCCCTTTGGCCACCGTAGCCAACAACTCATAAGAAGGTATCGCTTGTCTAGCATTGTTGTTTATTATGTAGCCTTTAGCTATACATATAGACTCTTGTGAAATTATATTGGCCCCTTTAATCTTTGGTTATGCTTTCCTTTTGGGTGTTTAAGGCCATACAGTTGGTCGAGATAAACTAATTTATTTTTACTCTTAAGGTCGTTTGAGGACCTGTTCCTCAGGGGTCACGTGGGCTTGGGAGGAGCCCCTGGCTCCTTTCTTTTACCAGTCCTGCCTATGTGAAGATAAGTCAAAGGTCCTGCTCGACCATGGCTGGCTTCACTTGGACGCATGGAGGAAATGATTCCTCTGTGTTGACCCTCCTCTTTATAGACTGGACACTGGTTCAAGTCCATCTGGTGGGGTCTCCTTGGCCTCCTTGATCAAGAGGACAGGTGACCCCCCACCATAATAGGACATTTTGAAAGATGCTCATAGTCCTCTGGAACTAGTTGATCTAGGAGGGCAAGGAGCAAAAAGTGTCCTTTATGTCCCTCTGGCCAAATTATTATAGACCTGTCTGTTAAACACCCAAGAAGGTTAGTTCCACCAGTCTGCCATTTTTAATTACTTTGTGTCATGTAGATAAATCTTGGGCAAAGAACAGTGGTTCTCAGATAAACCTTACCTAGACATATATTTCTTGATCTGCTATGTATAATTGTCAGTAGATTATTGGACTAATATGGTTCCCTCTGGTTTTTAAAACTAGCTAGGCATTATTTATCTCTCACATTGTCTCACCCCTCCATCATG
>NW_008337322.1:5845365-5846017 GCF_000622305.1 Nannospalax galili | reverse complement strand
ACTCATCAATTGAGGGACACCTAGGTTGCTTCCATCTCTTAGCTATTGTGAAAAGAGCAGCAACAAACATGGCTGTACAAGTGTCTCTGCAATAGCACGAGTTCTTTAGGTATATGCCAAGGAATGCTATAACTGGGTCAAATGGTAGGTTCATTTGCAGTTTTTTAAGAGTTCTCCTGCTGCTTTCCATAGGGGTTGAACCAGTTTGCAGCCCCACCAGCAGTGGATGAGTGTTCCCCTTTCCCCACATCCTCTCCAACATTTGGTATCACTTGTTTTCTTGATCTTAGCCAGCCTAACTGGGGTAAGGTCTCAAATGGTAGGTTCATTTGCAGTTTTTTAAGAGTTCTCCTGCTGCTTTCCATAGGGGTTGAACCAGTTTGCAGCCCCACCAGCAGTGGATGAGTGTTCCCCTTTCCCCACATCCTCTCCAACATTTGGTATCACTTGTTTTCTTGATCTTAGCCAGTCTGACTGTGGTAAGGTGAAATCTTAAAGTGGTTTTAATTTGCATTTCCCTAATTATTAGTGATGTTGAACATCTTTTAAGATGTTTCATAGCCATCTTTACTTCTTCTTTTGAAAACGTTCTGTTCAGCTCCTTAGCCCATCTTTCAATTGGGTTGCTTCTTGTTTTGGGTCTCTGTTTTTT
>NW_008337322.1:5842875-5843163 GCF_000622305.1 Nannospalax galili | reverse complement strand
AGATGTTTCTCTGTTAACTCTCTGCCCTGTTGACCTATCTAATGGAGACAGCGGGGTCTTGAAGTCGCCTACTCTTAATGAGTTGTGGTTAATCTGGTTCTTAAAGTCCTGTAGTATTGTTTTTATGAAGTTAGGTGCACCAGAGTTTGGTGAATACATGTTCATGACTGTAATATCTCCTTGATTTATTGTTCCTTTGATCAGAATGAAGTGGCCCTCTTTGTCTCTTCTGATTAGTTTTAGTTTAAAGTCTGTTTTGTCAGATATTAGAATTGCTATGGCTACTTT
>NW_008337322.1:5842223-5842681 GCF_000622305.1 Nannospalax galili | reverse complement strand
TTCCATCCTTTCACTTTAAGATAGTGTCTGTCCTTGAAAATGAGATGAGTTTCTTGTAGACAGCAAAAAGATGGGTTTTGTTTCTTAATCCATTCACCTAGTCTGTGTCTTTTGACTGGGGAGTTCATTCCATTAATTTTTAAAGTTATTAATAAAAGATGAGTATTGAATCCTTTCATTTTTATTTCTGTTTACATTCTTGATATAGTTGTACTTTTCCACAGGTATACCTTCATTGAATTTCTTTCTGGAGCCCCTTGGGTATAGTCATTCCTTTCTTCAGCTCTTTGTATTACTTCTGGAACTCTCTGAAGGGCTGGTTTTGTGGATGTTAATTCCTTCATCCTATTTATGTCATGGAAGATTTTTCTTTCCCCTTTGACTACAATAAACATTTTGGCTGGGTATAGTAATCTTGGTTGGCATCTGTGGTCATTTAGAACTCGTAAACAGAAATA
>NW_008337322.1:5784110-5842002 GCF_000622305.1 Nannospalax galili | reverse complement strand
TATGGTGTCACACAATTCCTGCATATTCCATTCTTGTGTTTCCTTAAATTTTTCATAATCTTTGTTTGAGTGGTCTAGTTCGTCCACTTTATCTTCTAGTCTTGATACTCTTTTCCATTTCATTCATTCTATTGGTGAGGGTTTCTCCTGTTGTTCCTAATTGACTTACTGAGTGTTTCACTTCCTTCTTCATTTCAGCCTGAATATTCTTCAGTATTTCTAACTTTTCTGAATTCATTCTGAAGTTTATCCCTGTCTTCCTTTAGCTCTTTAATTTCTTTGTGTGTTCTTTAAATTCACTGAATTCTTTTATCATGTTTATAATTGTTCTTTTGAGTGTCATGTCCTGCATTATCTCTAGGGGATTCTCATTGTGCTCCTAGCGGGCTCTTGGTATGCAAAGGCAGATGGGGCAGGAAGAGGCCCCAAGGACTCCTGGGGACTGCACTGAGGAGCTGGGTTGGTCTGGATGCAAAGGATCAGGAAGAGGAAAGGTCAGCTCCAGTGTCCCAGAAAGAGGCTGGCGAGTGGTCCAGGCCCAGGGAAGCAGAGGGAGGTGAGAATGGGGCCAGGCCCAGCAGCAGTGCTCCTGGGGCCCAGAGAAGGCACTCTGTTGGTCTGGATGAAAAGGATCAGGAAGCAGTATTGGTTCCCCAGGTGTCTGGGGCCCAAGACAAGGAGTGGGGCAGGGCCCAAGCTCAGAGGAGAGAAAGGCAGGGGAGATGGGAGGGTGAATGAGTTTGGGGGAGTCCAGGCGTGGAGGGTGGCAGGCATGATGGACTTACCCTGGTTAGGGGCCTGCGGGTAGGAGAGAGGCCTGCTCCTGGTCTTTCAGGCCCAGGAAAGCTGAGGGAGGTCCTTTTTTTTTTTTTTTTTTTCTTCTTCTTCACTTTTAAGGGTTAGAGTGACTCAGTGTGGTGTTTCTGTGTGAAGACATAAACACAGCAGAACTGATACTGTTATGCCTCAAGGTCAAAAAAGCAGGTTTGGAACTTTCTAGAAGTGGCTGGGTGGAGTGTTTCAAGACTGATCTTAGAAAGCCAGTCCTGCAACCTTACCAAATGAGTGTAGTGTAGAGTTGGTGTTTCAGGAGTCTTGGACTTTGCAACTTGAGGGAAGATGTGTTGCTCCCCAACCCTGGGTGGGTTCAGTTTAAGCATGGGGAATACAGTATGTAGTGACTAGCTTCATTTTCCCCTCCCTTTAGAAGAGCATAAAGGCCCGGGACCCCCTTGAAGACACAAATGTCCGTGAGTTGCTGGGAGGTTGTTTGGAATCCACAGTCAAAAAGAGCACAAGGGTTTGCAGCCTCCACCTCCTGCTGGAGGACTGGGAATGGTTTTGGTGGTTTGTGGTCACATCTCAATTCTGGAGGACAGCAGGTCCATGCTGGTTCCTGACTGGGATCTTCAATGTAGGGGATGGCAATCTGCAGTGGGGCAGGGGAGGCGACTGAAAAGAACTATAAAGGTGTAGATGTGGGAGTGAATGGACACTGGCGGGCAGGGGATGGGGGGTGGGGGTGGCGGCAGAGTGCTTGAAAGGGGACAGCTAGGGTCCAAGGATCATAGTACATCCCAAAGCCCTTGTTTCTGGATTGATGCACAACCATTACTTTTGGAAGGGGATGGTCCTTCAGTAAGGTTTATTTTTATTTTTATTTTATGTGTATGAGTGTTATGCCTGCGTGTAGGTAAGTGCACCTGTGTCATACAATGCTGGCAGAGGACAGAAGAGGCTGTCAGATTCCCTGGAACTGGAGTCATAGACAGTTGTTAGCTGCCATGTAGGTGCTGGGAATCGAACCTGGGTCTTCTGCAAGAACAGTCAGTGTTCTTAACCGCTGAGCCATCTCTCCAGCACCAGTAAGGGTTTTTAAACTAAACTTTGTATTTAATTTTTCAAAAAGTGCCATATCTACATGACTGCAATGCTGAAAAGTGTGGAAAAGACTTGTGTAAAATATCCCACCCTCCTGTTCCTCTCACGTCAGCTTTGTCCTGTTCCTTCCCAGACTCCAGGTGGCATGCGTGATCATTGCTGTTCATTCTACATGTCTTTATCTATGAAGGAAAAAAAACATAATTTACCCACCTTTTAAAAATACAGAGGTAACTGAGGAGGTGGCTCAGTGGGTGGAAGTGCTTGCCAGGCAAACATGACTACGTGAGTTGAGTTTCCCAGAACCCACACAAAAGCTGGACACAGTACCCAGGTATCTGTTCCAGCACACCCCTATGGGGTAACGGGGCAGAGACAGGGAAATCTGTGAAAGCTCATGGGCCACTTGGCTGGCACCCTGGCAAAGGGACTGTCTCAAACAAGCTTGGAAAGTGAGGACTAACATGCTGAGGTGGCCCTCTGTCCTGCACAGGTCCCATGGAATGTGTGCACCCGTACTCTCTCACATGAACATGCACACCCATACACTCTCACATCACAATCACATACCACACACCACACACACACTAAAAAATAAAGACAAAAAGGCAAGATACCAAATGCCCTGTGTTTTCCCTTAATATCTTGGGGCTCTTTCCATATTAGTAAATGAAGTAAATGAAGAGTTCCTTTTTTATTCTTTGGAACTATGTAATATTCCACTGCATGTGCGTAGGAATCTTTATTTGCTCCAGGCCGTACTGAGGGATACTTGGTTGTCTTTCTTGGCCATGGTAAACAAGGTTATTATTAATTCTTTCATGTATATATTGGCCCTCCCTATCCACTAATTCCGTATCCCTCAAACTAGTCAGCTACAGATGGAAAATAGTCAAAACAGAAAAAATTGTATCTGCCTTAGGTATATACAGACTTTCCCCTTGACATTACTCCCTAAGTAATACAGTATGATAACTATTTATATTGTACTACATATTGTGAGCCATCTGGAGGTGACTTAAAGTACACAGGAGGGTGTGCAGGTTATACATATGTATGATGTCATTTTACCACAAGGAACTTGAGCATCCATGCTGTGTGTGTGTCTTTGTGTGCACATGTGTGTGCATGCGTGTGCACACATGTTTGAGTGCATGTGGGGGTCAGAGGACAACTTTAGGTGGTATTCCTCAAGCATCAAGCACCATCCAACACCCCCCCCCCGTTTTTTGAGGCAGGGTCTCTCATTGGTCTAGATTTGGTTAAATGGCTGGTCAGTGAGCCCAGGGAATCTACTTTTCCCCAGTGCTGGGATGACACACATGTGCCACCATGCTTGGTTTTTTTTTGTTTTTTTTTGACATGGGTTCTGGGGATGGAACTCAGTTCCTCATGCTTGTAAGACAAGCTCTTCACTAATGGAGCGGTCTCCCCTGCCTCCATCCATGCATTTTGAGATTCATGGGAAAATCCTAGAACCAATCTCTCTCCAGTGACCACACAGAAGCTAGATGCACCTGCAGTGGGAGAAAGCATGGTGTGTGTGGGGAGGGGCTGATGTTTATTGGATTCCTACCTTGTTCTGAGCATGGGGTATTTGCTTATATATGCTGTATTTGGTACTAATGATTTCATTAATGAGTAATGGACTTTGTGATGTGTGTTTTTATTGCCTCACTTAATCTAGAATATTCTTGGGGTTGGTTTCTTACCGTCTTCATTTTCCATAAAACCCAAAGAACGTGCTCAGAGCTACATAGTTAATAAGTACAGATATTTAGTCACTGCTTACCAACCAGTGAGTTGGAACCATTTTTAGAAACGAGGACCTAGTAAAGTAATGGCACTGTTAGGATCTGAACCCAGGGATGCCTTCAGTATTTACTTTCTCTGTTTAATAAGATACATATTGGTTTGAGGTATGTTTCTAGAAAAAAAATATGAGAATGATTAAGTTCCTACAAGTCTTCATAAAAATAAATATGTAATTTAGAATAATGGGTATTTAGCATTCAGAGTAAAAACAATTCACAAACTATATAGCAATTAGTCACAGAAGGTGGAAGGCAGATATTTAAAATACGGTAACGAGCTACAGCAAATCACACTGCTCATGGGGGCCTTTTGTGTAAACCCAGATTGCATCCTGCCTCTCTGCAGACGTAAAGCGAATCCTTCCTGTGTCCAGTGTCAGGCCATGCGAATCAAGACCTGTCCCTGTTGTGGTGTAGGTGTACTCTGTGTCCTGACACCTTCAGAGGACAGTCTCTCCAGGGTCACTCCTAGCCTGCTGTTCTGTTTCCCCAGCAGCAGCCTGCCCATCTCCTAGAAGCACCACCCTACCTGTCCTGAAAGCTTTAGTTCCATTTCATCATCTCCAGGAAGCCCTCTACAATCCCTCGGTTGCGCCTTTTGTCCCAGATGTTGGTCATTTTTGCAGCCCTGAGTGCTAGCTACTGACTCATACGGCCAACTCTGCATGTACGGAGCGTGTTCTGTGGCTCGAGGCTGTGGTTCTTTTGCTTTTGGTGTTCATGCTCCTGCACCTGTCCCAGAGCCTGTACCCCGGCTATTTGTGATATGAGTAGGTGGGTGGATGGATGGCCAGTGTCATAAAACTGGCCACATACTTAATCTACTCCATTAGCCACTGTCCCTGCATGAATGGTTTATCCATGATTAATATAACCACTAGTTTTTAATTTCTCAAAATAATTCTTAGGATATATAGCAGATTTTGGACAAGACGGGTGTCTTCCAGTGGATCACAATTGGGAAATAGTACAATTGTAAGCCTGCGCCTCTCCAAATTCTAGGGAACATTTTAGGCCTGGGCAAAGAACTCCGAGCGCCCCTGCTCTGCCCGTTCACACTGGCTCGTGTCCTTGGGAACATCTCTCCATGTGGTTGTCAGTTACTCCAGGTGTCAGCCTCATAGCGTCATGAGTTCTTAGGTTACTCTTGACGCCCCAGCCATGTGATTCTTGGAAGGCAGTAAATACCTTTTTACCCTGTCCCCCCACGACCTCCCAGCCTGTCTCAAGTGGTGAGCCGTCTATCTAGAGAACATTATGGACGATGCCAGAATTTTTTTGTTTTAAATTTTTGTGTTAGCAAATTGCAGCATGGCTCCTGCCAGTATCCTGTGGAGATGGGGCCTCCGCTGCAGTCTGCTGTCAGAAGGGAGGTTCGTTATGAAGCTACAGGGGTGTCTGCTAGAACACAGGCCTTCTGAGAGAGGCTGCGGGAAGTGGAAAGGGTTTGGAGCTGGGGGAGTCGGTGTCTTTGTGCCTCTTCTGATGCTTTGGTTCCTGTTTTCCTTGAAACAAGCGTCCTTGCTCCTGACCCCTGCTAACTGGACCTTTCTGCTCTTTGAATGGAGTGACAGACGATGGCTATGCACAGACCATTGCTGTTATACCTAGTGTGTTTTTCAGAGGACGTTCTTCTCTGGTCAGTCAGCTGTGGCCAAAGATGGGGTCACTGAGTGTCCCCGTTTCCAGGCAGCCTTGTGAGAACACATCTCAGCAGTGGTGTGGGTTGGCTGGGCATGACAGGTTTGCAGAGTGAAGCTTAAAGTGTGTCCCAGCAACAGTTCATTGTGAACTTTAACCACGAGATCATGTGTCACCCTTGCTCAGAATACAGAGCTTCCCCACACTGGCATCTCAAGCTGTGGTCTGGGTGTGGTACCTCATGAAAGGGCTTGAGGTCTAATTAGAAGATTGTTCTGCTCCAAGGTTTCTGCCATCAGCGTGTCTGGGGAAGCTGCATAGAGGACTGTTTGTCATTTTTGTGGCTGACTGTTATGAGGAACAGTGCTGTGAGGCCGAGGGTGTCTTTAGGGGCGCAGTGTGTCTGTCAGGGGATGGAGGGACGCCTTGTGTAGTGGTTACTAATTATAAAAGATTAGCAAACCTGTTTGGGGTAAAGGAGCGAACTAACTAAGATGCTTTGTAGCTAATGAGATTGAGAGCTACAGGGGTGTGCTGGACAGCTTTAGTGTCAACTTGACACACCTGGGTTGGGGAACTTGTCAACTTGACACACCTGGGCCTCAATTGGGGAATTCCCTCCATAAGACTTGTCTGAGGGGCATCTTCCTGACTGTTGAGTGATGTGGGAGGGCCCAGCCCACTGTGGGTGGTGCCACCCCTGGGCAGGTGGGCCTGTATTGCATAAGAAAGCAGGCTGAGCAGGGGCCAGGGGAGCAAGCCAGTAAGCAGCATTCCTCCGTAGCCTGTACTCCAGCTCCTGCCTCCAGTTTCCTGCCCTGAGTTTCTACCTTGGGCTCCTGGATGAACTGTGACTTGGGAGATGTAAGATAAATAAACCCTTTCCTCCCCAAGTTGGTATTAGTCAGAGTGTTTTGTCACAGCAGTGGAGAAACAAGCTAAAACAAGGGGCATGGAGCACTGGGTTCTCCTCACTCTGGACATCCATTGTGCAGCAGGGACCTCCACACAGCCTCTGACTTTGAAACAGTTGTCAGTTTTGTCTATTCTGGATGAAACTCATTCCTTTGCTATGAGAAAGAATAGCATTTTAAAGATGTCTCTTTAGCATGTTAGGCAGGTAAGGAATTCTTGAGATTTGAAAAATAACCATGATAATAGTGGGAAGGAGAGAAGCACCTTCCAGGGTCAGAGGACATGGCAGACTGAGGGCAGGAAGGCACGGCTTTCTGTCTGTGGAAACTTGGGGAGCCAGGATGAGCTTCCTGGACTTCTTATGCCCCTTGAACTATTCAGAAGATAGCATGGCATTGTCAGCACTGTGAAGGAATTGAGATGCTCTGTAGCCAGAAAAGGTGGGAAGCAGGTTTCAAGCAGCTGACCCAGCTGGGCACAGAAGCACATGCCTTTATTCTCAGCACTCGAGGGGCATCTGAGGCAGGAGGCTAGCCTGGGCTCTGTAGGGGTAACTTCTTGTTTCCAAAAACAAAGGCCCTACCCTGTGGGTCATGCTCTGTGCCTGAGGCTGGTTCTCACTGTGAACAGAGAGGTTGACCACACCCTATGACGTCACGGTGTGCCTGCTGTCTTGTGTGGGTATGGGTGCTACGTCTCTAGAGACCTGAAGGTCCTGGGCATGAGGCTTAAGTGGACCACAGACCCCAAGAGAGACTTTCTTTGTGGATTCATTTGAAAGATGACAAAGACTTGGAGAGAGAGAGAGAGAGAGAGAGAGAGAGTGTGTGTGTGTGTGTGTGTGTGTGTACAGGTGCACATACATGTGGAAACCAGAGGTCAGTCCTGGCTGCTGAAGTTCAGGTGTCATCCACTTAGGTTTCTGAGACAAGGTCTGTCACTGACCTGGGACTTGCGTATTTAGCCAGCCAGCAGTCCCAGGGATCTGCCTGCCTTCACTGCCCCAGTGCTGGGATTACAGCTGTGCACTACCGGGCCTGGCTTTTGTGCGACTGCTTGGATCAAAGCGAGGTCCCTGTCCTCGTGTGGCAAGTGCTTTATTTCTTGTCTGAGCCACCACAGCCCCAGATATGGGCCTTTGGCAGCGCCTTTGTGCTGGTGAGCTGGGGTGTACGTTGTGCCGCTGCACAGTCTTGATTTGCCACAAGTCTAGAGCTGGGAAAATGCAACAGTGTTTTATTATTTATTTTTTATTTTGAGACAGGATCTCCCTGTAGCCCCAGATGGTGTGGAACTCGATATATAGACTTTCTGCCTCCTGAGTGCTGGGATTAAAGGTGTGTGCTACCACACCTGCTAACAGTGGTTTTTAATGAATTATAATTGTGTATGTCTGTGTGTGTGTGTGTGTGTGTGTGTGTGTGTGTATGATAGGGGCAGTGTGCACATGTGGAGGTCAGAGAGCAGCTTTTTGCAATCAGTTCTCATCTTCCATCTTTATGTGGGTTCTGGGGGTAGAACTCAAGTCTCCAGGCTTGAGTTACAAGTGCCTTATCCACTGAGCCATCTTACCAGCCCTTACACCAGTATATAAAAACAAAAATAAACAGGGTTAAGAACATCCCATTTCTAGCAATCTGTCCTCAATCTAGGAATTCTCTAGGAAGATTTGTATTAAAATTTTGTACCTACTGATAAACAATTCCTTAAAAACTTGAATCACAGTGAGGTTTGGGAGCAAGTCGATGAATGTATTGTGAACGTTTCTAAGGTTGCAAAATTGCTAGGAGCCAGTGTAGGTTAGCCAAGAGTGGAGGGCACTAAACCAGCAGGTCCCAGACTGGGGATGGCATTGGGCTGGAAGATGTTGTTTGGGGAATAGGTTTGATAGGAACCCTTGTGATACCTCGTGGGCTAGATTTTAGTATTAGATGTAATCAGTATTTACAAACAATCTGTTGTTATTTTGGGTCATTAAAATGAAAGACCCAGTGCCACTTGAATACCAAAAAAGGCAGGTTTGGGACTGGCAAGATGGCTCAGTGGTTAGAAGCATTGGCTGCTCTTCCAGGGGACCCAAGTTTGGTTCCCAACACTTGTATTGGCAGCTCACAGCTGCCTGTTATTCTAGCTCTAGGGGATCTGACACCCTCGTCTGTGCATTCATGTGCACAGACACACATACATGTAATAAAAATAAAATCTTTATAAAAATATATAAAAAGTCAGTGTATTGTATCTGGAAAGAACTCAGAACAGTGTCAACTAACAAAACTCACAGGACATCCTTCTCTGTTACAGAGCAGAGCAGAGAATCCAAGAAAACAACTAAAAAGGTGAAACCATGTGAAGAAATGCCCTGCCTTGGGCTGAACTTTTCATGAACAAAATATAAAAAGTGACCCTGAAACAGCATTTCCATAAAAGATGTCTGTGCTTTACCTGACCACATTTCCAGAATGCAAAGCTTTTCATGATGAGATGATCTAACTAGCTTTGTGTGCTGTTAACACCAAGTGCCCTCGGCTGCACTACTCAGATAGCAAGCTGTGCATTTAGACGACCCAAATGTGAGGAGTGAGTCCTGATAGTGTGCAGGAAAGTTGGCTATGGCTCCTGGACCGAGGAAAGCCTAGTGAGGAACCCTAGGAGAGGAGCGTCTGGCATCGTCCCTGCAGTGTACCTCTGCCAATAAGGTGGCCAGCTGACAGATTTGGTTTAGGTTTGAGAAAGTTTTTTGGCAGGATTGGAATGTGTCTTCAGTAGGTGAACAGCTGAATTTAGCGGTCTCTGAAGTTCCCTCCCAATCTCAAATTCTGCGGGACCGGACAGTCCGTGCTTTGTTGTAATTTTAGAGCTGCTAACATATGGTTTGGAGATGGATGCATCATTATAATTTGGGTTATGTAATACTATAAAAGGAAATGGTGGTATGGCTGTCCCTTAAGTGGGACAGCTCAAGAAAATTAGAGAAGCAAGAGAAACCACAAATGTTTTGCAGAGAGAAAGAGAGAGAGAGAGAGAGAGAGAGAGAGAGAGAGAGATATTGAAATTCATTGCATGTAATTGTGATGAGGGGGAAAAAAAAACTTTGCTTCTTGAAATATTTGGGGACAGAAGAGATTGCAAAGGAAACTTACCACATTTAGGATATTAAGCCCAAGAATGCATCTTCCATCTAATCAGCAAATGCAGCATTTTACATGCAGCCATTTTTGTCCAGGGGATATAGACAAGAATTAGAAACAAAAAAAAATCCTCTCCCCCTCTTGGTGATTCTTTTCAAGCATTTCCGCTCTCCAGTAATCATAGCTTTAACCCCGCAAGCTCTGCCTCTCAGGGCCTGTGTTTTACAGAGCGGTTATTACAGCTGGCATGGGAGCAGCGGAGGCCGAGGACCCATCAGGACCGTGGCCGTCCTGGAGACTTTTTCAGAAAGAGGCCCTGATTGCTCTTCATTTTTGCCCATGTTTTATTCCAATCTGTAATTTAAAATCCATTACACGAAGAACGTACAGTGCCAGCTGGGTGCTGCTGTGAGACTTGCTTTCTTTCCCTCTTGCTTTTATTCTGTGCGTGTCTATGTGCGCATGTGAGTGTGGTGTGTGCGTGTCTATGTGCGCATGTGAGTGTGGTGTGTGCGTGTCTATGTGTGCATGTGAGTGTGGTGTGTGTGTGTGTCTATGTGTGCATGTGAGTGTGGTGTGTGCGTGTCTATGTGTGCATGTGAGTGTGGTGTGTGCGCGTCTATGTGTGCATGTGAGTGTGGTGTGTGTGCGTCTATGTGTGCATGTGAGTGTGGTGTGTGCGTGTCTATGTGTGCATGTGAGTTTGTGTGTGTGTGTGTGTTAGAAGACAACCTCAAAGGTTTTGTTTTGTTTTTGTCTTTTGTCTTTTCGTGACAAGGTCTCTCCTTGTAGCCCCAGCTGGCCTGGAACTTGATACATAGACCAGGCTGGCCCTGAACTCACAGAAATCCACCCGCCTTTGCCTTGCCAGTACTGGGTTAAAGGTGTGCACCACCCAACCTGGCCCAACCTGGAGTGTTTTTTTCCTCAGTTATTATCTAACTTGTTTTTTGATAAGTCTCTCACTGGCCTTGAACTCACCAAATAGGCTAGGCTGGCTGGCCTGTGAGCCCCAGAGATCTGCCTGTCTCCCCAATCTCCCCAGCACTGGGATAACAAGGGCATGCCACCACACCCAGCCTTTTAAAAAGTCTTTTAAATTTTTTTTTTTGTTTGTTTGATGTGTATGAGTATTATGCCTGCATGCGAGTGCACTGGTGTTATGCAGTGCCCACAGAGGCCAGAAGAGGGCATCAAATCCCCTGGAACTGGAGTTATAGACCATTGTTAGCTGCCATGTAGGTGTAGGATTTGAACATGGGTCCTCTGCAAGAGCAGTCAGTGCTCTTAACCACTGAGCCATCTCTCCAGCAACCCCAGCCTTAAAAAATTATTTATTTATTTTTATTTTATGTGTATAACTATATTGCCTACATGTTTGTAAGTACACACATGTCATACAGTACCCATGGAGGTTCAATGAGTGCGTTGGCTCCTCTGGAACTGGAGTTACAGATGATTGTTAGCTGCCATGTTTGTGTTGGCAACTAAACCTGGGTCCTCTGCAAGAGCATCCAGTGCTCTTAACTGCGGAGCCATCTCTCTAGCCCCACATTCCCAGCCTTTTTAACATGGGTTCTGAGAATCCAACTCAGGTCCTCCTGCTTGCAAAGGAGGCATATTATAGAATGAGATATTGCCCTAGCCCTCTCTCCCTTTTAAAACTTTTATTAGGACTGCTGATGGTTGTATTTGTGATTAGAAGTTGGGGAGGAGCTGAAGAGATGGCTCAGTGGTTGGGAGTGCTTGCTGCTTTTGCAGAGGACCCAGGTTTGATTCTCAGCACTCACATCAGGTGGCTCACAGCCTCCTGTAGGTCCAGCTCCAGGGAACCCAACACCTCTGACCTCCCTGGATGGGCACCTGCCCTCACATGCGCATATCCACACATAGACACACACACACAATTAAAAATAATTCTGTTTATGAAATTTCAGTCTACTGGGAGGATTGAAAACAAAATCATCAATGTAGAATTAATGTTAGAGACCTTTATCATATCTTGTGAAGAGGTCAGGGAGCTCTCTGACGTCTGTATCTCACAGAGGAAGGGAGGACCAGCAGGTTCTGTGATGAATCTTCTGATGACAGCCCAGGAGGCTGTGATCTCAGGAGACAAAGAGTGAGTGCTGGCTGCCTCTCCTGTCTGTCCTGCTCTTGGCCACAGTGGAATGGAGGAAGGCAGGTGTGTGTGTGTGTGTGTGTGTGTGTGTGTGTGTGAGAGAGAGAGAGAGAGAGAGAGAGAGAGAGACCAAGACTGTTTGTATCCACTGCCAATTGCAGACGTCAGCAGGTGGCATCTGCTTGCAGTTTTTGAAAAACCAGTTCTTGACTCCTATATAATAAGGGCTCTCTCTTGTTCTCTGCTCTTTGCTATATGTTTAGATAGTATTTTGGAGGCTGGGCTATGGCTTTATACCGGATTTTATGATTTTCTGCCTTTTAAACTTGTAGACTTACCTTTCTCTTTCTCATCCCTTTTGACAGTTGGGATGTTCTAATTAACTGTTAGATTTTAAAAATATTTTGTTTATGAGTGGAGTGTTTTGCCTGCATGTATGTAAGTGCACCACATGCATGCAATGCCCACGGAGGCCAGATCCTCTGGATCTGAAGTTATAAATTGCTGTTAACCATAATGTGGGTTCTGAGAACCAAACCCAGGTCCTCTGAAAGAGCAACAAATGTTCTTAACCACTGAGCCATCTCTCCAGCCCCTGTTAGATTGTTTTTGTGCTGAAAGTCAGGACACATGGTCAACAGTGGATTAGAAGATAACAGATTGCTGGATGGAGAAGGTGAAATAAGTTTGAGTAAAACTATTGGAGACAAAGGAAGGACTTTAAGATACAGGAATAGAAGGAAAAGGCTATAAAACAAAAAGCCAAATGCGAAAACAAACAGGAAGTAGAGTCATTAACTTAAAGATTCAGAAGAAAGGTTAGGCTGGATTGATAAAGTTGAAGGAAGAATTTTATACTGGAAGGTTGATGGGAGAAAGTTACTGAAATGATTCAGAACTGCAAAACTCTTACAAAGTATTTCTTGGGAGTTTTAGAAGTACACAGATAACCTGAAAATTATGAAAGGTAATAAGTATTTTCTAGTAGCATAGATCTTTAGCTTGTAGTTGGATTATGTTCTCAAATATTTTATGAGTCATGACAACATGCTAGTAGTTATTTCTGCTTTTGAATCCTTGCTTTCTGTAAGGCCCATCTCAACCTTTCCCTTTTACAAGGACAGAGGTTCTCTGCAGCCTTTATGGGTCTACTACCCACCCACCTTCTGGGAGCGGTGTTTGATTCTCTTTCTGAGGACCACCCTTCCCTGGGGCATGGTGTCCTGGGGAAGTTGTGGCATATGTGAGAATCGGGTTGTGCCAAACTTCCCTGGTTCTGGGTTCTGCTGGGACATTTGTTCTTGCAATCTTCATGTTGAGGGGAGGGACACAAGTAGAAAACCAATTCACTTCAACAGAGGCCCTGGAGTGATTACCTATAGTGCCCGGTCCCCGCGTGCCCAGGGCTACTCTGCTTTGAGCCCTCCACAAAGCCCAGGGATTAAGCTCTGGTGTGGAGCCACGGCGGTCTTTGAGCCCTTTCCCTCTCACTTATTTCAGCCTGTTACTGTCTCACTGGCAGGGGAGAAAGTCCTAGAAGGTTAATGGAGGAGCGTCCCATCTCTGTTCCAGAAAATGAAATGCAGTGTAGAAAACTGAGGTTCCTTCTGTTAAGTAGTTGAGGCCAAGGGTGAAGCCGATCTGGACTTTTCCCAAGGTTACTTGTCTGCATAGCCCTCCTCCAAGGGCACTTTTTCACTGCTCTGATAACTTGTGTCCAGTTGTAGACCTGCTTTCCTCCCAGGATGCTGATTCTGAGTCCTTCCAGGGGCTACCTTTTATTAGTATCCAATCACTACTTAGTAAATTATCACAAGAGTGGTTTAGGACATGCATCCTGGCATTTGCTTTTCTGTAGTTTATATAACTGGGGAGCCCGGTGTTGCTTGGCTGGTCTTCTGCCTGTGTTCTCACTGGGCCCAAATAAAAGAGTTGACTGGTCTGCATTCTCATCGGAGACTCCAGGTTCTCTTCCAAACTGCTCAATTGTTGGCTGATTCAGTTCCTTGAAGTTGTCAGACCAGAACGTAGCTCTTCTATATGTGGCCCTTTCTTTAACATGATAGTTGCCTCTTCAAGGTCATGAGGAACATTTCCTATACTGCTGTCTCATCTCTTACTTTCAGACCCTCTACTGAAGGCCTGGCCAGGCTAGCCCACCTGGGATAACCTCTTTTGAGTATTTGAAGTCCACCGATTTGAGGTTAATTACATCACTTCCTCTTTACCACACAGTGCAACCTGGTCACAAGAGCACTACCCGTATTCACAGATCTTCACCAGGTATAAGCTGCTTGTAGAAAAACTGGCAGACTTGCTCAATTTCCTAATACATTGGGATTGGATTAGCTATTCAAAATGTGAATTCTATATTTGAATTAGCTATTCAAAGTTATTCACTGAGCTAACTATTCAGAGGGTGATTTATAGTTTGGTGCTGAGTTGAGGCCATTTATCAGTGAGAGTGGGAGTAAGCTTGGGAGACACTTGTGATCATTCCACGTTGTCAGAGCATCCAAGTGGGTGATCAGAAGTCAATCTTTTGGCTAGTGTGTAGAACAGGGTGTGTTGTTCTGGATTCGGGTGGGTGACACAGTCTAAGTTATGTGCCAATATCACACATTTAGAACTATGTTACAAAATAGCATTGCACTTACAACCAACCTTGTTGAGATAGGCTATATGTTCATAGAAATGTAATTATTTAAGCAGCTGTTTGATGAGTTTTGACAAATGTGCCGGACACCCAAGGAACGTCTACCACCAAAGGCACAATGGGGAAGCCCTTGTTTCAAGGTGGCCTGAGACTTTCTCAGTCCGACTCTGTCTCCCTCCAGCCTGCCTTCCTACCACCACACATCACTGATACACGTTTTGCATCTGTAGACCAGCTTTGTGTTTTCTGGAAGTTCACAGAAAGGAACTTGCTATGTTTTCTCTTTTCTGGCTTCTCTTACTGGACAACACAATTTTTGAGATTCATCCATGTTGGTAAGTATTACTAGTAGTTACTTTTGGCTAGGTGTGGTGTCTCGTGCCTATAATCCCAGCACTCAGGAGGCTGAGGCTAGAGGGTTGCTACAACTTTGAGGCCAGGCTGACTATAGAAGGAACCCCTGCCTCAAAATATGAGAAGGAAAAAAGTTACTTTTTTCCTGCTGATAATCCATTGCATGGCTGTATCAGAGTCTGTTTATTCACTTGTCAATATTGATTGGTGACTTAATTACTTTTCTCATTGTGGTGATCAAATATCTGACAGAAACTTAAGGGAGGAAGGTTTATTTTGTATACCTATTTCATATGTTAGTTTTATTTCATGTGTATGAGTATACCCATGTCATGCAATACCCGCAGAAGTCAGAAGAGGGTTTCAGAACTGGAGCTGGAGTTAAGGACAGTTTAGTTCGTTGCCATGAGGGGAACTGAACCCTGGTCCTCTGCAAGAGCAGCAAGTGCTCTTAACTGCTGAGTCACCTCTCCAGAACCTGGAGGGGAAGGTGTGGTGATAAGAGCATAGACTGCAATCGGGAAGCAGAGAGAACTCTTGCTTTCTCCCATTTCCTCTCTTCATTCAGTTGGGGATGCAGGCCCATTAAACGGCTACTCAGGGTAGGTCTTCTCCAGGTACTCTCTGGGAAGGCCCTCACAGGCACGTCCAGAGGTGTGCCTCACTTAATGTTCTAGGCATTTCTTAATCTAATCTGGCTGACAATACAAATTAACTGTCACGATTGGTATTTGATTCTAAATTCTTTACGTCCAGTTTGTGGACATTAATTATGAGCAAACCTATTGCGAATGTTGGTTCCATACATGTTTAATTTTTCTTATAGCGTGACATAGGATTGCTATATCATGTTATAAGTGTTTAATGTTACTTTATAGATGGTAAACCATTTTCCAACATGGATATATCATTTTCCATTCAGGCTGGCAGTGCATCAGTGTTCTGCTTGCCCCACAGCGTGGCCCCCCCCCCCCGGTATCCTGTCCTGTCAATGTTAGGTGTTCTGTGGTTAATTCATACTGTCCTCTGATCAATAATGTTGAGCATCGTTTTGCCTACTTATTGGCCAGCCAAATACCTGCTTTTTTGAGCGATTTATACAACATCTTTACCTTTTTATTTATTGTGTTTTCTTATTGAGTTATAAGAGCTCTTCCGTATTCTGGTTGTATGACTTTAGCCTAATGTACATATTTGGAATAGTTCCTCTTCTGGGGTATTTTCATTTCCCCAAAGTATCTTTATAATAATGTAGTCAGAGATTTTAATTTTTAAAACTTTTTCTGAGGCATAATTGATCAGTTTCCTCTTCTAGGTTCATACTTTTGTATGTTCTACTTAAGATTTTTTTTTTTTGGCAAGTTAGGATCTCATGTAGCTCTGGCTGGCTGGAACTTGCTGTGTAGACCAGGCTAACCTTGAACTCACAGAGATCTGCCTGCCTCTGCCTCCTGAGTGCTGGGATTAAAAGTATGTGTCCCAATGCCTGGCCCTGCTTAACAAACTTTGACCTATCCCTTGGTTACAAAATGTTTCACCCCTCTTAACTGGTGAAATTCTTAGTTTTAGTTTTTCTGTTCTGATCCAGCTTGAGCTGGTTTTTATGGATGGTGGAAGGTGTAGGTAGCTGCTTGTCTGAACACTGCTGAAAATGATAACCTTGCCTGTTGAGAGTCAAATTGACACCTGTGTTGAAAACAAGTTGCCGTGTGTGTGGTTCCAGTGTATGGTTCATGTGCTTATACTTAGATCAGCAGCATGCTATAGGATCACTGCCATTTTGCAATGTGGCTTCAGGTTAATAACATGTTCTCAGATTCAAGTTCATTGTCAAATCGTTGTGATTGTTCTATGCTCTACATTTCCATGTGCATTTTAGAAATCAGAATGCTGATTCCAGTGTAAATAATCAGGATTTCCATTGAGATTGTCATGGGTCTATAGATCAGCTGAGGAAGTCGGGTTTCGTATAAAATCTTCTAATGGATCCGCGGGTGTTGGTGCTTTGCTAAGCCCTCTGCAGTGCTTTATGGGCATGGGGTATCGGCCTTATAAATTCATAAATTTATTTATAAATGAGTCATTTTTGGTGCTATTATAAATGTAAATTTCCAACTTATTTTGACTCATACTTGGAAATGAAAATGTCCTTATACTAGCCCTGCCTGTGATTTTGCCAAATTCATCATTTCTAGTAGCTTTAAAAATAGATTTCCTACACATATAATTATGTTATATGTGAATTAAAGTCATTTTCTTATCTTATGCTTTATTGTTACCTCATTTTTGTCAAACAATAAATAATTGTTTATTTGTAACCTTAATTTGATAATGATAAAAATTTTCATTGAACTCTCCCTCCACCAATAACTTCTTTTTCAGTGGACAGTAGTCAGCTGTAAACTAAATTGTGACAGTGGAAATCATTTCAAGAGCAAGACTTTATACCAGGATTACGTGGCACTCTAAGCCCTTGTGTTTCCAAATTTGTTGCCACAGATATCCGAATAAATGATTAAAGCTGCAGGGTGGTGTTTTGTGAGGATGTGCTGCTAAGGGCATAGCGATGCCCACCTGAGCCTGGCACTCAGGAGGTGGAAGCATCAGGATCAGGAATTCAAGATCATCCTTGGCTATGAGGCCAGGCTGGGCTACATGAGACCTTGTCACAAACAAATAGTAGATTGCAGCAAAATGTTTATGTGGAAACATTACAGCACAAGCAGGAAGGCTCAGGAGTCACGTCGTAACAATGTATTCTCATGCTGTTTGACACACAAAACAAAGCATAACAGAGTGAAGAATTGTTCACCTTACCTTGAAGAGTGCACAGATCTGCCCCTGTGAACTTTGTCCAGTGTGTGCGTGATTTGAACAAGCCTTTGACAGGACAGAGGAATTCTTTTTTTTTTTTTAAATTTATGTGTTATGCCTGCAAGTATGTAAGTGCACCCATGTCATGCAATGCCCAAAGTGGACAGAAGAGGGTGTCAGATTCCCCTTGAAACTGGAGTTACACATAGTTGTTAGCCTCCATGTTGGTTCTGGGATTCAAACCCGGGTTTTCTGCAAGAACAGCCAGTGCTCTTAACCACTGAGCCCTCTCTCCAGCCCCAGGACAGAAGAATTCTTTACAGTTGCATGCATTGCTGATGATCACAACTAGCTCTGAGCTGTGTAAAACTATGAAGATTTACATTGTTAACAGGTGTGACTTGGATTTAAATTGCATATGCGTGTGTCCTGACAGCACTGTTGCAAGAACAGAATATTCTAGAGCAGGTGTGTAGATTAAAGAATTTACAGTGGAGTTGTGTGCTTCTTCATTAGGAGAGTTTTGGGGCTGGGGAGAGGCTTACTCGTGTCACCGACATGAGTACCTGAGTTGGCGCTCTAGAGCCTATACACAAAGGTTGGGCACAATGGCATGTGGTAGGAATTCCAGCATTGGGGAGGCAGAGACAGGGAAGGTCGCTGGGGCTTGCTAATCAGCCAGCTTAGCCTAACTGGCAAGTTCCAGGACAAGTAGGAGACAAGGTAAACCCGAGGAATGACACCCAGGGTTGACCTCTGACCTGCACACACATACGCATGTGTAAACATGTGTACATGCACACCCATACATGTGAAGTTAAACACTCCACAGACACACATACACATACACAAAGTTTTGGTATGGGAACATTGTCAACACAGGATGCTTGTGCTCACTGGGGATGTAAGGATTTTAAACTATGTAAAGGCAGAGACATTAAAGGTCATCCCCCCTCTTGTAAGATAATGTGGAAGCTAATCAGAAAGCTATCTTCGTCCTGAGGTTTGCTGGTTAGCTAGGAAAAGCTCTATGGAAAATGAACTGTGAAATAAGCTCATAGTATTTTATGAAGACCAGGAATCGGCTTGTCATCAGTACTTTAGATATGTGAATTAGGCAGCCAGGCTCCCTTGCTTGTTGCCCTGGATTGAAACAAGGCAGAATGCTCCATGATTTTAAATGGCAGAGAAGGTTAAAGAGCAAAGCTGGGTGTGGTGGCTCACGCCTGTCATCCCAGCATGCAGAGGGTAGAGGCAGTTTGGGAGCAGCCTGGGCTACAGAATGAGGCTTTGAGAAAAGAAAAGTCAATCAAACAGCAAAAACAGAAGTTGGACGCTGCTGAGACCAGAGTCTGCAGGTGGCTGTTTTCTCTAGCTGTGATTTCACTGCAGGTATTGTGCAGGAGATGCCTTAACACTTCAGAGTGGGAAAATATTATCCTTGGATATTGCATGAGTTTGATTAAGCATTTTGAATTCTATTTTCCACCCAAAAAAGATCCATGCTTACAAAATTTATGAATCTAATCTAGGCATAGTAGTGTACTTTGAAGACTGAGGTAGGAGGATCATGAGTTCAAGGCCAGCCTGGGTAGTGCAGTAAAGTCTATCTTAAAATATAAACAAGGGGTTAGAGAGATAGCTTAGTAGTCAAGAGCTCTGGCTGCTCTTGAAGAGGACCTGGGTTCGATTCCATCACTATGGACACTGGCTAGGTTGTCACCTAGCTTAGTAGGAGAAGGGATAGAGCAGTCCATGAGGCCATTTCTTGTTTTCCTGAGGGAATCTTCTTCCCTGAAAGAGGTGGGCCACTTGCCTGAGCTCACCTCTACATCCTCTTTGGAGGAGCCCTATATCAGTTTGAGAGGTGGTGAGATGCACCCCCAGCTGGGTGCTCCGACCCTCCCACTCCGAGTCTGCATCCACTAGATGGATGGGCTCCGCTGAATCACTGTCCCTTCCCAGAAGTCACATTCTGTGGCCACCTCTGAGCACTGGCACTCAAGGCCTCAGTACTGCTGCCCAGTGGTTCTGAACCTCATCTTGAGGGAGAGGTGGCTGGGGCTGAGCTTTGAAATTTTTGTTGATGAGCCTGGGCACCTTTCTGGTGGAAGAAACCCCCGTACATCATGAGTTCCATTAACCTTACCACTTGCCAGCATAGCTCACATTCTTGTCGTATTTAAACTGCTGCATTCCCTTAGGTTGCTGGAGTGGCTGTGAGCGGGACCTTTCCTTCTGAGGCTGGACACTGGGTGCACCTCCAATTTATTTCCTCTCGGATATTAGATGGGACCCTGTGACCACCTGCTGAGGTGATCTTCCTTCCCTACCCACACCCTGCCGTTGAAAGGTGGCGGGTGACCAAGCGTGTGGTCACAGAGCTGTTCTTACTTTCATCTTCACAATGTCTTCCCAGCTTCTAACTACACAGGCATTGCCATGTTATGAATCCGTGAAGACTGTCTCTCCCATGGATTTTCACTTCTGGGGATTTGGTCTCCTGCCTCTGTCTTCACAACGTTCTCAATAGCTAGAACGCTGCCTGGCCTGAATGAGGTCAGGAAATAGGTGAGATGAACAGAGATGTGCAGTGTCTGGACTGTGTGGGTAGTGTTAGGATGCCGAGTTGGGTGCTGCATGGATGCTGTGTGGATGCTCTGTGGGTGTTGAAGTGGATGATGAGGTGGGTGCTGAGGTGAGTGTTATGTGGATGTTGAGGTGAATGCTATGTGGTGGTTCTATGGAGGCTGGCATGGTTGCTCAGATAGTCTGACTGAGACTTCCTTCCTATGGAACCTGCCCACCAGCATGTGGTAAGAACTTGCATGGGCCAGGCATTATGTTAAACCTAGGGAAATACGGATACTGACTTGGGAGTGGGTCCTGCCTTCAGGCAGCTTGTGTCTCCCAGCCAGAAGAGGAAGGAAATGGCCAATTTTACTTCATTTTTGGCAAATAACAAAATGTGGAACCTAAGGGTTCTGTTTGCCTGGAGACAAAGAGCCCTGAATTAGGTCCAGAACCCGTCCCGAGAGGCCCGCTGCAGGCTTTTGGTGTTTCTGCTGTTGCTGTAGTAGGCGGAGCCCTTCCTGGAAGGGTTTTTCTCAGTCTGTTTTCCAATGAGTCCTGCACTGGGTCCTGCACTCTTAATTTAAGCTCATTATGGAGAAGATACATTGGGGAAACATGTTTCAGGGCAAGTATCACCAAAGCAGCTATATGGTATAGCTGCCTCAATGTCTCTCAATTGTAGACATCTCTATCAAGTGCCATGGCTCCATCACATTGTAGATGAAGCACTGCCCAGGGTACAAGAGGGAGTAACTCAGAACTGTAGGGTCCTTGGATTTGAATAGCAGAGCTAGGAGTGACCTCAGTCAAGTCACAGTGACATGTTGCATGGTTAAAGTAATAGTAAGTCTAAAGAACAGAAAGGTCAAGCCAAGCTGGGAGTTGACTTTAGCCCAGGAGAGTCGGGGAATCAAGCCCTGGAACAGAATAAGAAATTACTGATTACAGAGTGTTTCCTTTGTGAGTCACAGTGTCCGAGAGCTATTCTTTTTCATTATTTAGTTGTCACTGCCAGGGACTGGAATTCTTGGGAATGTCAGACACTGGGCATTCCTGTGTTTTGGGGATGTCCCCCCTGCCGTCATGGTGCCCAGCCATGCACTCTGTTTGCAGCACTGTGGTTCAAATGTATTCCTTGAGTTGAAGATAGTCTCTGGAAGTCAATAGTTGATGTCTTTCTTGTGATGTTTATTCCTGATCATATATTTATTAATGTGCTGGATAGCTTTAGTGTCAACTTGACACACCTGGGTTGAGGGAGCCTCGATTGGGGAATTGCCTCCATTGGACTGGCCTGTGGCCATGTCTGTGGGGCATCTTTTTCATTGTTTTGTGATGTGGGAGGGCCCACCCCACTGTGGGTGGAGCCACCCCTGGGCAGGTGGGCCTATGTTGTGTAAGAAAGCAGGCTGAGCAGCGGCCAGGGAGCAAGCCAGTAAGCAGCTTTCCTCCATGGCCTGTGCTCCAGCTCCTGTCTCCAGGTTCCTGCCCTGAGTTCCTGCGTTGGGCGCCCTCAGTGATGATCTGTGACCTGGGTGATGTAAACCAAATAAACCCTGTCCTCCCCAAGTTGGTAGCGGTCAGAGTATTTTGTCACAGCAATGGAGAGACAGACTAGAACAATTAGAAGAATGTAAGATAATTGCCCATCAGCTCAAAACCACTGTTTATTTTTCCTCGGCTCTTCATAGTGATTGTTTTCACTGCTCAGATGGTTTTTTTTTTTCCCTTGCTGCTGGGGATTGAAGCCAGGGACTTGGGGATGCCAGGCAGGTGTCCTGTGACTGAACTTTATCTCCAGCCTCTGTTGAAATAAAAAACAGCCTAGTGGTTTCTTATGATGGATACATTTCTTTCTCTCTCTTGAAATACCTTATTTTTATTTGTGTGTGTGTGTGTGTGTGTGTGTGTGTGTGTGTGTGTGTGTGTCTGCCTGCCTGCAGAGGCCAGAAGAGGGCATTGTATGCCCTGGAGCTGGAGTTACAGGTGATCATGAGCTGCCAGACCTGAGTGTTGGAACCTGAACTCTGGTCCTTGTGAAGAGTAGCAAGCTCTTAAGTGCTGAACCATCTCTACAGCTTCTCTGCTATGCTTCCTTTCACATAATGTTTTTCTTTCCCATTCTGTGTGATTATGCTGCTAAATCCAGGCCAGTATTTTAACTTCACTTTGAAGTGGTTGGAGACCCTCTTAAAAAGTTGCAAAAGAAAAAAAGACTACTGGTATGACCTTTATTCTGTTGACTCAAACATTGATATAGAAATCACAGCACAAGTGTCACAACAGGGTATTCCATACTCTTCTGTGGACTCTATTTAAATTTTGCCTGTTGTTCCACAAATGCCCTTTTCCTGTCCCAGGGTCCGATTCAGCCTTGCACCCATTTTATTATAATAGAATTGTTACTGTAATAAAATCACACATTTTATTTTAGTTGCCTGAAAGGTTGAAGTAAGATCATCTGAATGGAACAGCCTAGCAGGCTGTGACACCGCTGCCATTTGTATAAAGAAGCCCCCAGAGGCTCATGTGTTAAAAGCTTGGTTCCTAATGCAACTTTTAGAGGTGGGGCTTTGGGGCTGAGACTGCATCACAGGAAGTTTAGCCTAATCAACTACTTAATCCAATAGATCAAACCATTGATGCATGACTGAATTAATCGAATCTGTTAAATCTGTGAATTCGTATTCTGGCAGCATTATTGGCGGTGATGGAAGCTAGGAGGGGCCTGGCTGTAGGAAGTAGGGCACTGCAGTGGGCCTTTGAAGGGTGTACCTTGTTCCTGGCTGTTCTCTCTCTCTTTCCCAGCCACCACGAGGCAGACAGCTTCCTCTGTCTCATGCTCCTACTGCCATGACATCCTGTGTCACCACTGGTCACATGCCATACAGCCAGCTGGCCGTGAAGCAAAACCCCTGAAACTGTGAACCCAAACAAACCTTTCCTCCTCTGTGTTCTTCCCTCAAGCGTTTGTCACAGCAATGAAAATGACTTCCCCATGTGCCCGAAGCGGGGTGAGTTGTTCTGTGGAGGGTGGACTTAACCCCTTACTTTCTTCTTCCTGTCTTCAAGGATAACAGTCTAGTATGAAGGCAGAGAACAGCTCTGAGGCCAGCTTAGGTGTAGATCCTTAATGCAAGCTCTCAGAGGTGGAGGACATCTGAGCTCTGCTTATGGTGGTGAATGAAATGGTCTCTTACTTTAGGGGAAAATTCGAGCTGAAATGGGGTATAGCTTAAAAGTGTCTGGATCCGAAGACTGTCTTATGTTTTAGTGAATGACTTCTGAAGAGGAATTTTATTTAACTCTGCTGAAAAATGAGACTAAGTGACACATGCTGCATATTTACAGTACTTTTTGGCATCTGGTGAGGTCGATGTGCTTGGTCTGAGGAATAGATCCATTTTAAGTGGAGTCGGACATCTTAAGCCATTTCCTTTCCGTGTCCCCTAATGCTAGTCAGTTTATTTGAAGTACAAAGAGTGGTTCTCAGCTGTTACTTAATCATGACGTAGTGTTTAAAATTATTGTAAAAGAGGCTGGAGAGATGGCTCAGCTGTTAAGAGCATTGGCTGCTCTTGCAGAGGATCCAGGTTTGGTTCCCAGCACCACATGACAGCTAATAACCATTGGTAAGTCCAGTTCCAGGAAATCCAATGTCCTCTTCTGACCTCAGTGGGCATTGGCATGCACTTACATACATGCAGGCAAAACACTTATACACATAAAATTAAAAAAATAAAAAGATATGAAAAAATTCCTATAAAAGTAAGTTTTGCGTTGCCTTAGTGTTTCCTGACTGGGTGAAGGGTGTGGCTGGGGAGGGTGGGACTTCTGCTTCCTCTCGAGTATTCCCTTTCTGGTCAAGGATGCCTGCCTGATCAGTTCTAACAGTCACGGGTGTGTCTGGTAGCTGCATGAGGTTTTGGTGACCTAGTATAGTCTTTATCCTTATTGTAAGTCAGGTTGATACTGAAGTTGGAATTTCTTCTAAATTAATTAAGAAAACATTCTTGGGCTGGAGAGGTGGCTCAGTTGGTAGAATGCTTGCCCAGAACGCATGGATTCCTGCATTTGCTCCTCTCTCCCACATAAACCAGGGGTGATAGTACATGTCTGTAATCCCAGAAATCAGGAGGTAAAGCCTGGAGGATCAGAAGTTCAAGCTCATCCTCAGCGACATAGGTAGTTGGAGGACACCCTGAGCTTCATGAGACTGTCTCAAAAACAAAACAAAAAAATATTCTTGACCCACTTGAGGGTTATCCAGAGCTGTTGCGAGCATCCAAATTAGTACAGCTTCCAGGCGTCTGCTGATAGACAGGTACCCCGGCCCTGTCCTGGGTTAGGATTGGAACTTGTAGCTGGGCTGGTGACTGTTAGATGGTTTAGGATTGCCTGGGCATTGTCCACAGTCGCTTGTGACTTGAATATTAGACTGACCCATGTAGAGTGAGCAAGGCACTTGAAAACAAAACCTTACCATGAGCTATGGTTACCCAAGGAGGATACTTGAGGTCCAAAGCACAGGGAATCTGGCCTTTCTCAGCCCAGGAGGGCCCTGGAATTATTCACATGACACTTCCCCCTGAGTGTCATGACAGTCTGAGGTCACCAGCAATGTGAGGAGCCAGCCACCTGTCAGGCTCCCTTTTAACAGCTTTGGTTAGCAGCTTTGAGTCTGCAGATCAATTTCTCCTGTTCAGTGGCAGAGGCTACTGTGGACATTTCCTGCTTCCAGCATGCAGACTCATCAGTGTAGAGCTGCTCCCCAGGGAGGCATGTGGGAGGGGATCAGTCCTCATTGGCACATTTTACTGTGCTTTAATTCTAACGTCCCAGATTGAACCTGTTTTGTGAGTCAGCAAGGGTGTGCAAGTGAGGAGAACAGAGGGAGGTGCTGTGCCTTTGAGGCCAGAGTCACATGTAGTCCAAGATTGGCCCCAAAGACAAGCTACCTGATCAGCTCTGGCCAGCTCTTGTGTAGACCCAGCTTGCGTTCCTGTTATACCCCCCCCATGTGCTTCCAGAATCAGTGCTGGATAGTTGTTAAATGCTAAGTCATTTTTCTCCTTAAGAACATGAGTCGCTAAAAGATGAATGGGCTTATTTATCTGGTGCCAGGGTGGCCCCTCAAGTTCCCTCCATAGACGCTTCCCTGGTGCGTGGGGTGTCATGACCGACAGGAATGGAGCTCAGAGGACAAAGGCCGCTGTCCACTCCTTTACTGAGCAGGTCAGAGGGTGTCAGGGACACCTGGGGGCCTTCCTTGGACCTGCTGTGAGTACAGGAAAGATGCTGCCAAGCAGCATCCTGTAGTTACTCTTCCGGAATTCTGTGAGAGGCTGTGAGGAATTCAAATCCAATGGTGAGGTCTTCCAAAGTGCAGGGCAGGTCCCGGGCAGCCAGTCTCTGCCAAAGGCCGTTGGCACTTTTTCTTTCTTAGATTTATTTTAGAAACTCATTTGGACTGCTCCCTTTACTTCATAAAATGCTTTTGATGAAGTGTGATGTCTCATTCTTCAGATCTTTGGGTCAAAATGATGCTGCAAGTATGTCCAACCTTTGGCCCACAGGCCACATGTGGCTGAGGATGGCTGTAAATGAGAGGCCCAATACAAAACCAAATTTACTTAAAATATTTCTTCCCCCCCCCCCCTTTATCTCCTTTTTTTGTGCAGTTCTTCTGTGTAATTTTATTGCATGGATCCTGAGCCTGAGTTTTGTAGATGACAGCTTTGTCAAAATGTCAAAAGGTTGGACTGCATTGACCCTATGGGCCATTCCTTTGTCACTGAAAATATTCAGGTATCAACGGTGTCACTCAAGATGCCCCATCCACATGATGTTGTGCTTGATCTGGGGACTTGGTGTGATCAGGCCTTTGGGCCTTGGTGTGTATCCGATTGTCTGGGCATCACCAACTGGACTCTACCTAATTTGTAGGATTTTGTTTTTTCCACATGAGCTAGCCTTTTCCTACAGGTCAGCAAGCTTGGTGCAGACCATACTGAAGAGCTATAAGGGGTGTGGACCACGATTCCTGCCCATCAGCCCACCAATCAAAAAGATGCAGAGGGGCAGGGGACCAGCACAGTCTGTAAAGTGCCTGCCACACAGCATGAGGACTGAGCTGGGTCCCCAGCACCACAAAAAGCACAGGGTGTGCTGGTACATGCTTGTCGTCTCAGAGCTGGTGAGGTGGAGACACGAAGGTTACAGTAGATCCCTGGGGGTCGCTAGCCAGCCAGCTCAGCTGAGTCAGTGAGCTCTGGGTAAACGTAAGAGACCCTGTCTCAGAAACAAATGTGAATGGTTCCTGAGGAACAACACCCAAGGTTGATCTCTGCTCTCCGCATGTACACATGTGCGCGCGCGCGCACACACACACACACACACACACACACACACACACACACACACGATATGAATGGTGGCGATGAGGAGCTTTCCACCATGGCTATTTCAGCATTATCTAGAATGAGACTCAGGGTGCAGCCTTGATGGCAAACAGGGAAAGTTTAAGTAAATTCTTAGCTTCGTGGATTAACAAGCAGGGGTTTTGAAAGAACTTCTAGTGTAGCAAACTGAGGAATGGATGTGGTTAAGGTTTTAGACTTACAGGCACATGAAATGCATATATGAACAAGGGCCTGGCCACTTTGCCTGGATGGAGGGCAGTTAGGTAGCTGCAGGGATGGGGACACTTTCTTACCCTCTGGGGCCTTCTGGTTGACATGGGCCTCCATTGCTTAGTGTTTGGGGGCTTCCTGGCCCCTGGACTTGTTATATGTGATTTAGGTCCCAGCCATCCCCAAGTCATAAGAAGATCACTCTTCACTAGGCAAGTAGATAATCCTTCCAAATACTGGGTGAAGATGCAATTCAGTGCCCTCTCTGAATCCGTAACTGTTGAAGTCTTTACTGCTTCCCTTTAAGGAAAGAGTTAACAACCCCAGCCAGACCTTAAAGTCACCTTAGGGATTTGTAAGTACTGATGTCTGAGCTCAAGACCTGCTGACAGGAGTGGCAGTCCTCTACCCCCCCTTCTTTTGGTGTATTTGAACAGGGTCTCGTTCTGTGGCCTACGCTGGTCTAGAATTCACTGTTTAGCACAGTCTAGTCTGAAACTTGGACCAATCCTGTCTCTCCTTCCCAAGTTTTGGGATTATAGGTATGAGCCACCACGCTTGGGCCTTTAGGAAACACAGCTTCTGAAGGGTCTGTCTGGTTTCCTGCTTTTACTCACCTGCCTTCCCCTCCCTCTAATCTTTCCTCTTCGTCTTTCGAGGTGACAGAAGAGCTCACCGGAGATGCTCATGTGCGCAGGGCCGAAATCTTTGACATTATGTGTGCTTTCAGCTACAGGAAGTAAAATAAATTGTTCTCATGTTCAATAGCTGGGGAAGGATCTGTTATGTCAGAAAACTCTTAGGAGCAGGAAGCTGCTGGAAAACACAGAGACTTAATTTTCTTGACTGTAAAATGGGGTGACAGGGTTTCCTTGGAATGCTGGGAACAGGAGAGTGTGAGCATTGTCTTCCAACACTGAAGGGATGTAGTGAGGGGCATAATTCTGTCACTTTTACCTCACTGTTTCTCTGCAGCAGCTAAGTGGGGTGAGGCCTGGGAGGAAGGAAAAAGGAATGGAACATGTCACATTAATATAGACCAAGTAATATAGACCAAGTCTTATTGAATTATCAGAATACATGCAGTATTTGATGATGGTGATAAGCTTGGTTAAAATGAATAGTTTTTTTTTAAGTTATGGAATAAAAAACTCCTAAATGTCATTCAAACATTTAGAAATAATATCTATTCAGAGTTTTGCTGGCGTTGTTTTTGGAGAATTTGGCTATTTTGCTTATTCAGATTCTCGTTTCTGAATTTGATTTGCTTCTGCTAGCACGTTGCCCAAGTCACTGATTGAACAGCAGATCCTGGCACCTGCCCATTTGGGAGCCTCTTTCAAAGCTCATTCTCACAGTTTGTCTTCATAGCTCTAAATAATTGTTGTAAGGCTTGTGGTGGTCGATCTTGATCAGCAGCTTGGCTGGATTTGTGATCGCCTGTGAGACATATCTAAGGGTGTGTCTGTGAGGAAGTTTCTAGAGGTTTAACTCAAGGGGGAAGACTGCTCTGTAGTGGGTGGTACCATCTATAGATGGGGGTCCTAGACTGAATAAAAAGAGGGAGAGAGGAAGCCAGCTGAGAACCAGCATTTCCCTCTCTCTGCTTCTTGCTTGACACCATGGCCATGGCTTCCCCACCATGGTGGACAGCACTCCTCTGAACTGTGAGCCCAGTAAACCGTTCCTCCCTTAAGTTGACTTTTCTCAAGTACTTGGTTGTCACCAGTGTCCTGCTATGTGGATCATTTGCCTTCAGGGATTTTCTTTGTGTTTTCTGGAATGAAAGATGAGAATCCTGTTCTGTGTCACATCTCCCACCTGCTCTGCGAACTTCTCCTAGGAAGAAAAACAAAGGTCTATTAATCCCAGATAGGGTTACCAGTGACAGGCCGAAGAAATGATTTCACTCAAGTCTAGCTTGGTGAACCAATTAATTTCCTTAGGATTACTTATAGGGGCACAAGTGAGGGATTACTTACCAAAGCACAGACAACTTACAAGTGGTTACACCACTGAAGAAAATTATCTCTGCCACCTCCCCCAGCCATGGCTGTGAACCTATGAACTCAGAGATTGTGGGGCCTCATGAACCCATCCCCTCTTCATGACAGAACATGACTGGGTCTAGCTTTGTGCAGGTCTCCTGTGAGAGTTTAAGAGGGTAGTGGTCATTCTGGAGGACACATTCCATACTAGCACATACATACATGCACAGATGCACTCAAGAGAGACACAAGTATATATATTCATGTAGATGTACATACACAGACACACTGTAGATATATACTACATAGACACAGACATCTATAGGCATACAGACACACCACACAGACACAAAGGCACGTGCCACCTTTCCTAGACCCTTTCTTTGCACTGTGTAGCTGCCATTCTTAAAAGTGCATCTGGTATTTACACTGTTAGAGCTGTGCCAATATTGCTTACAGCCGAGCTACATAGTGTGTTGTGATTAAACTTCCTTTCTTACAGAATGTGTTTTCTCTGAGTTAGTAATTGCCTGATTTCCCACGAGCATACTTTTCTCTGTAACTACTATTCCTGGATTTCTGTTTGTCTCTGAACTCCAACAGTGCTTTAAAAAAATGTTTCTTTCAGCTAGATGTGGTGGCTCACGCCTTTAATCCCAGCCCTTGAGAGGCAGAGGCTGGTGGATCTCTGTGAGATCCAGCCAGCCTTGTCTACATAGTGAGTCCCAGGCCAGTTGGGGCTACAAGGAGGCCCTATCTCAAAAAACAAACAACAAAAGAAATTCAATTTGTTTGGATGCACCAGAAATTCCATGAGTTCACATTTTTTTCTCATAGAATTTCACCCTAGATTCTATGTCTCTGGCCTTTCTGTCCTGTCCATTCTCCAACCCTTTTGTGGCCTTGTGATTAAGGCGTAGGTGGTATCTGGGTCTTCGGCTTGGGAGAGGATGTTCCAGCATCTGACAGGAAACTTGCATCCAGCCTGTTGTCTTCAGCTCTCCCCAGCCTCCAGCTGCCCAGGAGAGCTCACAGCCCATGTTCTGCAACCTCTAATGCAGGAAGGCAGGGAGCAGTGGGTAGGTGGGGAGCAGCAGGCAGGTGGGGGCCACACTGGGAACTAACGTCATTCTGCTTCTGCTTTGACCTCAGAACACATGGCTGTTTATCTCTGCTGGCTCTTCTACAGGCTGATACAGTGTCCACTTTTTATAGAAAGAACAGGAGCAGAAACCCACACATGAAACAAAGCAGGCGGGGAAACGACAGCAGAGCAAGGTGTCTGCAGTGTTTCTGAAGCCAGAGTGTGCATAGTCGTCCTGCCCTGCTCAGCTCAAAGTCTCTTCTGTCTCTCATCCAATCCCTAGGGAGCCCTGCTGTCCCCATTGAAAGGCATTGCTTTGCAGGGCACCTGCTGCTCCCTGCCTGCCCGCTGCTCCCTGCCTGTCTACCTGCCTGCTGTGCAATGTGCTAGTTACCCCTGACTGCCTTATCACCCTTGATCCTAGGAAGAACACTGGCACGGAGCATTTGTTGTTGAAGAAAACAGTTTGACTCCTAGGGAATTATTCTGAGATGGAGTGAGAGGCCTAGTGGGAAGCCTTCTCAGTGTCATGGTTCTTTTGCTTTTCTTTGAGATCATATCAATGAATGGTGCAATAACTGTCACATAGTCCTTTTAGTTGGAAAACTTTTAAATACAATTTTTCTGAGAGGTTTTTTTTTCCATTCAGATGTGTACTGACAATATTGGTTAAACTTCCATTTTATTTTATTATTTTATTTTGTGGGGTGTCTGTGTGTGTGTGTGTGTGTGTGTGTGTGTGTGTGTGTGTGACCAGAGGTTGACATTGGGTATCTTCTTCTACCTTTTTTCACCTTATTTTTTGAGACAGGGTCTCTCATTAAGCCTAATGTTCACCGATTGGCTAGCCTGGCTGGCCAGCAAGCTTATGGGATCTGCCTGGTTCTACCTTCCAGCACTGGGATTACATTGTGCTCCACAACACCCAGCTTTTTATGTGGGTACTGGGGATCCAAACACAGGTCCTTATGTCTGCATAGCAAACATTTTACCCTCAGCCATCTCCTCAGCCCCTAAACGTCCATTTAAAAAGCTGTTTAGGTATCATAGCCCAATAAATATATTTAGTATGGGAAGGAGACAAAGAACTTAAAAAGCAGTAAACAATAAGCCAGGCGTGGTGTCACATACTTGTAATTCCAGCACTTGGGAGGCTGAGGCAGAAAGATAAGTTCCCCGCCAGCCTGGGCTACATAATGAGACCCAGTCTCCAAAGCAAAACCGCTAAACAACCATGCCCTGTGGTCTCAGGCTCTGGGAGTCATCAGCAGCTCTGCAGCACAATTAACCCTTTTCTATGCACACTTTAGCCTGGCTACAGTTACCAAATGGAATATGGGATGAACAGACTGGGCTGTGACCTTCAGGAGAGGAGCAAAGTCATCCTTTTCCGTCTGGAGTTGTTTCTCCCATCTTCTTACCTCCCTCTGTCCCTTCGGGTGTCATGTGCTAACTGGAGCCATCTGGCAGACACAAGTGTGCAGAGCCCCGCACCCCAAAGCAGAAGCTGCGTGTATAAATAGGTCCAGACTACGTACACCTCCAGTGTGCACCTAGCATGCATCCCTGAATTCAGATCTACCACCCCCAGGACCTGTACTTTTCCAGTGTTTTCATGGCCCCCTGTGGAGTTAATGTGCCTTGGTTCCTGTTGAGCTCTTTTGTCCTGAGCAGTGAACAGTGGCAGGTGAGCCCAGCTCCTTGGGCTCCTGGTGCAATTATGATTAACTATGGGCCTCAAACAAACCCCTTAGCTATGCAAGACTTTTCCTCTTTGCGTGACCTTGGATGGTCTGTGACAAATCAACTTCTGACAGTTGGTCCCAACAAATGCAGGAGATTGCCAAGGGAGCAGGGGTTCATGCTTCCTGGGTGTCACCAACTGTATCAGCTCAGGGGCTACAGGGTGGATATGCTGATGGCTTTTCTTCTCTTGAGCATCAGGGAAAAAGCCTAATTGAATGCAATACAATAGAAAGGATTTAGAGAAAAGGGTCAGGGCTGATGTCTCAGTCTGCAAAGTCCCTGTCCTGTAAGCCTGAAGATCTGAGTTTGGATCCCAGCAATCCTATAAACAGCTGGGTATGGTGGGCGTGCTTCTGCAATCCATAGCTGAGTGGGTATGGGGTAGAGACAGGCAGATCCCTGAAGTCCATTGACTGAACTGATGAGCTCCAGGTTCAGCGAGAGACCCTGCCTCAAAAATAAGGTGGGCAGCAAAAATAGGAAGACACCCAAAGTCAACCTCTGATTGCATGTACACCTGTGCACACACACATACAACACACGCACACACACATGTATTTAGGAGAATTTTCTTTAATTTTTTATATAAAACAATGTAAGTTCCTTGTTAGGGGAAAAAATGGAATAGAGATGTAAGGCTGTAGAAATCAACCAGTATGTAAGTTTCAAACTGTTCATCAAATATCTCTGTGTCCTTAGGGACCAATGAGAGGGATGGGGAAGGGGCTGTAGCCTATGGTCCCCCAAAGAGTGACAGGATCAGTGACAGGCTTGAGGAGAGCCCCTTCCATTGGCTTCTCACACCACGCTCTGAAGGTTGCACCAGGCTTCCTGAGAAAGCTCTGCTTATTTGCACTCCTATCTGTGAATACAGAATCACAAAACTGGGACTAACATCTTCTCTGTTATGCGTGACTTGTCATATTGCTATTTAGTGGCATTCAGTTCATACTCATAAAATAAAAACGTTGACGTAGAAGCATTCGCCTTTAAAGGAAGGGTCTGTGTTTTCCTACTTAACATCTATACTTTTGGTTGGGAGTGGAGAGAAGAATCAGAAAGGTGGAGATCAGACTGAGCTCTAGCACGTAGGGAGGTGGGAAGTAAAATCAAAGAGTCAGACTGTTCTGGGAGTATGGAGGCTTTAAGAGGTTGCTTGTGGGGGAGAGGTGAAGAACACATTGGAGGTGTTGGTATGTGTGATGGCTGCCCGGGGACTTCATTGTGGACTTGCAATGCTGTTGGGGGACAGCTCGTGTTGGACTTGGATTTCTTGTGAATGTGTTACCACACAGGGACGACTGTGCAGACGCCTCAGGGAGCCTGAGAGCATCCTGTAATGGGTTGTCATGTGACCTCCAATGACAGTGGCACCTGTCTTATTGACTATGGAAAGTATCTTCAGCTGCGTTCCAAAACTGTGTAGCAAACACAAGCTTCTGTAAAGAACATCTGGTTTTGGCAAGAATTTTGGCTTACGTCTAAACACAAAGGATATATGAATCCAGCAATAAAAAGTGTTCAGAAAGCAAGAGGAGCAGCTTTTGTGATTTTCTGTTGTTGGTAGATCAAAAACCTTTTCCTAAGAGTTTGATGGTCTTGAGAGGGTGACAGAGGGGAAGCCACCACAGCAGCTGGAGGGGATGATGAGTCATGTGTCAGTGGCTGAAGCCTTTCTGAGTCGGCACCTGCTCTTTCCCGGAACTTAGGAGACTTGTCTTAGTCTGGGATGGTACTGCCTAGAAGTCGTTATCAGGTAGATTTCCGTGTCTGTTCAACAGTGTTGTGTAGTAGGCAAAGTTCTACATTGACAAACTGTAGCCTCATAACATATGTGCTACTTGATTAATATCCTAACCTCGTCTTAACATTCAGAGGATCTAAAGAGCTTTGAGCTACGCTGAGGGGCAAGTTCAGAGTCTGCAAGTTCAAGGAAAGCACCAGAGAAGCCACACACAGAGGAAGGAGGCCGCTGCTGGAGAAGCGCCATCTGCTTCTGGCCGCCCCTTCCTGTTCACTTACTCCAGTGATTAGGTCACGAGACTGATCGAAGCTCTAGGGTATGGGATCGTGACCCATCATAGTTCCTGACACAAGTAAGTGTCTGGAAGTTCAAAGAAAATGTACTACCAAGAATAAGCAGTGGATGAGGATGGATGGATGAGAACATGTCATCACGGTCCAGCACTAGGGGTGAGGAGGGTTGGCTTGAGGCTCCTCTCATTGCTTTTTGGGGGTAGCTGTTTTAAACCCTTAACACTTAAGTAAAATAAAAGAGGTGTTAATAGTTATTAGAAATGTTTTTTGGTAACATGGACTTTCTGGCATTGATGAATGAGTGGGCACAGCCCAGGTGGCAGTGGAGATGGTAAATTCGAGTCAGGCCAGCTACAACTCTGAAAGTTAGTGCTCACCTCTGCAGAAGGCCTCCTCTAGCCTGTGCCTTCAACTGCTACCAGGAGACTAGGACAGTCTTAAGTGCTTCAAGAAAGCATAGTCATTCACTGTGTGCGTGCGTGCGTGCGTGCGTGCGTGCGTGTGTGGTGTGTGTACAGTTCATTTCCCCCTCCCAAATCACTAAGTGGCTCAGTTCAGCCACCAGGTGGGACTTGACCAAATGAAGTTTAATGAATCTTTCCTGCCTCCTCGTATTCTAAACAAATATATTTTGAAAATACAATTGCCCTTTCTCAGAGTTTTCAAACACCTGGGACTTTTCCTGCTGCTAGTGAGGTCTTGTCCGCCTCTTTTCCTTCGTCCTGGATTCCAGCTTTGCACAGTGGTTGGTGGCCCTTCACGGCAGTGTCCCTCACAGCAGTGGGGAGTTTTGTCTCCTAGCTGTTTAACACTTCACTTTGTAAGGAACTTGTGTCTTTGTGCTTGGCCTCCCCGTGTTTTCACCTGTTCTTTCCAGCTCTTGTCCATCAGCAGCACTTTTATATCATACCGCATCTGCTGTTTCCCTAGGGAACAGGGTCCAGCCTAAGACAGAAGATATCACTGCCATCAAACAGACACTCAACATCCACATAGCCACAGGACAGAAAGTAGATGAAGGGTCAGCCCGTGCAGCATGGCTTTATTAGAGGGGACAGAGTGGGAGATAAATGCGTAAGGACATTTTGGTCAACAAAGGACAGTCTGTGTGCAAGGGTGGTTGTATTGGTTAATTTTCTCATTGTTGTGACCAATGCCTGGCAAGAAACAACTTCAGAGAGGAAGGGTTTATTCTGGCTCATGGTTTGAGGGGATACATTCAGTCACGGCTGGGAAGGCATTGGGGCAGGAGCAGGAGGTAGCTGGTCACATTACATCTGCAGTCAGGAAGCATAGGGTACACAGGAAGTGGTATGGGCTAACCTAACGTCCATCTGTGATGGTTTGTGGGAACATGTGTTCACAGTGCCAGCTGACAGGGGCATGTGCCCCACATCTGTTACTGTTCCTTTGAGTCCTGGTTCCTCGATCTCTTACTGTGACCTTGAACAAGTCACTGAACTCCCTGAGCACCACTTTCTAACTGGTCAAATTCAGACCTGAAGACTGGCATGTGAGAAGGTTGTGAGAAAGGAATGAAGTAGTCTGGGAAGTGCCAGCGAGGAGCAGGTGCTTATACCTCCCTCCCTGCCCCCACTCTGTGCTCTCCTGCTGAGCAGGCCAGGTGAAGCCATCCCAGCATCTGAGGTACGCTGATGGGGGCCTCTCAAATCTTAGTGATTGAAAACAACAAGGATAGGGCTGCGTCCAGATTAGGACTTTGGAGGAAGGAACCAAGGAGCGAGTTGCAGGTGGGCAGGGCTTTTCTGCAACCCCTCCCAACTCCTCTGCTGTTGTCCTGCCCCAGGCACAGCTGCCCACTTGCTTTCCTGTTACCAGCAGCCTTTCCCTCTGAGCAAGGCAGTGCCCCTCCCTCTGCGGGACAGCACCTTCTCACTACTCCTCTCTACCTGTTGCTAAAGGGAGAAAGATTTCCTCCATTCCTCTCTCCTCCTCTTCTGATCTTCTTCCCAAGCCTTTGACCTTGTGGTTTGACAGTAACTTGGCTGGGAGCATGCTTCCCTAGCACTGGCCTCCCCTAGAGGCACTTGGGGACTCGAGGAATCTCATAGAGTACCCGTTTCTGCTTCTCATAGTATCCAAGCTCGCTTTTGTGGGCTATCCTGAGACCTCACCCAGCACAGGGAAGCATTGCTTTTGTAAGGAAACATCTTTAATTTCACATAATTTACTAGTAAGATGCCGAACTGTCTGTAGCTTGCCTTGCAGATCTGCGGCTCTGCCTATGAGTTGTGTAAGATACAGTGAGATGGGGTGAAGAAGGGATGATATAGACAGAATGCCACACCAGGAGCTGGATGACCTTGACCTTGGACAGGGATCTGTCATAGATACCATTATCCCTTCTAAGCTTGAGGTATCTGTTTCTTTTTCAATAAAATCAAGTTGAACAGGAAGATCTTGTGGAGGACCCTTTTCAGAAGTTATGATGCACTATACAGTAAGATTGTGGAAATGAAACCAGCGAGTTTTGATGATTTTGTACAAAGCTGCTTTCATTAAAGTTAGTGTCTCTTTCCCTCTCTCTCCGCTTTGGAAGGCAGTCAGTGTCGAAAAGCTCAAGGCTGCTAGCTATGTGAGATGCTTCTGTGTTCTCCCTCCCTCTCTCCCTCTCTCCCCTCCCCTCCCTCCCTCCCTTCCTCCCTCCCTTCCTCCCTCTCCCTCCCACTTCTCCTATGCCCTGGCCTATTACATGTCTAGATGCTTTGCTCCTTGGATGGGGGCTCTGACAGAATAGACACGTAACTCTGTGGAACTCTGGCAAAGCAAATGTGGGTTTAGGCTGGTGTGTGGTGGTCCACTACCTTCCTGGGTTCAGGCTGGTGTGTGGTGGTCCACTACCTTCCTGGGTTCAGGCTGGTGTATGGTGGTCCACTACCTTCCTGGGTTCAGGCTGGTGTGTGGTGGTCCACTACCTTCCTTCAGTTTTTTGGTCATTGACATATGAGATGACTGAAAGTAATTTAGATCAGAGTCTTTCAGATTGCTATCCCAGTAAGTTCCCAGTAGTTTATTAGTTTTGTTTTATGTTTATGAATGTTTTACCTGCATGAATGTTAAATGCATCATATGTGGTCAGTGCCTGCAGAGGTCAGAAGGTAGTGTTGGAGCCCCTGGAACTGGAGTTATGGATGGTTGTTAGCCTCCATGTTGGTACTGGCCATCAAACACAGCAAGTATTCTTAACCTTTAAGTCATCTCTCTAGCCCTGGTTCCCAGAAGTTTAAAAACAGCAAGAGGTACGATTGGTCGCCCACTGCACACTCACCCATCATAACTCTGATTTGTGTGACTTCTGGGTTTAAAAAAGACATCCTGATGACTTGTTCATGGGAATTTTCAATTTTGAGAGTTGAATTTTTAGTAAAACCCAAATTAGTGGGGTGATTCCTGGCATGCCTGTGGTGTCTGTAGTGTTAGAAGTAAGCATGTAAGGTGCTGGGGATAAAACTCAGTTGGTAGAATTCTTGTCTAACATGCATGAAGCCCTGGGTTCAGTTCTCAGCACTGCAGAAACTGGGCATAATGGCAAAAAGCCTATAGTCTTAGCACTCAGGAGGTGAAGGCAGGAGGATCAAGAGTTCAAGGTCATCCTTGGTTGCATAGTGAGTTTCAGACTAGCCTGAGATACATGAGACCCTATCTAAAAAAAACCAGAATATGTATGAATTCCTTTCTGAGAGACTTGCAGGCCGTGTCGAGGACAAAGACCAAGTGCCAGTTTGTTTCTGAGAATAAAAATGTTCTCAGAGTTTCTTCAATGCCATTAAACTTAGAAGATCCTAGAAGTTGGAGAAATTAAAATCCAAAAATTTATTGAAAATGCTTCGTAGATGGATAGCTTAATAATACAATCATTGTTTTTAAACTGTTTCTCATTGGGATAGACTGACAAAATACCGAGAAGCATGGAATTAGCTCAGAAAGTAGGTTCTTAAGCTCAAAGGGATCTGGCAATGTTGGTGGGAATGTTCTGTCTTGGAGATACAGCAGGTTGTTTGTAGAGCAAGATTAGACAGGAGAAAGTGCCTGTTTGGATTTTATTTACTCAGAAAAGCATCGTGCTTCTACTGACTGGCACTCTGCTTGCCATGTTTGTGTCAGGTTGATAATTCTCTTGGGAAACATGCTACCCCTGCTTGAGAGTTTGGACGATTGTGTCAATAGTGACGTGTAGAAGAAATGAACTGTGTCTCCCTGATAACAGGTATCTAGGGAGAGGGTTAGCAAAGGCCATGTCAGTTAGAGCAATAAAGATTCCTTTCTTTAATGTTTGTCTAGTTCCTAAGGACGTTTCATCCTTCAGAGTTTTCCAGAAAATGTGTGCTGCTATTTGAGATGTGCCATGGGGCCAACTGACCTCTGGGTGCTTCTGGGAGCTTCTATGTGCTGTGCTTGGAGGCACTAGAGTGTAGCCTGAACCTTAGCACCCAGAAGGCTCAGGTCAGGGACAGATCTGCTCTTCCAGAGTGAGTCAGATCCATATGTGGAAACTTGGGTCAAAGAGATAAAAATCCCATCAAGGAACACGCAGAAGAATTGTGCTTCTTTTCCTCTGGTGACTGCCAGTGTGATAAGTTGCAGGAGTGGAAACGATCTGTGTGCAGTGGAGAAAGCAAAGGACTACCAGGGAACACAGAGCAGGGGGAGACACCTGGATGGGTCCCCAGGAGCAGGAGAGGGAAGAGAGGAGGAGAGAGAGGAGGGGAAGGAGAGGAGCCAGGCTTATCACAAGCAGTGGGAGCAGTGGCTTAACAGCAGCTGAGACAGACACAAAGTCCCGGGTGGCTGGGGAGCTGGCTCAGTAAAGTGCTTGCCTTGAAAGCATGAGGAATTGAGTTTAGATTTCAAGCCCCCATGTAAAAACCAGGCTGGCTGTGGGAGGGCATGTCTGTAATCACTGCACTGGGGGACCAGGGTGGGTAGAGATGGAAAGATCCCTGTACTTCAGTTTGGCTGAATCAGCTAGCTCCAGGTTCAGGGAGAGACCCTGAATCTAAAAAATAAGGTGGAGCTGGGCATGGTGGTACAGGCTTTAATCCCAGCACTTCGGAGGCAGAGGCAGGCTGATCTCTCTGAGTTCAAGGCCAGCCTGCTCTGCACAGTGAGTTCCAGGCCAGCTGGGGCTACAGGGAGACGCTGCCTCAAAAAAAAAAAAAAAAAAAAAAAAAAAAAAAAAAAAGGTGGCCAGCAGATAAGGAAAACAGTTGATGGTGACTTCTGGCCTCAGCAAACATACACAGTGCACCCGTGGGGGCATACCACACAGACACTCAGACACACACACACACACACACACACACACACACACACACAGACACAGACCTGTCTCCTATCCCCCCCTTTGCCTTCCCCACATCTCTCCTCCCCTTTCTTCAGTACCACGGGGCCCCACTGCACAGAAGAACAACTAGCCACCTTTCTGTCTTATCTCTCACAGGGCCAACTACTATGGAATGTTGCAGACTTTAAAAATGGATAGGAACGTGAAGGAAGATGGAATGCCTTTAGGCAAAACATTAGAGATGATCTTGGAACTTCAGAGGTGAAGCTGTGTCTGCCTCCCTGTGACCTGGGATGAGTGGGCCGAGGCCCTGGCCTGGGCTTACCTCTATAGAGCTCTGAGGTAGGAGCCAGAATTTGTCATAGACGGTACAGAGTCCCTCATTCCACTGTGGGGGACCTTCTAGGCAAGTGTTCAGAGGCCTTGTCTGGGCTTGGTGGATGCAATAGTGTCTGTTGTAAGGACTGGCTGGGAGGAAGCTTTTTCCTTCTCTGATCTAAGACATCCTAAGCCACCTTGACCTTCAGTTTTTCTTCTTGTCTTATGCGTGCATAGGTCTGTCTGCCTTTAGGTTGTGTCAGGGTCTGAATCTGGTCTCAATTCTGAATCATATGGAGTAAGTCCTTGAGTAGATGACTATGTCCATGGTCTGCCACAAGTCTGACTTCCTTGCCCCCGTGTGTACCTTTCCCCCAAATCTTAGCACACACAAATCTCATGTTCTCTTGGCACTGCTGAAGAAAGGAACCTGAACTAACGCCCCCTGGGAGCCACCTACAGCCTTGGCAGGGCAGGTCCTTCTGGCCTGTTATTCCAGGCAGGAGAACAGTCTTAGGTTGCCCCCAAGAGCATGGCACACTGCAAATGCTAGTAGGTGAAGAAGACATTGGGTGGGTGGGGCCCGGGGCATGAGGGCCCAGAAGTCGGCTTCCCCTCTGTTTTTCCATGTGTCCCAAGCGGCTTCTTTGGTTTCTGTTTGGCTTTTGCGGTCGTCGCTCAGTGATTCTGTAAGACACACAGCACTCTGCTGCATGCTTTGCTTTTGGAGTTGTTGGAAAGCTGTTGTGGGCAGAGTGACTTCAACACATAACTCTAGAACCATCCTTGCCTGTGGGCCCTGTCTTCTAGCATGTCAAACAGCTGTCACCTTCACCCTGTGACTGCTCTAGCTCTCCATCAGGGGACACCCCTCCTCCTTTCTGGGGCAGAGATACTTTGTTGGTCCAGCCTGACCCAACATCAGTCCCAGAGGGAAATCAGGAGGGAGAACATTGTGAGGAGGTCAAAGGCAACGATGTTAAGCTCTGTCAACCTGGATGGAAATCCCAGCTCATTAGATTGTAGCGTGTGTGTGTGTGTGTGTGTGTGTGGGAGAGAGAGAGAGAGAGAGAGAGAGAGAGAGAGAGAGAGAGAGATGCGTGATCTTTCTGTCCTCAGTTGGTTCATTTTATAAAACCAAGAAAATACCATTTCCTCCTCGGGGTCCTTGGGAGGATTTGTTGAGAGGGTGTACAAATATACCACATCACAGGGCATCTATACTGGCCTTTATTTTAAAAGTTTTTTATTATTGCTGTGTATGTGCATGCCTAGTATGTGTTGGGGGTGTGCTGCGTGTGGAAGTCAGAGGACAGTTTTATGGAATCAGTTCCCTCCTTCCACCTTTATGTGGCTCCTGGGATGGAACTTGGGTTGCCAGGCTTGTGGTGAGTGCCTTTACCTGCTGAGCCATCTTGCTAACCTTGACCTTGACTTTTGTGTTATTCAGCAAACCTCACCCTATCCTCAGAGATGTGCTTTACTTACTTAACACCCAAGTCTGATGAGACCACAGATGACTCCAGGCGTCCCTAAGGAAGCAAGTCTATAGCAGGATTCTTGTACAGCAGACCCTAGGGTAGTTGGAACACTAGTTGAAACAGATCCAAACACTGAGGACAGGGGCTGTCCCAGGCTCCCACATACTCGCCACCCCTACCCTGCAGTAGCACAAAGCCAGGAATTCCTGTGAGAAGTTTCTGGGTATAGAAGGGGAAGGAACACTGGAGAACATGGGACTCTGAGTGCTGACTCAGCAGCAGCCAGTTCTTCCTCACAGGGCTCCTGTCTGCTTAAGATGCCACTGAGGTCTCTGTCGCCATAGTGACTCTGCACTGGTGAAGCCACATGGATGGTCATGCAGCAGGGAGGCCCAGATGGGAAGTGAGGAGGCCAGGGCCGTTAGGGAAGAAGGTGATGCTAAGAATAGTCCACCACACACAGTGATAAGGGTCCAGATGGTCAGCTGGGGACAGGGAAGGCGGGGGTGGTAGGGACAGGACAGGTGATAAGATAGGATACAGGAATGCACAGCCGCCCAGGGATGCACAGCTGGGGGCTCTGGAGCCCCTCACTGGCTGTGCCAGTGAGACTTTACTAATCTTGTATGCCATCATCCACTCCCTGTGCTTGGTAGGGCAGAAATCTGTGATTCAGACATATGAAGGGGCTGCTTGGGACTTGATGGCAGAGTTTAATCCAACCCCAGCCCCCACAGGTTTCCTACTACCCCTGCCTGAGTGCTAGGAAGGAGCTGCCTAATCCAGTTCCAGCCTGTTCATGCCTTAGGACTTTGGAATTGCTGTACTAGAGAAAGGGGTGTCCTTCTCTTTAAAACTGTGACTACTCAGAGGCTTGTAGAGACTTAAGATCAGGTTTTCTACCTGGTTACCTCCCACCCCATCCTCGACCCCATCCCCCAGGGGAGCACCAGGTACAGAGCTGCACAGTTAGTGGATGTGGACCTTCTAGGGTCTGTGCGATGAGTGCTTCTTCCTTTCTTGTCAAACTTAAGGAAACACTTCCCCCCAGGGCCAGGTTTCATAGATCTAGACATAAACAGAAGGCCACATTCAAACCATACTCAGAGATCTCTGGACCTGATTCATAGCCTCCATCAGTATGCTGAGGATGGTGTGGGCAGTTGTCCTGCCTGGGTCTCTCACTTGGAGGCAGTACTGTCTAGGGAACCTGTCCTTCCTCTTGTCCTGTACCCAGCAGGCTGCATAGACTTCCTTCAGGGACTCACCGGCTTGTCCTTTAGTAATGGGAGTTCCAAAATGGCCTGTTTAGGATGCGAATCCCAGATGGATTCGTAAGGGCCCAGAAAGCCAACACTCTGTACTAGCCACCACTCAGCCAACAGGCAGCTGCTGCTGGTCTGAAAAGAATTTGGCAGTTTTGTCAGGCTTGACAGGGGCCCCAGGCCTCCTTGCCTGTGGTTCGAAACCAGTTGGAGTTCTGACCAGGACTTGGGGGCGGTCAAGTTGTTCCAGAGTTGTGGGCTTCAGCAAGCCCTGGGAGGAGTTGTTGGAGGGTTAAAGGGGGTGGCAGTGGGTCTGTGGGGGAAGCTTGAGTGCTCTGTGGTTAAGCCAGAATAAGCGTGATTATTTCCACAAATCAAGCCATTTTCATGCATATTTCCCCCTGTGTCCTGATCTGTGTGATTATGGAATGCATATGTGTGGGAAGGAGTCTTTGGAAAACCCATTCCTGTTCTTTGTCAAGAGGCTGAAATACTTAGGTAATTGGTTCATGAGGAAACTCTACCATGGAGAGCTGCCAAGGGTTCCTGATGGAGGGAGAAGGTGGGTGCTGCAGCTTGGGCTGAGCTGCTTTTCCCTCTGTAGCCTGGTGAAGGTCAGGTGAAGACCACGGGACACAGGAATAGGTGTGACCTTGGATGAGCATGCTCTCAAGGTTGGGAGACCTGGCTAGGCTTCTCTCCTGTCGCTGAGTAGGAACTACACCTCCTTCAGCTAACCTTGTCTCTCCAGTGCTAAAAAGATGCCTAATACATAGAAGATGTTCAGTAGATCTTACCAGTCCCAATGAGTACCCCACCTTCTCCTGGGCCTCGGCCTCCTCAGGTACTTTACAAGGAATTGGATTAGATCAGAGGTTGTGTGATGGTTAATCTTCATACCACTTGGTTGGATTAAGACCCCCCTCTGTATTAATGAGGACCCCTTTGGCTGTGTCTTGGAGGGCATTTCCATAGAGATCAACTGACAGAAGATGGACTTGGAATGTGGGCAGCATGATCCCATGGGCTGGGCCCCTGGACTAATTGAAGGGAAAAAGGAGAAAGCCAGCTGAGTCCCAGCATCCTCTCTGCTTTCTGATTCTCCCAGATAAGAACAAGCAGTCTCACGCTCCTGCTGTTGTGCCTTTCCTGCCATGATGGACTGTGCCCTCAAATGTGAGCCAGGATAGACCTTTTCTCCCTTGATGTTTGATCACTGATGAGAAAAGGAACTAATGCAGGTGGTAAAGGACTATGGTTTGTGTTCAATGAAAAGATTCATGGAGAGGTTTCTGGGACACAGATTTGCTATGGAATGGGTTGGGCTGGGAGGATAGACATCACACTCAGGATCTTCCCAGTGGCACTTTCTCTCCCATGCTCACTCAAATCTGGATTAGATAGCTTATTGGAAACTTTATTATCTGGAGAGTCTTAAGTGCTGTGGTTCTTGGTGATCTGTACAGATTATTGCTTTGGATGTTTTCTGATATGCCAAAGGAAACCAGCCACCATGTCTATGGAGGGCACAGAGCAGAGTCAGCCAGAGCCTGACAGCAGTAGGTGGTTGTGAGTGGATGGCATGTAGTGGGCAACTTGGTCCGTATAGATGGCACCTACCCATAGATTCTTTGTCTTTCGGTGAGAGCATCTTTGTAGGTGGCCTGCTTTACCTCTTAAAGGTAGAGGCCTGAGAACCTTCAATCCTGGTTTAACAGTTCCTAAGAGCATGCTACTGTGACTCAGATGCTGCGATGTCCTGAGTTAGCAAAGCATAAGTTTCTGCATAAAATAAAAGGGCAGAGGGTTAGTGCTTTCTAAGAGAGTGGATTCATTCAGGAAGAGGAAGATGCTGGGCCTGGTACTCTGCTGAGCCCATGAACATAATGCTGTGCAGATCTGCTTTGGGCATCATGAGCTGGTGACTGTCAAGTTCCCTCTTCCTTGATCCTGGGGCTCCACACCCCAACCCTCCCTCCTGCTCACCCGAGCTGGCTTGCATCTTGTGGATCCTGTGCTTCCTGGAGCTTTCCTGCCGCTACCTTCCTCTAGGTGGTTATGAGTAGAAACCACCTTTTGTTTTTCTTGCTCACACTATGTGCACAGCAAGGAGCTGCCAACCAACCACCACCCCTCCGGAGTAACCCCTGAGCTGCCCTGGGCACGTGGCTCACTTCAAACAAAGGGCAGCCAGGCAGTTACGAGCTGCACGACGATCTGTTCATCTCTTCCCCAAGTGAAGAGACTGGGGAATGTTCTTCTTGAGGTTTTGGTGTAGGAAGTTAGAACCACTGTGGCAAAGGCAGCAGAGAACACTTCTCCATGGGAAAGTGACCCTGTTGAAAGGTGATCGGCTTCTTCTCTGCCACAACGCCCCCTGTCTATCCACAACATAAGTGATGCTTTCTTTGCAGTGCATGGAAAGTTGTTTGTTTTAGGGACATGGCGTCCAGAGTGCAATTTAGTTTCCCTCCTGGGCCCTTTTACATAAACAAGATGAGAGGAGTAAAGATTTTCATGCCTTTGTAGGCAGTAACAAAATACCTGTGAAAAATTCTGCCCCAGGTGGAGAGCCTTTCCCAGTCACCCCCAAACCCGAGGTTCCCGAAAATCAGCCCATTCTAATTGAGAGATAAAATGCTCCTGCAAGATGATGATACTTGCTAAATGAAAGTCTCCAGCCAAACATGAAGATTGCTAACTGTGAACTTCACTTCTCTCTAGAGCCTGTGTTGTCCAAACCACTATAGGAGTTCTGTGAGATATGCAACTTTTACACACTTTGAAGCATGAGTTGGTGTCCCCTACTGTTTGGGACACAGGCTCATTCAGGCCTCTCGTGATGACACTCAGAATTCTGGAAATTCCATCAAGCCAGCTAGTCTCAGCCAGTTCCTAGCAGGTTTCTGTGATATAATCTATCTTTTACGAATGAGGAAAAAGTATTAATAACTTGTAGAAGACCACATATTTAAGCATGTGAAGGAGCCATTAAGTTTGTTATTTTTTGTGTGTTACGTGTGTGTGTACGTGTGAGTACACCCTGGTGCGCAGGCCGGAGGAGGACACTGGGTGCCCTCTGTGGTTCCCCACCATATTCCCTTGAGGCGAGGTCTTTTACTGAACCCAGAGCTTCATGTTTTTCAACAGGCTGGTGACCAGCAAGCCCCAGAGTCTAACTCCACCTGACTCCCAGTACCAGGGTTACAGGGAAACGTGACCACGTTTGACTTTTTATGTGGGTCCTTGAGGTTTGAACTCAGGTCCTCCTGCTTGCACTGAACCCTTTCTTCAGCCTCTGAACAGCCTCTGAGAATTCATCTTTTTAAAGGATACAGTTTTGTGGCTTTTAAAATATATTCACAAATGGCATAGCCATTCCAGTTTCCATTTCCAGAATATCCATCTCTTCTACAGGAAACTTCAAACCTGGACCACTCATTCTCCACTCCATGTGCCCTTCTCCCCAGCTGTAGGTAACCACTGATCAGCTTTGTGTGTGTATTGGTCAGCTTTCTGCTACTGTGACAAAATACCAGATGAGGTCATTTGGATGAGAAATGTCCCCAGAGGCTCACATACTTGAACCCTTGGTCCCTGGCTGACGATGCTGTTTGTGGAGGTTATGGAGCCTTTAGGAGGTGGCACCTTGCTGGAGGAGGCATGTCGCTTGAGATGGGCTTTGTGAGTTTTATAGCCTTGCCCCACTTGCAGTTTGTTCTCTCGGCTTTCTGGATGTAGTTGAAGATGTGATCATGCGGCCTCCTGCTCCAGGTGCCTGATGCCGTGCCTTCCTTACCATTGTGGACTCTTCCTCTGGGACCATCCCAAATAAACTCTTTTAAGTTACCTTTGGCCATGGTATTTTATCACAGCAACAAAAAATAACTAATACACCTGAGAAAAGAGTCACTTAGGCTCACAGCTGCAGCAGTTTGAGCTCATGACCAGTTGGTTTCATTGTTGGGGCTATAGTGAGGCAGAGACCATCATAGAAGGGAAAGACCTGTGGTGGTGGAGCAGAGCTGCTCCCCTTACCGTGGTTGGTAAACAAAGACAGAGAAAGAAAGGGGCTGGGCTCTGGGTCCCCTTCAGGGTACGCCCTGTGACCTCACTTCCTTCCACATGGCTCTACACTGAAGCATCTGGTACTGCACAGGTAGATGAGTAAGGCTTCAGCACACAGAACTCTGGGGAACATTTAAGGTCCAAATCATCTCGGTGTCTCTGTGTTTGCCTTCTGGAGAAGTCATAGAAATGAAACTTTTCACTGGGGCTGGGGCAATGGCTCAGTGGGTAAAGCTCTTGCGACACAAGCATGAGGACTTGAGTTCAAATCCCTAGAACCCTTGTAAAAGCCGAATGTGTATAGCAAGTGTCTGTGATCTCAGCACTCCTACAGGGAAGCTGGGAGGTGAAGACAGGAGGATTTAGTGGAAATTGTGCACTGTCATCCACATTAGAGAAACAAGAGACTCTGTCTTAAACAAGGTGAGGACAGACACCAAGGGTTGTTCTCTGAACTCTCTATGTGTGTGGTGGCATGCACATGCCCACGTTCATACACACAAGCATCTCACAGACACAAACACAAAGCATACAATGTGTAGGTTTTTTGTAACAGGAGTTTTTCCACGTAACCTTCCATGTTTTAGAGTTGTCCCTCCTATATAACATCAGTGGGTGCTTCATGTTTTCTGTGGCTACAGAGCATAATACTCTATTGGGTGTTGGGTCAATGACTCTTCTCATCACTATGACCAAGTACCTGACAGGAAGCACCTTGTGGGAGAAGAGGTTGGCTGGGCCCATGGTTTGTGGGGATCCTGTCCACATGGCTTGGAAGGCATGATGGCATGTGGCTCCATGGCAGCAGGTGGCTCCGTGGCGGCACATGGCTCTATGGCGGCAGGAGCACATGGCAGCAGCCCCACGTCTTAGTGGGTCAAGGAGCGAAACATAGAGAATGCTGGTGCACACCTGACTCTCTCCTTTCTCCTCTTTTCTTCCATTCAAACCCCAGGCAATGGGATGATGCCACTCATAGTCAGGGTGGGCCTCCCCTTCTCAGTTCTCTCTGGAAACACCCTGATGTTCACGCCTGGGGTGTTTTCTCGGAGATCTAAATCCACTTGATAATGAAGATTAACCATCACACATGCATGTCCTGCACCTAATTTAGCTACATTTAATTTTACATTCAGTTAGTTGGTGGACTTTGGGATGTTTTCCACATGTGGCAATTGTAGGTTATACTGCTATGCACATGGTACACAAGGGGCTAGAATTTGGACCATGTTGCTGCCATCTGTATGTGATCATTGCTAACATTTTGCACCTACTCAAAAAAAGGTGAACTCTTGTAGGGGGCAGAGTCCTCGGAAGTGATCAAATCCAGGGGCTGACGACATGGCTCAGAGAATACAGCACTTGCAGTTTGAGTGTGAGGCCTTCCTTGGCTTTTCCAGAACCCAGTGAGGCCAGATGCAGCTGCACACGTACATAACCCCAGCACTTCTGTGGTGAGATGGGGGCAGACACAGGTGAGTCCATGAAACCAGCGGGTCAGCTCACACTGTGGTAAAGTTATTGACCCTGTGTCAAATAGGGTGAGGTGAGGACCAACAGCTGATGCTTTCCTCACATGAGTACCCTGGCACACAGAACACATATATAGACTAAAAACTTAAAAAGAAAAATGAAATGATCAAATCCTAACTTGAGCCTCTTCATGTCCAGGCAGAACACAAGCCAAGGAAGTGAAGGGGGGGGCAGTCTCCCCTGTGCTGTGTGACTTTTGGACCTGTGGTATCAGCCTCTTTCTCCTGGAGCTGTTGAGAAACACAGTGTTTCAGATGGACCCTAGATCTGCCCAGTCAGACCCTGTATGGTCCCCTACCCCCCTCATCCCTGGGTGATGCTCCTTTATCTGAGAAACTTTACTGAATTGCATGAAGAGATCTAGAGTTCCAATATTCCTCCTTCGTATCAGCTGTGGACGTGTTCAGAATGCACTGTTGCCGTGTAACATGTTAATAACTTCCTTCCTGCGTCAACATGTGAGATAGAGACCAACAGCCTTTTGTGTTGCTGGGAGGGGAGGGGATGAAACCAAAACCCGTGTTAGTGTCACTTAGATCACTGTCCACCCTGCTGCTAATCTAAGGCACTCGGCATCTAGCTTCCCTCTATCACATTTCTGTTCCCTGGGGATATGTCAGAGCTTAGTAAAGAGAGTTCTTAGAGCTGAGGAGATGGCTCAGTGTGCAAGAGCACTGTATACAAGCATGAGAACCTAAGTCTGAAATCCCAGCACCCAGGCACGGTCACGTGTATCTATAGCCTCAGTGCTGTGGAGGGTTGCTGAGGCTGGCTGGCTCCCAGCCTCACTCTGGGTTCACTGAGAGACTCTGTCTCAAGGGGATGAAGTGGGGAGCAATAGAGCAGGACAGTTGACGCTCCTCTCTGGCCTCTGTGCAGAAGGCACACATATGTACAGATGCTTACCACATGCACTTATACGCACAATCCTATACACCAAAAGAAAAAAAACCTTTAAAAATATGACTACTTTATTACTATTGTGTGTGAGATGTATATTTGTGTGTGCGCATGCCACAGCATGATTATGGAAGTCAGTGAACAACTTAGTGGAGTCAGCTCCCTCCTTCCACCTTTGTGTGGGTTCCAGGTATTGAACTCAGGTCATCTGACTGCATGACAAGCGCTTTAGCCACTGAGCCACTTCACTGGCTCCAGAACACAGCTTTGAGGACTGTTCTGGGAATATTAGCAATCCTTTGAACGCATTCTGGGAAGCCCATCAGATCAGAGTTGCTGACCACCTGTGATGTAGTCACAGGGTCTGTGGGATCAATAGTCTCTCAGCATTGTTTGCTCATTTGGTAAAGTTGGAATTTAGAAAAACAACATTTCTTCTAATAGCTAGGCATCATAGAACCATGAAAAAGACTTAGAGGGGGGCTGGAGAGATGACTCAGTGGTTAAGAGCACTGGTTTGAAGCAAAGGACTCGGGTTTGATTCCTAACACCCATACATTGGTTAACAACCATCCATAACTCCAGTTCCAGAAGATCCAACACCTCTTCTGGCCTCCACAAGCAGTGCACACATGTGGTACACTTACATACATGCAGGAAAACACTCATACACATGAAAAGAGACTTGGAGATCCCAGATCCACCTTTATTTGGGGCAGTCTTGTGAAACAGGACAAATTGTGGTCCCGGTGTTTTGCCTGTCACTCCTCTGTACCACCTTCACCGTGACCCCAGAGGAGAAGCTAATGGCGGGAATGCAACAGTTTCTGTGAGGGGTTGAGGATCAAAGCCCTGGCCTTGGCTGGCCCTGCTGTTTGGGCTTCATTCTTACCATCGGAAGCTAACTTTTTAGCGCTGGAGGCGAGTTGCCCCCAGCTTTCCTGTAACAGGAGACTTAGAGCCTGATGGCCTGGATGCAGGAGTGAGAGGAAGCTTCAGGAAGGTAGGTATCTAGGATCAGTGTCTGGGGAGCAGGACGGGGTGAAGAAAGCCCTGGAAACCCCAGCCAGAACCCTGTGTGGATGAGGTATTCAGGAAGCCCAGCCTAGGGACTAGATCTGCATTGAGCTCAGCTCCAGTCTCAGCCTCTGGGGCATGAAGGACTCATCGCACCTGGAAGTCAGTGCCTTTGGCCTTTGCTGGATTCTGGGGCTATAGGGGCTGCCAGTAGGGTTGCCTTTATGGACTTGGAGAATATAGTCATTTTCCCTGGAATCCAAGGCTGAGCTGACTGGGGCTCAGGCCATTTTTGGGTAGCTTGAAGCTTAAGTCAGAGTTGAGGGCCTTTGGAGGAGGCTGATTATCTGAAGGCTCTCAGGAGGATATAACTAGCAGCAGATTATTCAAGGGGCTGAGGGCTCTGGGCAACTCAGGTCCTCTGCATTTTGTGAAATGTTAAAATTATGAGCTCAAGTCACTGGTAATGAAAAAAATATGCCTGAGGGGAGGAAGGGCTAGAGATAATATGCTGGAGAAAAAGAGGTCCTAAAAACCAGGGTTCCATGAGCACCCTTCCAGTCCTGCTGCAGGAGAGCTGAAAATACGTCCACATGAAGAATTGCACGTGACTATGCACAGCAGCATTAGTCACAAGAGCTAAAATGTGGAAATACACCCAAATGCACAGCACCTGAGGGAAGGGTACATGTGGTATGGCATCTCCGTGTAGAAGAATGATAGCCATGAAAAGTGCCGAAAAGCCACAGAAGTTACATGCTCTGACCTGTCACTGAAAGTAGCATTAAAGTGAAGGAACCTGTGTTGGATAGCCACAGTTGACAACTTGACACATCTGGCAAGAGCGAACCTCAGTTGATGAATTTCCTCCACTGGACTGGCCTGTGGCCATGTCTGTGGGGAATCTTCATGATTGGTGAGTGATGTGGGAGGGCCCAGCCCACTGTGGGTGGTGCCACCCCTGGGCAGGTGGGCCTGTGTTGTATAAGAAAGCAGGCTGAGCACAGGCCGGGGGAGCAAGTCAGTGAGTAGTATTTCACCACAGTCTCTGCTTCAGTTCCTGCTCCCAGGTTCCTGCCTTGGATTCCTGCCCTGGCCTCTCTTAATGATGAACTGTGATCACAACATGTAAGCCAAATAAACCCTTTCCTCCTTACGTTGGTTTTGGTCAGACTGTTGTTATCACAGCAATAGAACGCTAACTAGGACAGAAGCCAAACATGAAAGAGCACATGCATCTGTGAATTGTCCAGAACAGGCAAATGCATCAGACAGAAAGAGATCAGTGGGGTCTGGGAGAAGAGGTCAGGAGAGAGACTGTCAGTGGGTGAGGGGCTTTCATGTAGGATAATGAAACTGTTCACAACTGGACAGTGACAGAGACAGCCTAACTTTGTGAACATACCCAAAACTACTTAATTGTATAGTTTAAAGGTTGAATTTTATGAATCATAACAATGTGAAATATCTCAGTAGAACTGACAGAAATCTGCCCCAAATTTATGCCTTTCACCCGGGCTATTTCTTACTCATGTGATTCGGAAAGTGTTTTGGTTTGAAGGGTGGGGTGCCCTCGGTGTGAAGGCTCACCCTTCAGCAGACAGCTCCTGCCCTGCTCAGCCCAGACTGCCCTGCAGCTTCAGTGGAGTCTCCTTACCTCTCTTTAGCAGCTTGGCAGCCTCTGGCACTGAGCTGCCCTGCAGGGACCTGGCTCCTTGGTTGGCTGGCATTCTTGGCCACTCAGTGGTTCTTGTAAAGTTCCCAACCATAGGGGTTTGAGGGCCTTGACTGACTTTTCACTGACAGCTACTGAGATAGGTCAGGCAGCCTAGAGCTTGGGGAGGAGAGGAAGAACACAGAACTGAGAATTCTTATGGACTGGTCCTGCCATTTAAAGGAAGACTCGTGAAGCAGCTTTGCAAAGTGTTCTGTGAGAACATTGGGAGCAGATGCTGCTGCCCTACTGTGAGTGTATTCAGGGGACCCTCTCATCCATTGAACAAGTCAGGGGTCACACCACACTCTGCAGGGTGGGATCACAGGGGGCTTACTTCATGTGTAGACATATAATTTGGCTGTTTTGTTTTTTTTATGTAAATTGCAGCATATTTTCTACCCACAGAGGGAATGTATTTTGTAAATGGAATAGGCACACATTAAGAAAATAAGAATATTCTAGAGAATGCTGTGTAAAACCTGTACATGGGGCCAGGGTGAATCTATCAGAGCAGAGTGGGGTAATGTACAAAAGCATCTTGAAGAAACACATCACTAAATTCATTTTTAAAAATATTTATAGTAAAACCCCCATAAATTGCAAAAAATGGTTGCTACAAGGTAGCATTCCCTAAATGTTAGGAAAAATGTGACCCAAAGACTAGTCAAGAGAATTTTCCTTTTAAAGTATTTCACTGTTTTTTATAAATTATTTTTATTAATTCTTCGAGACTTCATACATGTGTACAACGTATTTTGATCATATTTACTCCCCACTCATCCCCCAACTCCTTACAGATCCACCCCTGCCAACTTTCTGTTCTCTTTTTAAATTTTTATTTATTTTAATTGTGTGTATAATTGCCTGCATGCGTTTATGTGCATCACATGCATGCAGTAGTCCACAGAGACCAGAAGAGAGCATTGGATTCCCTGGAACTTGAGTTACAGGCCGTTGTGAGCCATCAATGTCCCTGTTTGCTTTCGAGGACAGGACTGTGCTACCCTGAACCAGGTCAGCTCCTTCTGTCCCTGCCAGCCCCGCAGATGGCAGGCTGTCATGTGGGGTGACGTGGGAGGCTAGAGCTGGCCTCCCCAAATGGATCCCTTCCCACATCTCTGCAACTGGTGTGTGCCAAGTTCTCTGTCTTTGGGCCTCCTGTCCTGGGGAAGGGGCTGTAGGATGCATGGTGCTCATTATGTCCAAGTCAGCTCTCACCCAGTGTGAGTCACTGATCTCAGGATCAAAGGCGGTAATTTCATGTCAATTAGCCAGTTCAAAGCATGCTGTGGGGAAAATTAGGAATCGGGAAGCAAATTGAATTATACATCAAAGGCAAACAATCTCTTGACCTTTCTTCTTTCCAAGATCAGTTTCTCAGTGTGAGGATCCAAATGATGTAGCCAGCGCAGTGTGGGGGTGAGGAGAGGGGTGTGCTAAACCAGAGGACTCCTTGAGCATTTTCTTTACCAAACAATGGCCAGGGAGCTGCCTAAAGATGGAGGAAGCACAGGATGAGGGTTTCATCAGGAATAGGCAGGAAATAGTGACAACTTTAAAGCAGAAATAGTCTGGACTAGGGAGATAAGAGTGGGTAAAAGTGCTTGCTGTGAAAGCATGAAGACCTGAGTTCAAATCTCCACCTGGCCATGGCCACCGGGGGTGGGAGTGGACAGGGGGCAGAGACAGGAGGATTGCATGGCCTTTCTAGCCAGTAACTCTGATTGAAAACTGGCAAGCTTCAGGTTTAGTAAGAGACCCGGCCTCAAGGGGAGATGGCAGAGAGTGATAGAACAGGATGCCCAACATCCTCCTCTGGCTTGCACATGTGTGCACCTCCTACATGCATGCACACACAAAGTAGTAATAACCTGATGAAATAGATATTAAGGAAGTGTACTCAATGTTGAGTCAAGTCTTGGAGCCACATGAGGGATCACTGAGCTCAGAGATGGAGAGCATATGGTTTACTATATGACCGAGAGTGAAACATGTTTGCATGTTACCAGTCTGTGTATGAACACTTGCATGTATCCACACATGTATACATGGAATAGTGGGCATGCCCTAGGCACTGTGCCATCTATGATTAGAAACATTAAGGTACTTCCAACCCAAATGAAAGGTAACAGAGCGGCAGAAGTGGGTACCACTTTCAGACATGCAGCTCATGTGGCAGGGTGTGGGTCTTAGCTCAGGAAGTGAGGGCACAGAGTCCCTGGATCTTGACAGACGACAAAACAAGTGAGCTTTGAGGACCGCTGAGACCACTGAGATGCTCTGGTGCCAGTGCTCACTTCTTGGGGGCCTCACAGACAGCGGGCCCTGGGAGGCTCCAGGAGGAAGAATTCAAGGTCTGTTCAGATAGGAGCCAGTATGCAGGACTGGGGCCACAGGAGCAGGTGGCTCCGGAAGGAGGGCATTCCTTAGCTGTCTGTAATGCTGGTGTGCTCATGGGGGGCTGAAGGTCTTCAGTGTTGCTTGCTTGGTCTGCCTGCCTCCTGTGATGTTGATCTCAGTCTTACTCTTGCTTCCTCCGTTTTTGGTGAGTCCAAGGAACTTGGACTTCTGCAAATGGTACTCCATGCTGAATGGAGACAGAGGGCTCTTGCTGAGACATACATTGGCTTGGGTCTCACTTCACTACTTAAAATTGCTTCCCCTCCTCCCCCTTCCTCCCTCCCTCCCTCCCTCCCGTCTATTTTTAAAAAATAAAGTTTATTGTATAAACATACTGAAAATGCACTCATCAGTGTACGTATCCAAGTATTTCTCTGATGGCATGTAATAGGCATCTTTTAAAATGCTTTTTGAGAGACTCAGGTCAGGCTTCAGCTTGTGAGGAAATGGCCCAGAAGGTATCTGAATGAGCCTGCTCTCTAACAGCTTTTGCTTGTTATAAATTTTCCCATAGTTTAAATTAAAAAAATTAAAGGTTGCAATATTTTTTTGTATTTGTTTTTAAAGCTTTATTAGGATACAACATAAATTCACCTTATTAATTTTCAGTCTATTTTCTCTCTGTTCTTTTTCCATTACCAAGTGAGTATAAATTATCTTGAAAAGAGAAAGAGAGCAAATCTAAAGAAAGCAGAAGTTACCAAAGAGAACCAAATAAGAATGGAGAACTAAAAATGCAATAAGCTTGGAGACTTGCTAGGAGGCTCAGTGTTGAATGAACATAGTATTGGTGAACTTGAAGTCAGGTTGATAAAGCGATGCTTTCTGTTCTCCCCTTGCCTCTTGGTACTGCTGAGTTACTCTGGGGGATCTCCTCTTAACCTTCCTTCCCCTCCCAGTGCCCTGGCCTCCCTCAAACTGTTGGGGACCTGATGTGATTCTGGCCCTCTAGAATAGCACTTGAGCTCTCTGTTCTCCCCAAAGTTGGATAGCTAAGAGAGGGTTCTAAATATAGTTACACTGCATCTGTAGAGACCAGAGTAGACAGGCTTTTATCAGCTTCAGATAGGCAACTCTGTTCAAATAATCAGTGCCCCGGATTCTCTTGTGTCATTCCACAACTTCTCCAGGCGCTCATGCCCCTTTCCCCATGGCCCCTTTTCCTGTGGTCCCTCTTTCCAATGGCCCCCTCTTTCCTGTGGTCCCCTTTCTGGTAGTGTCCCTTTACTATAGTCCCCCTTTCCAGTGAGTGACCCCTCTTTCTGGTAAGACCCCCTTTTTAGTGCCCTCCCCTTTTGTAAATTCTCTTTCCAATGCCCCCCTTTCCTGTGGCCTCCTTTCTGGTGGTCCTCTTTTTTGGTGCCCCCCTACCCTGTGGCTGTTCTGTCTTCATTGTGATTAGTTGCCCACAGTTGTTACTCATGGCACAGTCTGTTTTTTGAGGGTACAAATGAGCTGTGCAAATAGCCATTTTCAGGAGAACTTGTCTTGGCTTTCAAACTATGAAGAAGGCACTGTACGTTTCCTTTCCTGCCCCTGTTTTGCTGGGGATGCAGAATACACTGGTGGTTTTAGCCCTTTACGCCTCCCCACGGTAAGACCCAGTCTAGGCTGAGCTGCACTGCAATGGAACACTGGCCCTTTCTGTCCAGGGATCTGATTGTCCGACTTGCTTCCTTAATATTGAAGTTAATAGCCGTTTATGTTGTTGGTATGGTCATAAGCTTCCACTTTTTGGAAACTTTGGGCACATCTTAGTTGGTTTGCATTTGTCTTTATAGTATTTTGGGAATGTACGATGGATCAGGTCATAAAAAGCCATTTCAGAATATATAACTTTTGGAATGTATTTGAATATCAATTTCCATGATACATACACATCTATGTTTATGAATCAGGGTCTCACTTATGTACCCGAGGATGGCTCACATTTCGGACAATCCTCCTGCTTCCATCTTCTAACTGTTGGGATTACAGGGGTAAAATTTTACACCCAGAACTGTGTTAGATATACAGTTTAAACTGCATTAGATATGTAGTTTAAAAGTTCTTACATATATGTTCTTAAGAACTTTTTTTTACTATGCTCAGTGAGTCTGTTAGCCCTAGTTCTTTACCAGTCACAGGCTTACGTCAGGAGGGAATGTCTGCAGTCATTGGGATAGACCTGCCACCTCCATTCTGGCTTCCCAGGAGGGATGGTGCTGCTGCTCCATCTGCTGTTTCTCCCAAGCCCGAGACCTTCCTCCTCCTGAGACCTACTTTCCCCAGGACTCTTCCCCTGGCTGCAGCTGCAGGGGGCTGGGCTAGGAGCAAATTAACCATTCCTAAAAACTGGTCATCCAGAACTAGGCAGAAAGAGCTGATGAAACCATCCCATCCAGCCGCATAGCTAAGACTTCATAGCCAGTGAAGAGAAACAAGTTGATTCTGTAAAGTGTGTTTAGGCAAACGTGCTTTCTGCTCTCTGGCCAGCTCCCCACGCCGCCGCCGGGCACTAGAAAGGCTGGGGGTTGGGGAGAGATAGATAGCTGGTGCCTGGGGCTCAGCAGACAGATACCGCCTGTTCCTCAGCCCTGCTCACGGGCACCCTGCAGCCTCCTTGCCCTGACCTTGCCCTGGCCACTGCTTCTTGGGTGCACAGCACCAAGCTTGGCCCTTTTCCACGAGTGCTGGGGATCTAACTCAACTCAGATCTTCCCGCTTGCACTGCAAGGCCTTTACCAATGTAGCTATCTCCCCAGGCTTATTTTCAATTTCCACCTTTATTTTGAAGATTTGAAGTTCCCGTCAGACTTTACAAACATAAAATGGCAATTTTAGTCACCTTGCTAGTTGTAACCTAATGTTCTGTACTGAACAAACTGCTGTGACAAACCGTATTTAGTTCTTAATTTCTATCTTGGAGCCACCTGGCTCGGTAGGACCGACTGACCTCACTGGTAATAAATAATGTAAATGCTCATTGCACATGAGGAAGCAGAATAATAAGAGGGACCCCAGAAGAACATGCCTCACCATCCCGACTGGCTTTTGTTTACCACATCTGCTTTTGGTCTCCAGGTGGGGATTGTAGCCTCTATCTGCCCTGTGCCCCACCTACTGTTCACCCTCCTTTAGACCCTCGGGCCAGGTCCATCCAGCTGGCCATGCACTGGGCACAGTGCATAGAGCTTTTTATGTGCGTGTGCACTTGAAGAGCACACCTTTTTGAAGAAAGCTTTTAGAGATTTCCGCAGCTTGTGTTGGAAATGAACCTAAATCTTCAGCCTTTTTCCTTCACTGCAGAGAAAAGCACAGAACTGGAGGCGGAAGGGGAGCCCGGAGAGCCCTGGTTGTTTTCTGTGTGTTAGCGGCAGTGCTTTTTCTCAGTAAGTGCCTCAGGAATTTCCTCAGTCAGCTATAATCTACCCTTGAAAGGCCTCCTTTGGACCCGCTCTTCAAGTGAGCCAAAACTCTCCCCGGGACCAGGGTGGGGAAAAGACAATGGAAAGAAAGGGGAATTAGTGTGGCTCCTTCCCGGCAGATTGGGAACATCCCTGAAGGTGGGAGGAAAGGGGCTGGAAGGACAGAGAGCTCTGATTATTTTTATTTTTTATTTTCTGATAACCCTTCAAAGCACTTTCCTTCCTCCCCCTTTTTTTCACACCCCACACACAACAGAATTAGATGCAAGGAAGAGCTCTGTTCCCATGGTTCTGAAAACGAAGGCTATCTGTCCACTGGCACCATGGACAGATACCAAGTGGCCATTTCTATCCCTTGCTGATTTGAAATAGCGTCCATCTCACAGCATAGTTAGGATACATGCAATAAAAACTTAACTGATGCTTGCTTCCCCAGCCAATCAAATGTGAAAATTCACATTGGGAATAGATTAAACATCATTTTTATACAAACTAACAAAGGCAGAAGTACTTTTATTCACTGACTGACATCTTAAAGGTATCTGTCTACTACTCACTGAAGCACCAGTTACACACCATCGAATCAGAGTCAGTCTGGCTCTAAATCTGGGTTAGTTCAGTTGGTGAGAATGAATCAATTCATTTTCCGTAATTACAAACAATGATGCGAGGGAGGTAGTTTCTATGTCAGCATCTGGGTTTGGGTTTTATGGAATTAATTGGAGAGTAGGTGTGTCTGATGCTTTATCTGTCTTAAAGACCCTGAAAATTACTCCTAGTCCTCAGAAAATATAAAGAAGGGGCTGGAAACAGACTCAAAACCCCTGTTCACATGGAAAGGGGAGAGGGGAGGAAGGAGCAGGCTGTCTCTTTTCCTTCATTCCACCGGTTAATTTGTACCTATTATGTGTCAGTCACTGGTTAAGGTCCTGGGGACAGAGCTGCATGGAGAAGACAAAAGCCCCACTCCTGTGGAGTTTGCGTTTCAGTGGGGGAGACAGTAAATAAGGGAAATAAGAAAAATACATGGTGTGAGTGATAAGCACTATGAGAAAAGCAAGCAAGTAGTTCTGAAAGGAGTGTGTGTGTGTGTGT
>NW_008337322.1:5763339-5784034 GCF_000622305.1 Nannospalax galili | reverse complement strand
GAGAGAGAGAGAGAGAGAGAGAGAGAGAGAGAGAATGTGTCTAAGATTTTAAATAGGGTTGTTAGAGAGGTCTCACTCGGGGGCTGTTCGGTGAGAACCTGGAGACAAGCCACACAGGGACAAGGGAAGAAGTGGGCGACCTGGAAGGAGACCAGTCATAACCCCAATGGGAGATGATGGTGTAGAGCGGGGTGTAGCTGCAGTGGCAAGACGGGGCTGGGTGTATGATTCCTGGATACACGAGACCAGGGTGTGGAGGTGAGAAGGCTGGCCACAGACTGCCTGGAACCTTCACAGACCACCATGGAATCTTCTCTGAAGTCTGACTCAGATCCTCTTGTCCCACTGCTGGAGTGGCCAGAAGTCACCTGTGGCAGCTTTCTGTTCATGCCGTGCTATAAACTCCCCTGCTGCTTTCACACTAGTTTGCGAACTCTGGGGTCAAGCCTAGTTCTTTTCTCATCTTTTCCATCCCAGGGAGTCCACTCTATATCTGTTAACTTGAATGTAACTTAACTCTATTCCAAAATCAGCATGTAAGATTCATCGAATATCGTAGAACTTTTACCCCAATGCAAAATTCATCTCGGATAAAAATGATAGCCAAAGACCACCATGGAATCATCTTTGAGCCAATTAGACCCACTCATGCCCCGGAAGCAGATGTGTGGGCTCAGCCACAGGAAGCAATGGAGCCTTGCCTCACATGTAGCCCAGGTCCTCCACCTGCCTGCAGGTCAGCAGTAGGACTGTGTCTTAGGTGTGGAGGCGCTGGAAAGATCAGGTCTGACTGCTGGTGTTGGAAGGCAATCAGTCCAAGGATTGCAGCATAATCTGAAAATGATCCAGGACAAGCCAGCAATGCAGTCTGGCTCATAGAGAGGCAGGGACAGTTTGGCAGAGTCAGGATGAACTACAAAGCCCCCAGGCACAGTCCGACCCACCCAGGTGCTTCAGTTCTGAGGAGGCTGAGAGGGATGGGAGGATAGATCACTGTTATTTGTGTTTTACTGTGGTCCATCTGTTGAGTGCAGTGAGTATACGTGTGTCAGAAGAATTCCTTCCTGTTGGCTGTGTTTCACTTTAACTGAAAAAGTCATAAAGAATACTGCTAAAGCATCACTAGTTCTTTTCATATGAGCTGTGTGGCAGGCTTCCTGACTCCTGTTTTTTCAGTGAAGTGCTGACTTGGATATAAGTTGAGGTTCAAGTGTGGTGCTATCTGCCCCATCTCTTTGACCAATAATAGTTTTGCATACTGTGTCACATGTGAAGAAGTGTTTGTTCATCTCTAATGCGGTAGTGCTGGATGATGAACCTCTTGGAGTAGGTGTACTTGTGAGAGCCTCCCTACTGTACACTTCTGCTGTGGACTAGTAGGTAGGTCTCTCCCAAGTGATTCTCTGAGTCTTTTTTAAAAAAAATTACTATTTTAAAGTGTATGAGTATATTGCCTGCATTCATGTGAGTGCACTTGTGTTGTGTAATGCCTGCAGAGGTCAAAAGAGGGCATCAGATTCCCCTGGAACTAGAGTTACAGACAGTTGTTAGCCACCATGTGGGTCCTCTGTAAGAGCAGCCAGTGCTCTTAACCACTGAGCAATCTCTCCAGCCCCGGATTCTCTGAGTCTTACTCGCAGACTATCCACCAGTCCTGGGGCTGTCATCTATGAGCCTAGTAGACATGTAGACCCCACTGCAGTCTACTGAACCCAAGCTTCCATTTGACAGGCCCCTGGGAGGATTCCTGTACATATTCAATTGTGAGGAAATTAAAGGTCACACACACCCACTATTTAAAATGCAGCACATGTCACAGTCCTGACTGTGGCTTGCTCACAGCCTTGGGGACTTTTTTCAGAGGCCACCCCCCTGTGCCTCTCACTGCCTCCCCAAGTTTGTGGCTGATTTCCTTAAGTATCTTGATGTCCATGTGTCTAGTTTCTGAAACATATGCCACAGAACATGCGAAGGGTAAACTATTGATCTGCTTGGCAATCCAAGGTGGTTTATGCCTGTCATCCCTGTGTCCCTTATCTGCCCATATCAGAGTGGCCAGGGAAGGACCGCTCTTTCAGCTCTGACTTAATTCACTCATATGGAGGGTGATTTATGGCTGACTATGCTTAAGTATCCCCTGGACAGAGGTATTAACTAGTGCAAGGAGACTGAAAATGTATCTTAAGTCTTGAAGAGCATATGAAACTCAGGCCTCTGCATTTCTCAGACTAGAAGAAACAAAACAGAACTATGATTCTTTGCAACCGTTTGGGTGCCTGGTTTTGGTCTAATGGCACCTTTATCCGCACTCAGTGTTTGAGGTGGCCTCTCCAAGTGTGGTATAATGATGGGTATTCATGTCTCTTCCTGAGGCCATGTTGGAGACACAGGAAAGAGCTCCAGGCCCCCTAGGGGGTGTGGTGATGTCTGGGGCCCTGCTGTCGGACCACAAAGATTATTGAGGACATTTTCCTTGCTTGTGGCCCTGGGCTGTGGAGGAAAGGGGAAACTGAAGGGAAAACACAGCTGGGGCAGCAAAGGGTGCGCTCCCCGTGGTTCCTGGGCTTGCATGCACTTCCCTCCTTCCTAGCTTTGCATCTGAGCTGCTCCAACACTGTCTCACAGGGAGCCCTGCACTCTCTTAGCAGATGCTTGTGCTTATACTCCTATGATCCTTCTGTCCTGGGGAGGAGTGGAAGATACTGGTTGGGCCTCTTGGGGGTGTGTGCATGATCCAGGATCACCAGCCAGTGAGAACTCCAGCCCTTGCAAATGTGTTTTAAGTTCTCTTTTCCCACCCCTGAGCTTCCCTGCCTGAAATAATTCAACCAGTAATTGGCTTGCCTCATTCACCAGGGTGATTTGGGGACTACATTGTGGTGTTGAGCTGTGGGCGCTTGTGCCTTTCAAATAAATGTTCACTCTATTCCATGTAAACCGCTGGTCAAGACACTGAGGAAAGGTGGGAGAGCAAGAAAGCAAGCTGGGGCGTCTGGGAAGCCGAGGCTGGTCCAAAGCCCAAGGGTAATCTCTGTCTCTCTGCCTCCCTCCCCCTCCCTCCCTCCCTCCCCCTTCCCTCTCTCCCTCACTCTTTTTCTCTCTCTCTCTCTTTCTCTTGGCCCCCCTTCTCTATTTGTGTGTATTCAAGTGGGTATGGGTCTCTTATTGGCCTGGAGTTCACTGAGTAGGCTGGGCTGGCTGGCCAGCAAGTCCCAGAGATCCACCTGTCTCTGCCCTGCACCCCAGCTCTGAGATACAAGTATGTGCTATTGTGCCTGCCTGCTGTGGGTTCTGGGGATTAAACTCAGATCTTCATGTTTGCAAGGCAAACACTTTACCTACTGAAGTATCTCCCCAGCCTGGGTAATCTTTTCACTGCTCTTAGGTCTGCTCCCCACCATTCCTTGAAAATCCCCCATGCAGCTGCCTGCCCCCCATCCCACTTGGACAAATCACTCAGATACCAGGATGAGTGCACCTGGGACACAGACCCTGGTGGGGGGAGGAAGTCTCAGTCATCTGGGCCCCAGAAGCGGGCCGAGGAGGAGGACAGCGCCCTGGCATTCTTTGATCTGGTGACAGATGGCATCTCTGTGAAAGGACACCAGCTGCACTTGGTGAACCTGAAGGCCACATAGAACATGGTGCATAATGGACATCATGGTGATTGAGTGACCATCAGAAAGCATCGCTTGGCTGACCTGCCGCACACATGATTGATGACAGCCTGTGGCTGAATCAGAGGAGTGGTACTGCTGCCCCGCCACTCCAGGCTGGCTCTCTCCTTGGTGTGCACTGTGTCCTCAGCCCAGAAAGCTACATGTGCCTTCGCTGACCTTAAGAACAAACTCACTTCCCCACATTTTCCCAGGGCTCTTCTGCTCCTGAAGGCCCGCACTGGAGACCAGTACTGGAGGCCCTCTTCTGTGTCAGCACACCCTGCAGTCCACTGTGCATCTTCCGGGCTCCCCTGATAGACTAAGCTCCTCACAAGCCCTATGTAGTGTTCATCTGTGTTTACCTGGCAGTGAGCAAAACAGAGCTCCTTCTGTTTCCTCAAGACAACTGGCAGCTGCCGATGGCTCCTCTGGAAGGGTCTGTCTTCACCCCACACCCTGGCCCATGGCTCCTGTGCGGATGCTTTAGTGTTAACGTGACACACCTGGGTTGAGGGAGGCTCCAGTGGGGAATTGCCTCCATTGGACTGGCCTGTGGCCATGTCCATGGGGCATCTTCTTAATTGTTGAGTGATGTTGGAGGACCTAGCCCACTGTGGGTGGTGCCACCCCTGGGCAGGTGGGCCTGTGTTGCATAAGAAAGCCAGCTGAGCAGGGGACAGGGGAGCAAGTCAGTAAGCAGCGTTCCTCCATGGCCTGTGCTCCAGCTCCTGCCTCCAGGTTCCTGCCCTGAGTTCCTACCTTGGGCTCCCTCTGTGATGAACTGTGACCCAGGAGATGTAAGATAAATAAACTCTCCTCCCCGAGTTGGTATTGGTCTGAGTGTTTTGTCACAGTGATGGAGAATCAAACTAGGACAGCTCCCTTTCTACCAGCCCAACATGCGAGGTCTATGTGGGATTGTGCGTCTCCATCTCTAGATCATGTCTCTGTCTTCTCTGAGTGCTTTCATAGCGGTACTATGTGTGTTGCTTTATGTCCATGTATTTACATAATACCCTTTCCTCTTCCTTCCAACTCCTCCCACATTCCCCCAACTCCTCCTCAAAGTCATGACATTTTCTGTATTATTGTTGCATATATAGGTATGCGTGTGTATGTATTTATATATAACTTACCGATTCTAGTTAGTGTTCTTGCATGTACATGTGTTTAGGGCTGACCACTTGGGATTGGATAACCTATCTGGGGATTGTCTCTGGAGAAAATGGATTGTCCCCCTCTAGTACCATTGATTACCTGTAGCTCTTTGTCTAGGGCCTTGTCAAGTCACTTCCATTCATGCTGGCATATGAACTGGTGGTGTCATTATTCAAGTCTTGCTAGACAGCCATGTTGTTGACATTTCAGGGCTGCAGCGTCCCTGACACGTCTAGAAGACACTGTCCGGCAGCAGCAGGCATCCTGGTCCTCTGGCTCTTACAATCCTTCTGTCCCTCTTTTGTGCTGTCTCTGAGCCTTAGGTGTAGGGTTGCACTGCAGACGCACTGATTGGGGCTGGGCACCCCACAGTCACTTATTCTCTGCATTTCGATCAGTTGTGGATCTCTGTGGTAACCTCCATCTGCTGTAAAAACAAGTTTCCTTGATGAGGGTGAGGACTACACTTATCTGTGTGTATAAAGATAAGTATTTGGAATCCAGTTAGACATTATATCGCTTTATATCCATGGAGGGTTTTACAGTGATTACTTCGTAGATTCTCATAACCTCTTAGAGCATCTGGTATGATCTAGAAACAGTTATTTATGCTGAATGAGTCTCTGAAGAATTAGAAAGAACTCAAACTGAATTATAGGCTCTAGGATCAACCTTCTTTCTTAGTTAACTTTACTGAGGAATAATTTGCATGCAAGAACATCTACATATTTTAAATGCACAGTTTGATGGCTTTGACAGCTGCATTCACCATTACAAGCAAGACAAAAACCATTTTCCCCAAAGTTCTTTGATGCGTCTTCCTGGTAATCTTCCCTCTTCCCCAGTCCAGTAAAGTGCTGGTCTGCTTTCTGTCCTTAAAGATCAGATTTGTCTTCTCCAAGACTCCATATAATGGAGCTGTTTGGCGCACTCCCATGTCTGGCTCTCTTCACTTGGTGTGATTTTGAAACTCTTCCATGTGTCAGCAGTGTTTGTATTGCTGATTAGTGCCGCCTTGTGCGAACGTACCACAATTTGTTTACCTGCTCACCAACTGACAGATACTGGATTGTTTCCAGGAGATTTTTGCTATTATGAATAGGGACACAATGAATCTGCGTGAAATGGCTTTATGTGTATAACTTTTCATTTTCTTTCTGGAACAGCCAGCAAGTAGAATTTCTGGGTCCAAGGGTAAGTGTCTATTTCTGTTTGTAAGAAGCTGTCAAACTGCTTTCCAATGGTTGCTCCATCTCACATCCACCATCGGAGCATGGAACTCCATTGGTGCTGGGGCCTTGATAACCTGACAGAACAAGTCTTTTTACTATTAGCCATTGTAACTGCATAGTGTGCCAGTACTTCCACAAAATCCCAGAGGTGGTCAAGGCTGTGCCAGTGCTGTGACCCCAGGCCCTGAGATCATTTCTGCTGGTTTCCTGCTGAACTCTGCAGTCCTGACAGGATAGCTTACCTTGCTTGAAACTAAAGTATCCTTCCTGAGTGAACCTCGAACCTGGAGGCCCCCTGCTGCCTTTAGAGTGGAATGAAGAGCTTTTCCCCTGCAAGCATATGGCTCAGTGTCACTGGCCACTATCTTTTTTATGTAGCACTCTGTACTCCTGATATTCAGAAGGGGCTGACTTTAGGCAGAAGACTGATTGCATCAGGGAATGTGGACCAAGGATCAGCCTAGGAAATACTAATTTCCCTAAGTGTCTAACTCTGAGTGAGCTGTCTTTCCTATTCTCTATAATTAAAATTACCAGCAATTTGAAGCTACATCCATGTGTCTCTAAGAGGTTTGCACATATGTTGGACTCACCCAGCTGTTAGCATAGAGGGTTAGCTTGGGCCCTACCATGTTACCCTCTCACTCTGGGAGTTCACCGCAGTAAGGTAGGACCCACAGCTGGGAATAAGCCCAGAGAGGAAGTAGCGAGAGCACAGGCAGTGCGTATACACAGCTTGCTCTTTTAGGCGTCTAAACCTGCAGCTAGGTGTGAATTTGTTGTGAGATAGAGCATTATTTAGCTTTGCTATATATAGTCATAGAACATAGCAGTATATTCCTTTCCTGTGGTTCCTCCCTCCCCCACTGGCTAGTGAATAAACTCTTAGAACAGTGTTTTAAAAACTGGGTCTTTTCTCCGGTTCCGTTTGTTTGCATGGTACAATACTTGCCCTGACTCAATGGCTGTCTGCCTCTTGAAGGGCACTGAAAGATGGAAGCCTGGCCCCCCGGGGAGGGGCAGGGGCACTCCTGAGCTTTGCCATCTCGGCTGGGTGACATGATTGATGTCAGATTGTTCCCTTTTGACCTCGGCTAATGATCCCTATCTTCTCTCGGAGGACCCAACAGTTACCTCTTTTCCTCAAAGTGTCTAGAGCAACAAGGGCGGGCCTTTCCCTGTCAAGAGCTATTGACCCTGGAAGACAGAGGCTCTGTCTCCAGGGCAGTGTTGGTGCCTTGGCGAGGGGTCCCCAGGGCCTAGCTGAGGCTGCCTAAGCCCAGGCAGCCTTTTTTGTTACACAGGAGGACCAGACAGGTGGTAGAAGGTGGCTCTCCAACCCAGAGTACAGTGGCTAGGAGAGGCCTGAGCCTGTACCGTCCACAGGGCCTTTAGCATGTTTCTGGAATCGTCACTCTTCTGGTTGCTTTCTGTTGCTATGATGAAACACTCTGACCAAAAGCAATTTGGGGACGAAGAGGTTTAGTCAGCTTGCACTTCAAGGTCACAGTTCATCACTGAGGAAGTCAGGGCAGAAACTCAAGGTGGGAACCTGGAGACGCAAGAACCATGGAGAAACTCTGCTTTCTGGATGGCACTTACTTAGCTTTTTGTATACAGCCCAGGACCACCTACCTGAGGAATGGTGCCACCACAGTGGGCTGGGCCCTCCTACAGCAATGAATAATCCAGACAGTTCCTCATAGACGCGCCCACAGACCAGCCTGATCTAGGAAATTCCTTAATTGAAGTTTCTCCTCTTAGATGACTCTGTGTCAAGTTGACAGTTAAGGCTAACCACAGCAGTCAGCAAAGTCTTTGGAGCTGGAGGGGATTGAAAAGATGTCTGATGATCAAGTGCCTCACATACACCATCTTTTCCACATTCCCATGGGTGCTGTCTCATCACTTCAGAATGCCAGAGTATGAAATTTTAACCCAGTTTTACTGATGAGAACACAGAGGTGCGGAGAAGAGCCCCTGAGAAATGCAGGCATGATATTAGAAGCCCAGATGGTGGCGTGGACTCAATGCTGGGGGAAATGGCAGGTGAGGACGTTCCTGGCAGAGTATAAATGACATTGAGGGAGCGGCAGGGGCCAAGCTGAGGTCAGAGGATGGGGTGCTTCATAGAGGCCAAGATGGCTGCAGTTGGTGCCTCTGGAAAGGTTGAATCCCTTTTCATGTGCCCTCAGGGGATGCTAGGTGTTGGCTGGTTTCCAGTCTTTGTGCTGAGGCTAGAGATTTACACACACACACCCGCTGCCACCTAAGAGCTGGGTGGAGCTGGGGGACTTAGATCTCATACTCCACTGAGAGAACTAGCTTGCTGTGGAAGCCACCAGGGAGTCTGCGTGCCTGTGGCGAGAGATGGGCTTTGTTGAGCACCTCTTCCTTTTGTGCTATGGGGTAGAGAGCTACTGGGTAGTGACCGCCATTGCCTGCTGTCATCTCAGAGAAAATTTCCCATACTCAAAAAAACCGCATGAAGATCTGAGTTTTGATACCCAGTGTCCACATAAAACACTGTGTGGTGGCATGTGTCTGTAAGCCCAGGGGGCAGCAGGGGAGAGAGAGAGGGAAGCAGATTCCCAGAGTTTGGATAAGAACCAGATTAAGTGAGAGACTAAAGGTAGAGTGTGATAGAGGAAGACAGGAAGACACCCAACTCTGGTCTCCTCACATGCTGCACAGATGAGAGAGGAGAGAGGGAGAGAGAGAACCAAGATCATGACCCCTTCTCACCACTGGATCCCAGGGCTTTGGGTCCCACTCAAGATGAAATGCTGTTGTGGGGCCAGCAGCCTGATGAGGGCCAGAGTGATGTACTGGCCCTTTTGTGTACATGTGTGGTACTCCTAGGTTTGCACAGGGAGGCAGTAGGACGAGGGATCTCTGAAGTCCCTCCTCTCTCTACCTAGTGGGGTTAGGTAAGAATTCTCACTCTGCAGTGAATAGACTCTTCACAAAGGCCAAAGGAAGTTTCTGGTCCTATGTCCCCTGAAAGGGGCTCATTTGTCACTTGAATATTATTTTTATGCCATGTGTATGTGATGTTTGAATGCCTGTATGACTCCAAAAAGCATTTTTTTTTTTTTAAATCACTGGTACAAATGACTTCCAGGAATTCCAATCGTGATGGCTAATCTCGATAGTCAGTTTGATGGGATGGAATTACATTGGAGGCGTGCCTCCAGGTGTGTCTGTGAGGGTGTTTTTCGAGAGGCTGGATGAAGTAGGAACATGCACCCTGAATGTGGAGATGCCATTCCAGGAACTGGGGGACCTGACCTGAATAAGGAGAAAACAAGCGCAGTCCCAGCATGCATTGCCATCTTCTTCCTGGCAGGGAATTCCCTGTGAGCAGCTGCCTGACCCCCTGTGGCCACAGGAGGAACTGCTTCTGCTGCCCTGCCTCCCGACCAAGATGGACTGCGCCCTCAACTGGGAGCCAAAATAAACCTCTCCTTCCTGAAGCTGCCTTTGTCAGGAATTGTGTCTCGGTGGTGAGGATGGAACTCATACATCAAAGCAAGCTGTGTTTACTGAAAACAAAGTTTAATAAATAAACTTAAAAAATAAAATGTCTACTAAGACACTTTTTCTCCTTTAAAATATTACCATGTAATAATGAAGCATGGTCACAGGTACGTCCTACCATCTGTGACTCGGACTCCCCTTTGGACTTCATGAGAATGTCCAGAGTGGGGCTAATCAGATGCCAGGAGGAACGTAGGCTGAGGGCTTTCCATCTAGGAGTGTCACTCAGGCCCAAGCCACGTTTCATGGACTTGATTTTTTTTTTTTTTTAAACCACCTCACTCTATTTGATGTCCAAAGTGTAAATATCACACAGTTTCAGGTCTCTGGATTGAGATGCTTGTTTCTTGTGGCTGAAAAATCATGGTGGTTGCCTTCTCTGTAGCTGATGCATGGAGTTTCTCATGTGGGCAAGAGCATCTTGCCTGTGAACACATCTCGAAGTAGCAGCCCAGGGAAGCAGGATGTCGGTGGAGCAGGGAAAGGCTCTCATGTTCTCACCTAAGTGCTCCTGTGAAGCACTTGGGTCATGGGTTTGACACTTGGTGAGAAAGGGGTTAAGTCATCAGCCCTAATGTCAGTGGTTTTATGGGAAGGGAACTTTTGTCTACTTCCTTCTGAAAGTCAGTCTTGGTTCCCTCTCTCCATACCCTTTCACTGACGTAAATGGATTGTAATCTTCTCACTTTTTTGGGTCTTTTTGAGACAGGGTCTCCCTGTAGCCCCAGCTGTCCTGGAACTCACTATGTAGACCAGGCTGGCCTTGAACTCACAGAGATCCGCCTGCCTCTGTGTCCTGAGTGCTGGGATTAAAGGCATGTGCTACCACGCCTGGCTCTTCTCACTTTTTTATAAATGAAGTTTCTGCCTTTGCTTCCTCTATACATCAAGATTGTTTTCCTTGCCCTCTTGACCAAGCAGAAGGCCAAAGACACCTTTGCCTGTGCTTTTCAGCACTGATGTTTATGGGCCACATGGGGCTTCTGAATAACAGTACAGGAATGGTCCCTAATTTTAAGATTTGCGTTCTATAAGTTACAAGCCAGTTTAAAGTGTAGCACAGTAATTACATCAATGAAATGATTATAACAAGACATATGGAGGGAAGGGTGAGGGCAGTTTACAACAACCAGCGGCTGGCTTCCTGTTAGTTTCCTGCTCCCTACACCTACCAGTCGCCTTCCACTCAGAGGTGAATGCTTCAGAGATGGTTGTACCCGTGCAGGTTTGATTTGGAAAGAGATTGAATAACAAATGCACATATCCCTTCATTCATTCATTGGCCAAGCATGGGCTGGGCCTGACCTGAAAATAAGAGCTAAGTAATCAGCCCTCCTCCCCAGCTCTGGACTCCCACCACCTCCTTGTGGGTCCTTCCAGGAAGCTTAGAGCCCATGAGTTACTGGCCACTCCTTAAGGGCACCATTTTGTACCCCCACGCACCTGGCAGCCCTTTTAGGACCCCGGCGTGATTCCAGCCCTGTACTTCTGCTTTGAGTTTGACTGTTCCACTTTCTTGGCCTGCACCAGGAAAGGACCCACCTGCTAGTCCAGGTTCCTGCTTCTCTCCCTAAATGCTAGATGCTGGTTTACAGTACAGCATGCTGAGTGCATCTGTTAAAGGGGTGTCGCTCATTTTTAGGGGCAAGAGATTGCTGCTAAGTCAGGGGTGGCAGGAACCCTTGCCCCTGCACTCTCCCCTGGCGGGAGCTCTGCCATCATCATTGTCACGCATTCAAAGGTTGACAAAGGAAAAAGGAGCAGCTCTGAGCTGGAGGTTCTGTGTAGGGAGCCTGCTGCTGCCTTCTGGCTGGCACAGGGTGGGCTCAGGCCTTTCTTTTGTTTCCGCATGTAGAATCTTCTTTCTTTGGATTCCCTTATTTTCAGGCAGTGATACACTTGCAATTTCAACTCGGGGCTGTTAGGACAATGCAGTGCAAACAAGGAATCTGGTCTACTAAAAGAGGCAGAGGATCTGGAAGCTCGACATCACTAATTGAGGGCTGGAGACATCTGTGCGTGTGGAGTCTGCTGCTCTCAGACATGTGAGACCCAGAACACAGTCTGCGGAGGGCAGAGCCAGGGACCAGATCCAGGGAACACCACATTACCGGTCATTCTGTGTGGGAAGACTTGAACATACTCAAGTGACCCAGAACTGAAGATCATGCCTGACTCTGTAATGACATCTGTCTGCTTTTAATAAAGCTATTGGAGTTCAGTAAGAATTGACCTCCAAATTGGCACAGGTGCACTTATATACATGCAGGCAAAACACTCATATACATAAAATAAAAATAAATTAAAAAATTTAAAAGACAGTATCTTAGACCCCAGTTTCTTCTATCCAAATTTAAATAAAAGAACTCTCTTAAAACAACCTGTGGCCCAGGTTTCCTTTCTTCCCTGGAAAGGACAAATTAACTTGTTTCTCAGTTAAATTCATGTATGTTTTAGCCTTTGTCGCATGGTTCTATATAAATTGTTAAATGACTGGGTGTGTCGGGGGGTTAGACTTTTAGTCCTATAAGCTTTGTTAAGTGTTGTTAGTACAAAACACAGATCTTACCTAAGAGGGAATAAGAGATTTACTGTAATCTCTTATATTATACCCTCAAAGAATCCCAGTCTAAATTGAAGGGCCCACCCACACAGCCATGATAAGCCTGACTTAAAAAAATATATTTTCTTTATTATTTTTATTTTATGTGTATGAGTGTGTCACCTGCAGGTTCGTGAGTGCAGCTGTGTCGTCAATGCCGTGGTCAGAAGAGGGCTTCAGATTCCCCTGGAACTAGAGTTAAGGACGGTTTGTAGCCACTATGTGGGGCTTGGAATCGAACCCGGGTCCTCTGCAAGAGGCCTGACTTTGCATACGGAAGCCTGAAGGGAATACGGAAGCATGAATGGAATGCCTGCTTCTTGGACTTGGTGTGTCTCACACCATTCTCTTCACTGATTGGCGGCAGTTAGCCGCAGGGCAAGGAAGCCAGGCTGTGGGAAGCAGGGCTTGTAGGATTTCCTTTAGCCCCATCACAGCTAAGCCACATTCTCAGCTGTACTGGTCTGGGTAGGATATCTGATCTGGTCTGGGTAGGATATCTGCCTGCTAGATCCCCATCTTTACCACAGATTGTACCTCCTAAAAGGACAAATGGTGGGCCGGAGAAATGGCTCAGTGGTTCAGAGCCCCAGCTGCTCTTGCAGAGGACCTGGGGTCAGTTTCCAGCACCCACATGGCGACTAACAGCTGTCCATAACTCCAGTTCCAGGGGATCCGATGCCCTCTTTTGGCCTCTGCAGGGATTGCATGCACAGGTGCACTAACATGCATTCAAACAAGACACTCATACACATAAAAGAAAAATTAGTTTTTAAAACTTATTTTAGAAGGACAGATGGTGTGCCATTTACAAAAATCCTTGTTCCCTCATGTTTTCTAAGCTCTCAGTAAAGTGTCTCCTAAAATGTGTGCCAGGAGCCACAGGATAGTCAGGCCTAACAGAGGGCTCTGTGGATGGTGACTTTGAATGGGGTTCTGCCCTATAATTCTTTCCCATTTCATGTCATGGCTCATTGTTGGGCAGGGGTGACTTACCAACTGCCTTTTGAAGGATCATTGGCTGTAAACTGCCCTTGAAAGGCTCCTGTGTTTGAATGCTCGGCCCCCAGAGCTGATGCTGCTATTTGGGGGATGTTATAGAAACTTTTGGAGGCAGGGCATGGTTGGAGGAAGTAGGTCACTGGCAGGTGGGCCTTTAGAGTGATAGCCTGCTCTCCATCTTGCCTGGGCTTCTGCTTTCTGATCTACAAGGTGTGAGGACCCCTCACTGCACACTCCCACTACCTTGAATTCTGCATGCTTTTCCTAACATGATGGGCTCACCGCCCCCCATCCCCCCATGACACAAATAACCCCTTTCGCCCCAAGCTGCTGTCAGGTGTTTTGTCCCAACGATGAGGAAAGTAACTAACACAGCTGAGTTCCATTCCTTCCTAATGGCTGTGCTGTGGCTCTCTTGTGATAGAGGGATCAATGTGAGACACTTGTTAAAATGGTGATTGCATAATAAGGTTTTAGATTTGAAGAACTTTAGGAGAGGGCATTGTGCCTGGGTGTATGGAACATAACTGCTAGCCATTTGTCTGGGGAGTAAAGACTGTCACAGAGGATGGTAGGATTTCTAGCACAGAGCTTACCCTGTGTGGAACAACACATGGAACCAAAAGGTGAAGTGATTAGAAAGCATTTCAGCCAAAACATGTAATCTTCTTGTGGAGATTAGCCATTCTTCTCAGCTTTGATACTTTTTAAAAAGTACATTAAAATTTGTGAGTCTATCTGAGGTGAGAATTCTCTTGTGTGAAAGAAAAGTTTTCTTTGGAAATGATATTATTTGATTATTCAGTTTTGTTTGGAATAGAAAGTATTTAATAAATAGCTGTGAAAATTACACAGTTGGACTAGAAAATGCTCTTTGCATAGAGACTCTAGTTTGTCTCAATTAAATAGCACTTGGGGAAGAAAAGGAAAGGGTTTGAACACCATGTAAAAGTGCTTCTGGATTTTCTCACTGAAGGGCAAGGGGGAGTGTCAGAACCTCTCTGGAGTCTCTTCTTTGCTGCTGTGGAGCCACTTGGAATACCCAAGTGCTTAGCATTAGCGGGAGCATGCTAATTACAAGGCAGAGAGCTGGGATGTAGCTCAGTGATAGAGTACTTGCCTAGCATGCATAAGGCTCTGGGCCTGGGAAAAAGGCATACATCATCAGATTGCATGAAGAATAAAATCCAGCTGTGTCTACCAGAAATTCTACATAGATAGCTTAAAATGAAAGGATAGAAAAGATATACCATGCAAACACTAACCCAAAGTGGTCATGTTAATATCAGAAACGTGTCTTTAAATTAAGGCAGACTGCCAGGGATAAAGAGAGCCATTGTATAAAGATAAAAGGTCAGTGTACCAAGAAGCCAAAGAGAACTTCAAAGCAGATTGCACAAGAGCTCACAGAGCTGAAGGGAGAAATGTGCAAAGCTACCCTGCTACTTGGAGACTTCGGCAGTCCTCGCACATTAGTCCACAACATGAGCAAACAAACAAGCAGCAAGAATAATACACAAGTGCCAATCAATAGTACCACTTAACTTGATATTTATAGACTAGTCCACCCAATTTTGACAGAATACATGCTCTTCTGAGCCATAAAATAAGCCTTAATAAGTCCAAAAGAACAATATCACCAAATATATTTCCTGACTACAGAGAAGTTCAGAAATACATGGAAAATCCCAGATATTTAGAAATCAACTTATATATTTCTAATAAATAGGTAAAAAGTTACACAATTAAGTTATTATCATTTGAATTTTAAAAGACTCAGTTTTAAACATATTTGTGTGTGTGTGGCTTTGTGTATGTGAGAGCATTGGATTCCCTGGAAATGGGGTTGCAGGTGGTTGTAAGTGGTCCAATGTGGGTTCTGGGAACTGGAGGCGGGTCCTTTGCAAGAGCAGTAGTGCTCTTAACCACTTAGCTGTCTCTCTAGTCCCTTTGCATTCGAATTTAATGAAATGTCCAATATTAATAAAATTTGAATGATAATACTTGTCAAAGTTTATAGGAAGAAGTACAATGATTCTTAGAGGAACTTTAAAGCATTACTGATTTCCAAAACCAAGAAAGGTAAGCTATAGAATCATTAGCTATGGTGGTTCTCTAAGAAACTAGAAAAATGGGCTGGGGATATGATATGGCTCAGTGGAAGAGTAATTGTCCAGTGTATGGGAGATCCTGGGCTCAGTCCCTAGGATAGCTAAAAACAAAAGCTCAATTTAGCCATTTCACAATGAACAATGATTTAAAAAAAAGAAAGAAGCTAGAAAAGGAAAAGAAAATCCAAAGTAAACAAAAGGAACAATAATCAATGAAAATAAATGAAACAGAAATAAAAAAACAATGGGACAAATCTAATGAAGCCCATAGTTAACATTGAAAAGACGAATATGATTGGATAGATCTCTACCCAGAGTGACAAGTAAAAATTAGACACAGATTATGAATATAAAAGATAAGAGACTGATACAGTCAGAAAAAGGGAATATTATACACAGCTCTATACCCATAAAACTGTAACAACTTACCTGAAATAAATCCCTTGAAAGATACAGATTACTAAGGTTCATTCAAGAAACAATAATCAGTATAGCCCTTTATTATAACTGAATAGATTAAGTTCATAGTTTGCAGCCTCCCAGCAAAGAAGATCTCAGGCCCAGAAGGCTTCACTAGAGAATTCTGCCAAGCATTTAAGCAATAAATAGTATTGGTTCTAGATAGACTCGTCCTGAAAGAAGAGGAGGGACAGTTTGAATTCGCAAAGTCAGCTTCGTCTCAGCACCAGCTTTGAAAGAAATGATGACCACAGGTCAGCATGTCTCTTGACTATAGATGCAAATCCTCACTTTTTTCTATTAGTAATTCCTATCTTAAAACCAATGATTTTGACTGCTGCACCAAGTAGGAAAACTGTAGTGATCAGAACACAATAACCTTCATCAGATAAAGCAGAAGCTGGGTGTAACTAGATAAGATTGATGCTTTGCAGCTACTTGAGATGTATTTCTATTTATGCTCTCATGGTACGTGAGCCAGAATGTCAGACGCCTTCCAAAGAGGCACCCAGAGTTACCTTTCCAGCAGTTCAGGCCTGCGATGAGATGGGCCTGGCCCACTTCCCCAGGTCTCTGTGGCCTGTGCTTTCATCCAGTCCTCTTGCTGTTTATCAGCAATGGTGCTTGCAAAAAAAAAAAAAAAATTCCTAAAGTCTGTTTCTCTGGGATTTGAAGATTCCTATTAGCTGTGAAAGCACAGTGAGGTGATCACTCGAAGACCACTGCCGGGAGGAGCCTTCTCCAGCAAAGGTGGGGAGCTCAGGTAGGGCTGCATGACCAAGGGCTTGGTGAACCATACAAAAAGTGTTTCGTTTCATTCTGAGTCCAGTAGCCAGCCACCGAGGGATGAAACGGACAGTGATGTCCGCAGGTGTTCGTTTCCAGCCAGCCAGGGGGCAGGATGCTCCTGGGGAAGCCTTTGAAGCTGTTCCCTCCATGTCAGTGCTGGGGCTGACTTACCCTGTCTTCTTTGAAGTCTCTCTCAGGTGGGGCATGTCACTTCCAGAGCCACTGTGCAAAGCAGGTGTATCCTGCTCATCCCAGAATTCTAATTCTAGCTACTAATTAAATCATTATGTTTCTATAAGTGTAGAAAACTTTACAGTAAGAACACTGTGATGTTCTTTTCATAGCACACAATCATCTCAAATCTGAGCTGAGGTGTTTCAGAGAGCCTGTGCTGGCACTGTATGTCAGGATGGCATGCACAATGTAAAAGACCCACACTGTGTGTTCAGAACCAAGGCCACAGTGAAGTCACGTGATGGTACCATAAGCAAATGCTCTCAGATACACCCTGGATTCACTAACTCTTTGATTATGAATTAATTTTTGGTCATGGTGCATTCAGAATCCTTTTACTGTTGCTAATTTTTGTGACCCTCCCCCGCAACATGCGTCTATGTGACCCCATACCAGGCCACAGCCCACAGTTTGAGAAAAGACGTGCTAGGACTAGAGAGATGGCTCAGTGGTTAAGAGCATTGGGCTGCTCTTGCAGAAGACCTGGGTTCGGTTCCCACCACCCAAATGACAGCTAACAACCATTTGTAACTCCAGTTTCAGGGGATCTGGTGCCCTCTTCTGGCCTCTACGGGCACTGAACACACATGGTATACTTGCATGCAGGCAAGATACTCATACACATAAAAATAAAAAGCTATATGTCGAATGATTTTATGTTTTACTCTATCACACAGTTCCTGATTTAATACAAGCTCTTTCCTTGAAATTGATTGTTGCCGTTTTTCCCTATAGACAGGGAATCTAAAGCTTAGAATTTTTCCTAAGATTACGTGGCTGGATCCAAGGTGTAGAACAGGGAAGTCTAGTCCTTTAGTCTTTGCTTTTGGTAACTGCACTCTTCATGGCTATCCCACGCATGACTTCTATTCTGTGTTTCTCCTGGGGAGGTCCAACTTTTGGTGACAGGAATGCCTATGTCTCTGTGCTATCCAGACAGAAGGAAGCCTGGCTCCTAGGAAACCATGTAGAATCCATGTTCTCCGGGGTCCTGAACATACCAAACTGGGCTCTCCTTCCTGTATCCTCCACACCTGTATTGCCAAGCACTAGTCAAGTGTTCACTGTGGCACATTCATTTGTCTGTCCAGAATGGTGACTCTGGAAGACCCTGGGCCCTATGTTAAGCTCACCTCTTTTCTTTGCAAAACCTGACCTAAGGAATGTGTGTAAAATGTGACCAACTAAATGGCAGGGTTTTAGATGACAGCCCACGTCTGGAGCCAGAGAATTTTGAGGCCAGGCTTGCTCTGAGCCAGGACCATCCTAGGACGTGAATGAGTGGCCAGGCCTGGCAGAGGTGAAGCTGACTTCCTGCCTAGGTGGCCATTTTATGGCAGGAGGGACCCAGTCAGTCTGCGTGATCTGTGTTACCCAAGGAGCCCCGCGGGAACAGTGCTCAGGGTGATCAAAAACCCAGGGAAAGAGGGGCACCGGTTGCTTTCCGAGCAGAAAGCATGGGCACAGGGGCTGGAAGGCAGGAAGGAGCGAGGCAGAGGATGCAAACTTTGGGCTGCAGTGATTTTCTAGATGTAGTTGGCTGTCATGTGGAGGTCTCTACACACTGGAAAGCAGTCTGTAAAGGGCTAAATCAGACTCGCATTAAGGAGGAGGATGGGGTAAGGATGGCCGCTCCTTTCCCTAACCCCATAACAGATGAGGCCTGTGTGTACATCAGTCTTCACTCCGTGAGGGGACGCCTGCATCCTGATGGCATGGTTGCTTTGCAGTCGCTTTCCAGTAGAAATCCGTCATCCCTTATAGTCTTTTGTGTTTGTGCCCTCCACTGAGTCAGCTAAAATAATTGTTGTATTCTTTATTTCAGAAAAACTGTACAACTCCAATGGACGAGATCTAAGGAGGGCCCTTTTCTCTCTGAAGCAGATATTTCAGGTAAAAAGGAAAAACTCAAACCATAAAACTACAGTCCTGTTTTTGCTTTATTGGGGAATTAGATACAGACAAGTTTATTCCTGTGTTTATTACAAAAAGGAAAGTCTGTTTAGATGACGTTAAAAATTATGTCAGGGGCTCGGGGAGATGAGTCAGTGGGTAAAGAGCTTGCTGGACAAGAATTTGGATCCCTAGCATCCCAGTAAATGCTGGGCAGGCATGGTGGCCCACCTGTAATCTCAGTGCTCAAGAGGTAGAGACGTCATACCTCCTACACGTGTCCACACACATGGGAATACACACACACACACACACACACACACACACACACATACAGAGTATCAGTGAAAAGTATTTTTCAATTTAAATATTTCAGGTATTAAAAAGTAAAGCCAACTTGATCAAATCGTAAGTTCTTCTGTATTCAGTTTTGAAAAAGAAAATCCCATTTTGATATAATTAAAGACCGACATTCTCTCCCCCAAAGCTTACCACCTGATTCCTATCCCATGGCCAGATCCTCTCTCTCCTGAGAGTTGAGTTTTGTGTTGCTGGTGCACATTTATGTTTCCATCCTAGTGGTAAATATTCCCCCACGACAGTCCTTGATATCAACTTCATATTCATGTTATCCATTGCATAGACCTACTTTGGTTTATTTATGGAGAGCCAAGGTTGTGGGGACTATAGCTCTGACTAGCCTTGTACTGTGTGCAGTGAGAACACAGTGGTTTGTTCCCTCTTTGGGTGGATGGTGAGGTTGATTTCCAGTGTTTTGCTCTTTTAAAGCCATTGTAGGTGTGTTCCCTCGTGCACGTGCAAGTCCGTCTCTGTCTCTGTTCTTCTGGTTCCATAGCTAACACTCCTTACTAACCCTTCTCTTCATTCCTATACTGTGAAAAATCACAAGGTTAGTGAGGGGCTAGGTCAGGCCCCAGATGCCTATCAGACTGCAGAGACAGAGTGAGGGGGTGCATTTGTGAGGGTGACCTTTGCACAGAGCACGTCTACTTAGGTTCACTGTTTATTTCTCCTAAGGTGTTAGACTCAGGAATATATTCCATTTACCTTCAATTCCTGTCTTACCTGTGTCTTTAAAAGATTTTGTTAATCGTAGTTCTAGCCAGAGTGGATTTCTCCCTGTGTAAGAGGGAACAGGCAGAGAGGCAGAGCAAAAAAATCCAACTTATCTGTACGTTCCTGTCCCCTCTTTAAACTTGTTTGATCATGCTGACACATCTTCCCAGAGCAGAATCATTTCCGGGTGGATCCTTCTGGAGACAGGCCCTGTTTTCTCTGGGTTTGCTGCTGGGACACTGTTGCTCTATCACAATAAACTTGGATTCTTTTTTCATATGGAGAGCAGGGAGCGATCAGATGCTACTAAGAGTCTTCCCCAAAGCTCTCAGGAGCAAGTTGAAGGGTCTCTGGTGGCTGTCCAGAGACAGGACATTATGCATTAATAAAGATGATTATTGCAATGGACCCAGACACATCAAGTGAGGTTGAGTTGAAGAACAAGTTCATAAGAGACTAAAAACTAGCAAACACCGTCAAGATGAATAGGCAGCAGGTGCTAGTGGACCAGCTCTTTAGAAAATGGTAACGCTTTAGCATCTTCCATTCACCATGCCTTTCCACTATTTTGTAGCTCTTAATGAATCCATTAAATGAATTAATGAGTCATCAGAAGTTGCTACCATGACAGAAGCCAGGTACTACCAGGCATTAGGCACCCCCTGATGGAAATATAGGCTGTGATGTGGTCAAGCCGACCTTCAACCCTGGATTCAGACATGAATCTAACTACAAATGACTGAAGACAGAGGCACATATTAGATGACACCATAGGGAAATGATTTGCTAAATCCAGATTATAGGTCGTCTAAAGGACAAATTATCTGCTTTCTTTTTTAAATTTAATTTTTCATTTTTTTGAGACTTGCATACTTGAGTACTATATTTTCATAATTTTCACCCCTTCTTCTCCCTCCTCTAACACCTCCCACACCTCCT
>NW_008337322.1:5721312-5763110 GCF_000622305.1 Nannospalax galili | reverse complement strand
CCCTCCCTCCCTCCCTCCCTCCCGAGTTCATTTACTGTTGCCAGTATTACATGTGTTTAGAGTTGACCACTTGGAATTGGATAATTGTCCAGGGAGGCTCATCCCTTGAGAAAACTGATTCTCCTTCCCTCAGCAACCATTGATTGCCTTAATTCTTATCAAGAGGTGGAACCATGTAAAATTTCCCCCATCCACGATGGCATGTCAACCGGTGCTGTCATTATACTGGTATGGCTTGGGCAGCGTGTTGTTGAGGTTTCAGGGCCGCAGCGTCCCTGACACGTCTAGAAGACACTGTCTGGCAGCAGGCGTCCTGGTCCTCTGGCTCTTACAGTCTTCTTGACCCTTCTTCTGCCTGAGCCTTAGGTGGAGGGGTTGAAATTTAGATGTATCGGTTGGGGCTGGGTGCCCCATGGCCACTTAGTCTCTGTGTGTGACCAGTTGTGGAACTCTGTAATAGTCTCCATCTGTTGCAAAAAGAAGCTTCTTTGATGAGTGAGAGCCACACTCGTCTGTGGGTGTGAGCATTCAGAACACATTGGAAACGGTATTGGTTTAGGGAGAGGACCTGCTTGCTTTAACATGTTAAGTTAGTGGTGGTGAAAGCATGTACTCTTGTGGGTCTCTCATTAATCAGTAGATGTTTCAGACTCTCAGAATCTATCAGTGAATAATTACCATGCACGGATCTCATTTGGATCCTGTATAAATAGTGATGAAACAGTTGGAAATTGGACACTGACTGGACATTTGATAAGTATTTTTATCTTAAAATATTTCTAGCCAGGCATGGTAGCACATGCCTTTAATCCCAGCACTTGGGAGGCAGAGGCAGGTGGATCTCTGTGAGTTCAAGGCCAGCCTGGTTTACATAGTGAGGTCCAGGCTAACTGGGGCTACAGGGAGACCCTGCTCAAAAAGACCAAAAAAATTCTTATTAATAGCAATTTTTACAGTTTCTGTAGCTTGGAGCTACTTTGAAGTAATGGGTTAGCTATGTGAGGTCTGGGGTTGCTTCAGGTTATGCAGCATCAAAAAGTTAGGATGATGAAGCAATTGGATTGTTTTTGAGGTGATCCACACCTGTGATTCATGAGACTATTTTTTTGTGTTTTTTGCATATAATTAATTTTTTTCTAAATTGAAAAGTTAGAAGGAAACTAAGGAAACATATTCAAACTTGTTACATTTTCCTCCAACCAATCTTACCCTTTGCTGTGTGCCCCTTTAGCTCTTAGGGCTATAATTTCTGTTGCTGATTCATGAAACAAGTGTTTTTGAATAGTTAGGTTGGTACCATGTAGACAAGGATGAAGGTGCTTATGACCAGAAATTTAGAGTCTGTTTGGAGGATCACACACCTGTGCACAAAATCATTATCAACAGCAGCAATGCCCTGGGTTTTGACTGGATTAGACAGATAGCAAGTGGGCCAAGGCTTAGGTTGACATCCTCTGTATTCCTGGGTCTACATCTGTACTGTCTCTTGCGTTTTCTAGGCATGGAGGTTCTTTTAGACACTAGACTTTAAGAGTTTTAAAAAACAGACCCATTGGTCATCTGGATTGAGTTGATTATTACCTGACTAGTGGACCTTTTTTTTTATTTTAATTGGAGGGGCGGAGAAAGATGGCTCAGGGGGTTAGGGCACTTGCTACCAAACCTGACAACCCGAGCTCGATCCCAGAGACCCACATGGTACAAGGAGAAAACTGACTTCTCTCTATAATTTGTCCTCTACCTCTACACTTTTGCTGTGGCATGTGCTCCCACATGTGCACATGTCTGTATATGTGTGTATACACACAATAAATGTAAAATTATATATGCTAAAAACAATCACCAGTCACAAAGCTCTTATGAAAAATTCTGGAATGTAGAAGTAATGCCTTATCACCTGGCATTTTAATTTCATGCTAGTCTGAAGCCAGTGTTTAAAAAATCATGCATTACTACCTATATATTTTAGTCCTTATGTATTTAAAATATAGGACACTGCCAACTGGGAAAGTTTTCTCCATATTTATTATCCACAAGCGTGTCTCTCCTCAGTGCCTTATCTACATAGGCACATGTGTTTTAGCGAAGGGCCTGAGTTATTCTCATGAACTCTGTCTAGCCTGTCCAATGCTTTCTTTTCCAAGAGTCTTTGCCAGACAGTCCGTTCTCTGGTATATTAAGATTAGTCTGAGCAGTTTCTTCAGCTCTTGTTCTCACTTTTTTACTGTGAAGTCATGTGTAAATCTAGTTCTAAAGTAATCAACATTTGTTACTTGATTGGAAAAAACCTTTCGACTAGACATGAGCTCATCTACACGTCCATTTTGCACACGCGCTGCTGGAAAAGGGGATGGATGGAGGGAGGATTATTTTTTATTTCCTTCCTACCTCCCAGTGTAAAGTAGTTTTCCAAGAACTCACGATACTGTCCCATTTTCTCTTTCTTCCCCAGCCATGATTATCGCAAAGTCTGAGTTAACACAGCTGTCTTTCATTATGCTCAAACTTGCTTCCCCTCTCCAGCCGCCCCCCCCCCCTCCCCGGGCACTGACCCTGCCATGCTGGGTTGCTTCCCAGGGACCCTGTGCTGTGTCTGCCCACATTTAGCTCAAGATTCCTATCCATATAATTGAAAAATGTCATAAAATAAAGCAAGGGGCTGATTGCATGTCGAGACAGAGAACCGTGCCAGGTCATCTGTTCCTTTCTCCTTTAGAGATAAGCCATGGTTGCTATGACCGCCATAATCTTCCATTATTCCACCAGCTTTCTGCTGTTCCCATCACCGAGGTTTGTGAAGACTCTGCTCTGTTGTTAAAATGGAATGTGGATAGTCCAGCCTTATCCCACTTGCATTTTGTCCAGCCGAAGAAATCTCCACCATGTCAGTAGAGGAAATCAGGGGTGAAAACATCCATCTCACCGGGCGTCCCAGAACTTGGTGCTGCAGCCGTTGCCTGGGCCTGAGGGCTAGCCAGACGTAGTTTAGAGGTCCCGGCCAAGTGTGCTTTGTTTGTCTTCCTGCCCCCTTGAGTCTGAGACTGTCTGTAAAGAGAAAAGGGTACGAGTGCTTCTTAAGCACCTTTCCTTTACAGCTCCTTAGGACTTGAGTAGCAAAGCCTGGACCCCACCCCAGCAATTCAGATCCAGCTCATCTGCATAGAGTCCTGTTTCTTAGTCCTTTTAAAGCTCCCTGGGTGATCCTGAGGTGAAGGTGTCAGGTGGGTTGCTCTGAGAGCTTCCATCTCACCGGAAAGGAAATCTTTTTTAAAAAAATCTTATTTATTATTATTTTATGTGTATGCGTGTATTGCCTACATGTAAGTAAGTGCACCCATGTCATGCAGTGCCCGTGGAGGTGAAAAGAGGCTGTTGGATCCCCTTGGACTGGAGTTACAGACTGTTGCTAGCTGCCACATGAGTGCTGGGATTCAAACCCTGGGCTTCTTACCCACTGAGCCATCTCTCCAGCCCCTGGAAGGAAGTCTTGCGCCCCAGAGCCCCAGGACTTCTTCCGTTTCAGTTTCTCTGTTTGAGGTCAGGGGCCAGGCAATTGTCTAACTAGTTCCAGGCGAGGCTCTAGATTTGGGCCTCCCGAGTCTGCTGGCCAACCTATCTGGAGAGCTTTCTCGCTTAGCCAATCCTGAGTTTCTCCCATGCCTTGCCTTCTGCTGCCCGGGGCAGCAGACCCTGCTCTTCCAGGTGAATGTCCGCGCCCGTGCCCTTCTTCCCTCCCTCTCCTGCCAGCAGGGCAGAGCAGGACACGGAGAAGCATCTTCCTTGGGTTGTGGGAAGACTTCACAGGCCTCTAGTTGAAAATGCCATCCTTGGGGCTACCTGTTGGGACCCTAGAGTGCCCTCTAGACCTTCCTTGGATGGTTTGCACTGCAATCGGATGCTTCCTTTACTAAAAAGCCAGTGGAGTTCCACATGGTCAGACCCTTGGGTCCTGTGGGGGCGTGGAGTCTCGTAATTTTTGAAGAATGAAAAACAGAACACTATAAATATTTCTGACAGGCAAGGGATTCATTTGCTTTATCTTTACTAGATTGCCCAGAGGCAATAATTGGTCTTTGGCAAAGACAATGTGAAGACTGGTCGTAAAATTCCTCTGGCAAGACTTAAGATGCTTCATTTGAATAGAGCAGACTGGTCATTCTACTTCAAAGACTTCCACAATCTGAACAGGGCGGCTTGGGTGGAAGACAGACAGGGACTGTACTTGAAGTCTTTTTTTTTTTTTTTTTTTTTTTTTTTTTTTTTTTTTTTTTCTTTCTTCTTCTTCTTCTTCTTTCCTGCCAGGATGACAAAGATTTGGTGCACGAATTTGTCGTCGCTGAAGGTCTGACATGTTTGATCAAGGTGGGAGCTGAGGCGGATCAGAATTACCAGAACTACATCCTGAGGGGTAAGTCACAAACAGGTGGGCCTTCACCACATCCTGTTGCTCAAAGGCCTGTCCTCCTTCCGGAACCTTCATCTGGTTTGTCCTGTCCTGCTAGTTAACTGGTGGAGGACGAATTTTACTCAGTTCACCTGGAGTCTCTTCTAGGTGACTAGCAACGAAGAACTGACCATCACATTTTATAGAAACTCCAACGAGGAGGAAAACACGAAGTGGGCTCAGGTAGAATCGTCTTTTTAGCACAAAATTACCCCAAACAAGAGTCTCATTTATTTCTTGAAAGAAAAACTTTCTTTTCCCGTCTCGTTGTCCCCTAGTGCTTCTGTCAGAGCGTGCATTTCTCAGCATGCCTCCACATCCCAGTTTCTGATGGATGCATCTGGATGGGCCTGGGAACTCAGTGTTAGGCATGGTTTTGACCTGCTGTCATGTAATTTCATGTCAGTTTAACACACAGGTGGCTTTTGAACCACAGATTCCCAGTGCCATTCAGGGATTTCATGGTTTCTTACAATGGTTGTGATTTTGTGCACCTTTGCTAAATAGGTTTGTTTTCTCTTGTAAAACAAAACAAAAACAGTGGCTATTCAGGGCAGCGGTGATTAGATTGGACTTGGGAAATTCTTTCCATGAACAGTTTTGACCTACAAAAGGATTAATGTCGCATAGTTCCAGATCATCTCCATTTTGTAGTTGAAAATAATTGAGACCTAAAGAACCAGGACTTTTGCCTGGTGACATCGCCTCCTCTGGGTGTAGCCATGTGGAAGAGCTCTGTCTGGGCATTTGGCTGCCTCTTTAGTGTCTAGAATTATGACCTCACAAACAGCGTTTTGGTATTCATATAAAAAAGCCAAAACCCTTTTTCTTTTTTCATTGGGTGAAGGGAAATACACGAGGTGTGTGGGTTCATATCAGATACCCATGATTAGAGTTGAGTAAGGAGGGCAGTAGGGGTTTGGCCCTGAGAACACTGTCTTATGGCCCATGCTGTCAATCAGCTCTTTGCAATTGAGCCTTCTTCACCTTGCTGTACTCCTGGAAAACCACACAACAGAAGGCAAAAGAGAAGATTTGGCTCACGGAATACAGTGTTGACTGCTCTGGTTTACTTTGGTACCTGCGGTATGTGTGGAGAGGCACCTTCCTCAGCCTCTCTCTGCTCTGTGGCATGTTCATAACATGTGAGGCTGAGGAGTAGGTGCTTTGCCTCACCCTCCATTTGTCCCTGGGCTCGTCATGGATCCTCACCAGTTGTCAGGAAGGAGTCCTAATGCTGACAGATGTATGATTTGTGTCCTTCATATAACTTAGTCATTTATATGGAAATTGTGGTATCATGTATGGACAATTAACCACAAACTGTGTGTTGTTTTGTATCCAAAGGTGACAGATACCTGAGTGTCAGAAGGGACAAGATGAGCCTGGACCCTCATTCTGTTTCTACTCACACCTAGGTTAGGGGGAGGCACAAGAGGGGGAGAGTACTTCCACTGGTTTATTTTCCCCACTCATAATTCAGACACTTACAGATTGAATGGCATGGGAAATATACCTTATTCTGAATAATGAGACCAGCTGGTGTGTGTGTGTGTGTGTGTGTGTATTTTTTTGACAGGGCCTCCCTGTAACCCCGCTAGCTTGGAACTTGTTATATAGACCAATCTGACCTTGATTTACAGAAATCCACCTGCCTCTGCCTCTGAGTAATGGGATTACAGGTGTGCTCTACCACACCCAGCCGTGTGTGTGTGTGTGTGTGTGTGTGTGTGTGTGTGTATCGTTTTGTTTTGTTTGTTTAAAGTATTCATTGTTTTACTTTACAAAAGTTAAGACCCAACACTGAGAGACAGCTGTGCAGAACTAATTGTTCATGTTTTTTTATTCCTCTGACCATCTTCTGGGAGCATATATGTGTGTTTCTTTAAAGTACTATTACAAGCATCTTCATGTGTATCAAAGTCTGGTGTGGGAGATGGCTCTCAGTTGTGGTTGGTCCCATTTATCAGAAAGGGCCAGAATTTTGTCAGAATCACCCCCATCCCTCCATGGAGTAGAAATTGATCACATGATCATCTGTGAGGAGGAAGACAAAATGAGGGTTTGGCTTCTTGGACTCAGCCAAGGAGATAGCTGGAGAGTCTGGTTTTGGGTCTGAAAGTTACAAATTCCGGGCACATGGAAAGTTAGGAAGAGAAAGGGGGTCTAGCTGAGAAGGCATCTTCCAGCAGCAGCAGCAGCAGCAGCAGCAGCAGCAGCAGCAGCAGCACCTCTCTACGGCTGGCCTTGGTGATGTGGCGAGAACCCCGTACAGAGTGCAGCTGGATCTCGGTGGCTGCCTCGGGCCCCGTGTGGAGTGCTATAAATTCTGCTTCCCAGAGATTAGATGGTGTGTTGATGTAGGGGCCCTGTCTCTGCCTTACTGGATATCTATCCTGAACCCTGCAGTACGTTGTCAGTTTGCAGTGTTCTGATCTGTACCAGGATCTCTAAGGGCAATTTACTGAATGTTAATGTGTGCACATGACACCACATGGCCCAGGGAGATCCCAGAAAGCACCTGCTGCTTCTCGGACTAGGCAGAAGATGTCAGCAGCTGAGCTCTTCATGAGGTGTGAGGAACCTCGATGTTCCTGCTGCCACCACCAGAGCCTGGCCTTCCTGTTTTGCTTTCCAACAGTGTCCATGACTGGAGAACAGAAGGCATGCCATGAGTCCCCTTGAAAGCGAGCTGCTGCTCACACCACTCAGGTCACCTCCTGACTTCCTGCTTTCCATGGAGGGCCTGCCTGGTGTCTGCTGAGTCCCAGGAGCCTCGCCATGACTGCAGCACTGGGCCCATTCATCAGCACACTTTGATGTATCTTGCCAAAACCTGTTCCAGGAAAAGTACTGTCAGGGGCATATAAATGGCAGATTTCTTGGGGTGTGACTTTTTTTTTCATACAAGGAAACCATCATTTTTCCTAACCCACATGTTGAGTCAGTCTTCTGTGACTTTGACGAACTACTCACGAAGGCTTTTTTGAGGTTGTAATCAGATGCCAGCAGCCCCCAGACATTCATAGTTAAGAATAACCTTTGAATTGCCTCTAGCTGCCCAGCCATGTTTTAACCATATTACCTTGGACTAGGAATGGGGAAGCCAGATGCAGACTGAGAAAGAGAAGCTGTAAAACTTTAGAGTTTTATTAAAGCTCCCTGGAGAGAACACAGCAGGCCACATAGGGCCATCAGAGCAAGTGCAGGGGCTGTCACACAGCAGGCAGGGCAGGGACGTGGGCCGTGGGCCGGCACCTTCATTGTGGTTTGTGATGGAAGGAACAGATGAGGTGAAATAACAAGCCTGGTAGGTGTGACGTTAATCTTCATTGTGAACATCAGTGGACTTAGAATCGCCTCCTATGGAGGTTCAGTGGAGGAAGAGGGCAGACCCTCTCCACCTGTGGGTGGTACTGTCCTGTGAGCTGGGGCCCCAGACAACATAAAAGGAGAAAGCAGGCTGAGCATCAGCTTTCCATCTCTCCACTTCCTGACCATGGATGCGATAGAACCAGTTGCCTCACGTTCCTGCCGTCATTCTGGGGGCACTATTGTGACCACACTGACCTCACTGCAGTGGATGGGACCCTCAATAAACCCTTTATTTCTTAAGTTGCTGTGTCAGATATTTGATCTCAGAACTGATAGGGCCGGGCTGGCTCTTTGGAGTCATTTCAGCAGGCTCCGAGGCACAGCAGAGCCCCTGGGGCTACGAGGGTCTGTGCGTGCTGGGAGACTCACCTGGGAATGGTTGAGGATGAAGACATGATGGGCAGCTGAGGAAAGGGGACTGACTGGGCTCAGAACTTTACAAAGAAGCGTTTAGAAAACAGTACTGCAAAGGTATGTCAGTTGCTCAAGTGTGCCGAGAAGCCTGTCCTCACGAAGTTACCACAGGGTTGCTCAGTCCTCACGAAGTTACCTCAGGGTTGCTCAGTCCTCACAAAGTTACCTCAGGGTTGCTCAGTCCTCACGAAGTTACCCCAGGACTCGCTCAGTCCTCACGAAGTTACCCCAGGACTCGCTCAGTCCTCACGAAGTTACCCCAGGACTCGCTCAGTCCTCACGAAGTTACCCCAGGAGTCGCTCAGTCCTCACGAAGTTACCTCAGGACTTGCTCAGGAGCTTTGCCTGCTCAACCACCTGTGGACCCCACTAAAGAAAGCAGCATGTAGAGAAACCAGCACTTACCTACATCTGCTTCTAGAAAATTCTCATCTTAATCCTTCTTTTTCTACTCAGCCGTAACGGGATTTATCTTTTATATAAAAACCCAGGAATTGGTCGCTTTCCATTGAATATGTATCTGTTGAGAGGTAAAGATAGGTTTGAGTTACAGGGTAGCCAAGTGCTCCCCACAAGTGTGAGCAGGTTTCTGGGAAGAGGTCTTAACTCTACAACATGGAGGAATAATATTTATTTCCGTTATTATTCTTGGATGGTTACAGCTAATGATCTACGGTTTTTCAGGATAGCCAGTATTTAATACAGATGCACTATGGAATTTTATACCTCACAATCATTCTTAGAAAGGAGAGTCTAGAGTGGTGTGACCTGGGCATGTAAACTTTCCACAAACATCACTGAGCCTTTGCTATGGGCCCGGCACCACATCAGGCCCCAAAGCTGGGGTGATGAAACCTAGATTCAGCTATGACCTGAACTGGATGCCCAGCACATTTTAAATTTCTGCATGACACATGTCCTACATGCTAAGAAACTGCACATACATGGTACACTTTTGAGGGAAAAAAGAGAAAGACAAGAGAAAGCTGTACGGCCAGCTGTCTGTTCTGCTGAGCCTCAAGGAAAACCACCTCTGATTGGCTGGGTTCATGTGAAGAAACTTGGTGCAATCATTTCACTGAGAGCAAAATACTAATTAGTCACAAATACCTCATCACTCACCAGAGCTCTTTAAAACTTGGTAATATCAGGGCTGGAGAGACGGCTCAGCAGTTAAGAGCACTTGCTGCTCTTGCAGAGGACCCAGGTTCGGGTCCTAGCACCCACATGGCAGCTAACAACCATCAGTAACTCCGTTTCCAGGGGATCCAGTGCCCTCTTCTGACCTCCACGAGCACTGCATGATACAGGTGTACTTACATACATTCAGGTGATATACTCATACACATAAAATAAAAATATTTTTTAAAAATTTGGTATTATCTTAAAATTCATGTAGCCAAATCCTTTGGAGAAATACAAAACTAGTTTGTTTACCCCTGTAGTATGTTTTAAAGAATATTTGAAATGTTGTCATTTTAAAATTAAGAGATTTGACATTTAAAAGTCTAATGTTCAATGAATGAATAGAAGAAAATGTGTATAAACAAATGGAGTTTTATTCACCCGTAAAGAATTAAATCATCATTTGTAGAACAATGGATAGAATTGAAGATCGTTGTGTTAGTGCTAGAAGTCAGACACAGACAAATCCTGTGTGTTTTTTCTCAAATGTGGAGCACGCACGCACGCACGCACACAAGCAAAGGTAGAAGGGAGTTAAGGGGAGGAAGAGTTTTCAAGGGAGATGAGGGGGTGATGGAAACAGACAAAACACTGCATGTTTTCCTTCATATGTGGAATCTGGATGTGACTGCAGACATGATTTGAAAGCATAATAAATACTGTTTTGGTGGAGGGAGGACACTGGTGGGGGGTGAGGAGGAGGTGAAAGGGGTAACAGGGTGGCTATCGTGAGCTAAGTATAGTGCAGATGTAAAGAGCAGAGCACTAAACACCGAGGAAGGTGCGGGCACTGGGAAAACGTCACAGGGAAACTCATTGTTTTGTATGTTAACTTTAAAAACGAATTTGAAAATCCAGGAACAAAAACCAGAGTTGAGGCTTTCCAAAACAGAGCCAGGCTTAACTGTATTCCACTACAGAGAAAAAAATTCTGAAATGCCGTGAGTCTGAGGGGGTCCCCTGGGAGGATCAGGGTGTCTGTCTGCATCCACAGCGGCAGAGGCAGAAACCTCTGCCATTCAAAGCTTTGGTGATGGGGAGAGGTGATGGCTACACGACGGGGCTTCTGTATCTAAGTGTTCCTGCTGCAGCCCAGAAAAAAAATAGCCAAGTTTATGTTTTGATGTTTCAGATCAGAAGAGGACAGCACACAGTGGGGTTCAGACAACAGAGGGGAGGGTGGAGAGGGCCCCAAACTGGCTCCATGGTAAAGAAGCGAAAGAGCAGGGAGCAGTTCCTTAGTTTCTGAACCAAGGTGTGGCCTTGGCTTCAGCACTTTCTGTCGATGGGCAGGCCTGGCTTCTCCTCTTGTCCTGGTCCTGGTCCCGGGCCCACACTGATGGCTTGAGGATGGGCTTCCTACCTCTTGTTGAGTAGTCTGTGCTTCCTTTAGATGTCAGGGATTTATCATGGCTGCTACATGCCTTGATCAGGTATGAATGACATCTTGGTACACCTGTATCCTGGTGATGCCGCCAGCCCCAAGTGGGACCAAGGCCGCTGTCCAGGACGGAGTGAGTCCTTCCTGCCTTTCCCAACAGGAAATCATCAGCTGGTCCAAACTGGCAACCCATGGGCCAAGTAGGACCTGCAGCTTATTTTGACTTTCTTAGTATATTTAAATTAAAAAAATGATTATGAACAGTTATAAATTATATTCAGTATGAAAAACTGAAAGCTTGAGCCAGTGTGAGGCCCTCATTGCTGCATGGCCAGAGTTAGACAAGGAGGGGATTGCTCCCTAGACTAGGGCGCAAGGCTCTGACCTCTGAACTTTGCCACTCTGAGTGCGTTACCCTAGGGCTGTTCCACTTATTTTGCTCCTCTTTGCCCCATAGGCAAACACTTGAGACCTCTGAGCAATGGTGTCACAGTCTGTGAGGTGAGAATTAATGGTCATCTAAAGTAGAGAAGCTCAGCTTTATTGCACAAGTTATAAATGTAAGTTATGATGTCATCGTGACTTTGTGAACTTGATTCCCAACTGTGAGCTGCAGCATAAAAAAAATACCTTCTTCAGCAATTTTCAAAACATGCAAAGCTCAGCACTCTGTTCTGCCTTGTACCCACGAAAGGCTTCTGCGAGTCTGTAAGGAAGACAAACATCGCTCCAGGGACAGAGTAACTTTCAGTCTGAACAGTGCAGCTTGGGAAACAGGCAGGGAGGGAGCAGAACCACCTAGAGGGACTGCAGTGTGTCGATAGAAGGTTCTGGTTGGAAACCGACTGCACTGGCTGAGCCTGAGCTGGATAACAGCTTTCATTTCAACCTGCTCAGACACAAGTCTTTTCCATTGTTAAAGTCCCACTCAAGTTCAAGTGTCAGCACTGAGATCTGCAGCACAAAACTGTCACCAAGATGGGCTGCATGATGATGGAAGATGCAGATGTTTTGCTTGAGAAACAAGTAGTTTTTATGACTGTTTTTTACTGGATAAGTTGTGAACACTGAATTTTCTGAAACACAACATAAAAAGGCAAAACAGAAGTCATTATCCCACCCTACATAGGTCACACACCACACTGTGTGTGAGTTTCTTGCTTCATGTGTGACTTTGAAAAAAATGGAATGTCTTTACATTTATTGTCAACCGTGTCCCTGGAAGAGGGTGGCTTAAAAATGTGACCCTGGGCCACCCCAGAGGGTGTCTGTGTTGTGGCTTTGTGACAGCCTTTAGACTTTAGCACAGTTGTTTCTTAGAACTGCACCTTCCTCATTAAAAAGATAATTATCTCTGTGTTATGACAACTGAAGGACATACAGAAAGATTATCTGAAAGGCTTGGTGGTAGCTGTGACCTTTATCAGTGCGAATCGGTGATGTCAGTACAGTGATCATACGTTCCCTGCTGAATATGTCCCTCCAAATTCGCATGCTGAGGCTCTAATCCTCAGTGCTTCAGACTGTGACTATATTTAGAGTCTTTAAAGAGACAGATAAATTCAAACGAGGTCATTAGGGTGGTCACTGATGCTGTGAGGGCACAGACCTGTGGGAGGGGAGACTGCCTTCTCCAAGCAAAGGAGAGAGGGCTTAGAAGAAAACATCCCTGTTAATGCCTTGATCTTGGACTTCCCAGCCTCTAAGACTGTGCAAATGATTTTTTATTGCTTGAAACTGCCAGCCTATGATATCTGTTGCTGCAGCCTGTGCTGACTAACACACCAATCTTACACAGAATTCTCTGGAAGGCATTCAGTATTTCCTAGTGTAAAAGTCCCAGGGCTGGAGTTGTCAGGTTAGAAAGCATGCACATTTCCATATAGGTTTAGATGGAGTAATTTACCTGAGACCTGATGGTCTCGTTCTTCATAATCCTTGTCATTCTGGTGATTTGGGGTCCTACTCCTGTCAGTGAAAAATGGTTTTGAAATTCTGGTTGTTATATATTGAATCTGTCAACTAACTTGTGAAGAACTGGGGCTGGAGAGATGGCTCAGTTGTGAAGAGCCCTGGCTGCTTTTGAGTTTGGTTCCCAGAACCCTCATGGAGGCTAACAACCATCCATAACTCTAGTTCCAGGGAATTCAACACCCTCTTCTGACCTCCATGGGCACTGCACAACATGGGTACACTTACATACATGTAGGCCATACAGTCATACACAGAAACAGAAGAAAAAAACCTTCTGAAGAACTGACATCACCTGAGGCTTCTAGATGGCTGTCTCCATGGAAACTGCTGTCTCCATGGACTCCTGTTTCCTGGGACAAGGCCTTTTCAGTCACATGCTGTCCATCTGTCTTAGTTACCTGTCTGTTGCTGTGATAAAACACTGACCCAAAGCAACTTGGGGTGGTCTTTATTTCATCTTAAAACTCCCAGGTCACCATCCATCACTGGGGGAAGCCAGGACAGGAACTGAAGCAGAGACCACAGAGAAGCGCTGCTTACTGGCTTGCTCCCCTGGCCTGTGCTCAACCTGCTTTCTTACACAACCCAGGAACACCTGCCCAAGAGTGGCATCGCCCACACTGGGCTGGGCCCTCCCACATCATCCAGCAATCCAGAAAATGCCTCATAGCCATGACTACAGGACAGTCCCATATAGGTAATCCCCAATTGAAGTTTCCTCTTGCCAGGTGTGTCAAATTCACAACCTAAGCCAACCATGACACTATCTAATTTTTGGGTGCTGTTGTGGGACACTATTCTGCAAGGAAGACAACCATTAGCATCTTTAAAAAATTTTTTTTAAAAATATTTTATTTTTGTTTTATGTGTATGAGTGTATTGCCTGCATGTATGTGAGTGCACCCATGTCATGCAATGCCGCGGAGGTCAGAAGACAGCTTCGGATTCCCCTGGAACTGGAGTTGACAGTTCGTAGCCACAATGTGGGTGCTGGGCATCAAACCCAGGTCCTCTGCAAGAGCGGTCAGTGCTCTTCACCGCTGAGCCATCTCTCTAGCCCCGCCATTACCATCTTTTAAAAAATAGTATTATTTTTATTTTATGTGTATGAGTATATTGCCTGCATTTAGGTAGGTGCACCCGTGTCATGCAGTGCTCAAGGAAGTCAGAAGAGGGTGTTGGATCTCCTGTAACTGGAATTTCGAGTGGTTGTTAGCCACTGTGTGGGTGCTGGGAATCGAACCCGGGTCCTCTGCAAGAGCAGCCAGTGATCTTAACTGCTGAGCCATCTCTCCAGCCCCGGCCAGCATCTTAATTAGAGCAGCCATGTCCTACAGCAAGAGACCCCCAGGAGGAGATCCCCAGGAAGATGCCTGTTGATGTTCCTACATAGAACACAGGGTTAGGGTGAGTCCAACCAGCTGCCCCCCAGCTGTATGTAATTCCGCCCTAGCTGCAAGTGGTCTCAGGAACACAGAATCTGATGGAGTGTATGAAATCTGGAAGGTTAACTCTGCAGCTATGGGGAACGTTGTCATCTGTGCTGGTGTGAGACTTTTCAGTGATGTGGTTGCTTTGAGGTCACTCATCATCTGGAAGTAACCCAGTGCTTTTGCAGTTCACCAAGCTAGACTTGAGTGGAATTGTTGTTTGCTGTGTGGTTGCTGTCCTATAAGGGGCAAGCAGATGTTTCATCTCTCCAGGCAGACCTAACACAGTAGTTGCCATGTTCATTTCTCTTGCAGCCCTAGACTAGCACCTGTTGGGGATGTGGCCTCTAGAGGCAATTGGCTACCTGCTGAGGTGTTGAATCAGGGCAGGAGAGCTTTAGCCTGCCCTTCCTGGGGACAGAGGGGCATCCAGTCCCTCAGCAGACACTGGGGCAGTGTGGTGACAAATACTTCCTTAGAGTCCCCAGCGTCCCATCTGTGGCCCCTCCTGCCTCCATGATGCCCCTGCACAGGGCTTCTTTAAGAAGCTGGCTCAGAGACTGGTGAAAGCTTCTCCTTGTGGTGTCCTCTTTGACTCATTCAGGCACAGGAGCAAAAACAAAAGGGGGGTGGGTGTAAAACTGGGACAGTTGCATCTCTCCCCTGGGCTCCCCAGACTCTGAGACACTGAGCCCTTGCCTGACTTTGCTGCTTCACTTTCCACAACACTCTTGCTTCTAGAGCAGGGAGCCAAGTGCTACCCATGGTCCTACAGGGCCAGCTGCCATCACTCGTGTGTCCGGGTGGGTCTGTTGGAGTGGAGTGGGCTATACGCCAGGTGTCAGGTTTCTGAGCTTTCGTCTCCACCTGTGCTTGTCATGGGCCATTCAGGTGAACTTAGAGGAGGCCATTTGGAGGCTACTGGGGGTTTATTTTTAGTTGAGTTGTCTGAGTCAACACAGCTTGTAGTCTGCGGTCCCTTAGCCTGCAGGCCTGTGTACAGGAGCACTGTACCTCAGATGAGTGAGTGAGCACCCACGAGAGAAGGAAAGAAGGGCAGAGCTGGATCCTGGCCTTTGATGTGACAGGATGCCCTTCATGGTCCTTCTGTTCTGAGGTCAGAGAGCACGCTGGGGTACTCTGTGGGGGAGACCAGTGCCAGTCCCCTGGCCCCTCACAGTGTGAGACAGTGAACATGGTGTTGGCCATTGGGTTCCCACACTAGACTGGCACTGCCAGGCTTAAGGATGATTTTGATTTTCCTTCCTACCTTCTTCCAAAGTACCTTGTCCTCTGTAACTGGAGAATTTCTGTGTCTAGATAACTACGGTTTATAAATAGGAAGGCTTTCCTTTCTAATTTAAATTTTTCTAAACAGAAAATCATGCTGGGCATGGTGGCGCACACCTTTAATCCCAGCACTCAGGAGGCAGAAGCAGATGGATCTTTGTGAGGTTGAGGCAGGTCTGGTCTACATAGGAAGTTCCAGGTCAGCTGGAGTTCTAGGGAGACCCTGTCTCAAAAACAAAAACAAAAAAGTCACTATCGTTGAATGTAGCAAGCATTAAGTGGCCCGGAACTCACTATGTTAAACCAACATGGCCTTGAACTCACAGAGATCCCACCTGCCTCTTCCTCCCAAGGGCTGAGATTGAACGTGTACAATACCAGGCCTGGCTGGCTAGGCACCAGCTTTTTAGTGAGGACTGTGCACGCACTGACAGAAGACAGAATGGTGGCATCATGTGTACGACAGAGGATCAAGAGTGATTTGGAGGTTGTCATTTGAGTTGGTTTTCGGTTTCCTGATTTGCTCATTGTCCCTTGCTTTCTCTCGTTGCCTCTTCTGTCCCCAGCTTCTTCAAGGGTGGCTCACCTGAAGTGACCCTTCCATTAAGCTGGTCTCACTCACTCTCGGGTCCAGCTCATGGAGGGGGTCACAGGTTCTGTTACTTCCCCACTGCAAAGCTGTTTCTGTCACTGCTCAAGCCCCTGACTCCTGGAATGATCTATCTACCCTTTTTCTTCCCAGGTTACCCCATCCTTGGGCTGGCCTTGAGCCTTTGAGGGTTTAATCAGGGGATGAGTTTAGATGTAGTTAGCTGAGTAAGTGGTTGTTTTTGGAGGAAGGGACAAAATTTTTGCTTTTTAAAGATGGATTAGAAGCAATAAGCAGAAGTTACAGGAAAGTGGGTTTTGACTGCAGACGAGCTCCGGGAGCGGAGCTGGACACTGAGCTCCTTTCTCCTGCCAACACAAACTGATCCGCGGTGCCGTTCTGGAGCAGTCTGTAGGATTCTGAAGCCACATCCAGCATCAGCAGGAAAGAGCGCCGTGGCTGATTAGTGATGTCTGTCAGCAGTTCATGGTGGGGAGGGCACAGGAGTGATGTGTAGTATTTGGTGATTAGAGGAGAGGAGGCACTTTTCGGAAGGTTGCACAGTTGATTTCAAACAGACGTGTGACAATTAAAATTTCCCAGCCAAAGGACCCGTTCCTTTGCCTTGGAAACACTCCAGCAGCAAGATCAGGTTTGCTAATGTCAGGGTTGCTAAGATCAGGTCAGGTGCTGTTAGATGACCTTTATGATCCCTTCCACCTCTAAGAGTCTAAACTATGAAAGGCAGAAAGATGAGCACAAAACTTAGCTGGAGGGCTTCATTAACACTGACCTCCTCTACATTCTAGATTTCTTTTTGTCAATTCATATTCACATCAATTGTTCTATGGTTAACATCCTCAATAAATAAAGATTGCTGACTGGTTCATGCTTTCACCAGTGCTTGTTACTTGGTTGCTTTATAAGAGTCAGTCACTTTGAAATGGAGTAAGTGATAGAGAAAACAGTACAAACCAGGAGACAAAATGTTCCATCCTGCCCAAGGTACGGCGGTGGTTAATGTCCATGGCAACTTGACTGGATTGGAATCACCATGAAAACGCACCTCTGGACATGTTTATCAGGGTGTTTTCAGAAAGGTTTCACTGAGGAAGGAAGACCCACCGTGAATGCATGTGGTCTGGGGTCCTGAATGGAATGCAAAGGAAAGAGCAAGCTGAGTACCAATGTCTATCCCTCTCTGCTTCCTAGCTGTGATACACTGTAGCCAGCTGCTTCCTGCTCCTGTTGTCCCGCCTTCTCCACCGATGGGCAGCATCCTTAGACTGTGAGCCAAAATAATTCCTTCTCTCCTTAAATTTCTTTTGTCTGGTATTTGTTACAATGGGAGCAGTAACTAATACCATGCTAAGGAGAGTCCCTAACTAGAATAGACTCAGAGAGGAAGTGTTAAGCAGCCCAGATGATTCCCTCTCCTGCCCTACACCCTGTATAATCCCCTCCTCTTACATGCAGGCCAGAACTGTGAATATCATGGAGCTGTAATGAGGCCACATTATCAAGCTAAAGTAAAAGGATTTTTCAGACACTGAGTCAAAGGGAATGATCCTAGGTAGGATGGACCCAAACAGATGAGCCTCTTAAAATAAAGCCCAGAAATCCCTCTTCTACTGACCTTGAAGGCCCAAACCACCATGAGCTCCACAGCTGCAAGGAAATGAATTCTGCCAACAACCACATGCATTTGGAAAAGAACCCAAAGCTTCAGCTGAGACCACAGTCCCATAGGCTCAATTACAGCCCAGTGAGACCCTGAGCAGAGGGTCTGGTCAGGCTAAGCCTGGACCCCTGCCCCGTAGAAACTGGGAGATGACACATGCATGTTCTTTTAAGCTGCTGAAGTTGTGGCAATTTGTCATACAGAATTAAGAACAAGTACAATCCCATGTAGCGCATCATAGTTCAAAGCCATGAGTGTCTGTTAAAATTGGTACCAAATACTCTACAGCCTCGGGAGAGGCAGAGGTTGGTCTTTGGGGGACAGAAAATGGTTTCATGAGGGCAGCAACTTTTTTTTCTTCCTAGGTCTTTGAGACAATTTCATGACAGCCACTGAAGCTGAAGTCCCCTTGTTTCCCACCACTTCATGCATGTTCCTTTTTCAAGGTCTGGGTAACGCCCTCAGGCAGGTGGTGATGACTTGCTGGAGTCTTTGTTACTCCTGTCTCTGTCCATTCAAATGAAGGATTCTCACTTGACAGAATGAGCTCTAGTTCCATCCATTTTCCTGCCGTGGTACAGTTTCATTCTTTTTTGCAGCTGTGTCAGATTCTGTGTCTCTGTACCACATTTTCTATATCCATTCATCAGTTGGTGGGCATCTTGGTTGGTTTCGTAACTTAGCTACTGCGAAAAGTGTTACCTGTTCTCTCTTGTGTAGATTTAAATTTAACTAAATATATGAATGTTCACACATACACATTTTTAGGATGTACGTGTAGGAGGAGGACTATGGTTGCTGATGAAGAGGTCATGAAGGGAGGGGAGAGGGCAGTTGGAGGGGTGATGGAGTTCATGTGACCTGGAAGTGGAAGTGAGGAAGGGGAACAGGAAAGAGAGAGATGGGTGGTGAACAAGAACATAACATACACATATGACCACCATTACTTTATGTTAACTTAAAAATGAATTAAAGAAAAAGGACTCAGCCATATACAAGGGAATAATAAAATAAGGTGATTTAGTAGAAAACTCAAAAGTTTCCAGTATGCTGGTGTCATGTAAGAACATGGCAGCCGTTTCAAACTGGGCTGAGGGACTGGGGAGATGGCTCATTGGGTCAGAGCACTTGCTGTACAATCATGAGAATCTGAGTTCAAATTCTGGCACCCATGTAAAGAACTGGGTATGACTGTGTGTGCTTGTAACCCAGTGTTAGAAACACGTGGTACCTGGGAGCTCAGTGGCCAGCAGCCTCACCAAAACAGCCAGCTTCAGGGTCAGTAAAAGACTGTCTGAAGGGAACAAGGTACAGCACGGTAGAGGGAGACACTCAACAACCTCCTCTGGCCGCCACATGTGCACTTACTTGCATACTCAGTTGCATGCACACACACCACACACATATTCTCTCTCTCTCTCTCTCTCTCTCACACACACACACACACACACACTCTAATATAAATATAATTAAAAGAAAAATATAAAAATTTCTACTCTTACAGCAATATAATGGTTTAATTATAGAAAATAGACTATCTTCCCACCATTATTCCTCAGTTTGCAAGTATCAAATTAGATACTTTGGATTGGATTATATTAGAATGTCTGACTTTTATAATTGCTGTTTTAGATGCTGTCTTGATTTTCATAAAAATAAAATCATTAAATGAATTTTGACTAGGAATCTGGGCAGAATCTCCAGCAGTTTCTGGAATGGCCCTAAACACTTCTGCTGTTTTGTGCTATAATTATGTGAAGCAACGTTCTCAGCTCTGACAATTATAAAATTGTAATACTGAGTAACTCTGAAGAAAATGTTTAAGAGGCTCTATCTCCTGAAGTTTTATCAAATATTCAGTCAATATATAATTCTTTATGTAAAAATAAGTGAAGCATCTCATTAGTATGAAAATTTCCTTTCATCATTAATTAAATGATAATATGTGCACCAAAGAATTATTTTAAAACTTTTTTGAGATTTGTCACCAGTAAATGATTGGTTTGTATCCCTATACACCTGATGTGTTAGTTACTGGTTGCTGTGACAAAATATCTGATAACAGCAATTTAAGGAAGGAAGGGAGGGAGGGAGGAAAGGAAGGAAGAAGGAAAGAAGGAAGGAAGGTAGGAAGGGAGGGAGGGAGGGAGGAAGGAAGGGAGGGAGGGAGGAGGGAAGGAAGGGTTTGGTTAGGCTCACAGTCCAGAGGATACAGTCCATGGTGGTTGAGAAGTCAGGGTGCTGGGAAAGTCATGGTGGCTGGTCACATTCCACACCGAAGCAGAAAGAGATGAATGCTGGCGCCTGACTGACGTTCCCCTTTTCATTCGGCCCACAGAGCTGTGCTGCTCGCATTCAGGATGGGTCTTCCCACCTCAGCTCTGGCAGACATGCCCAGAGACTTGTCTCATCGGTAATTATTGATCATGTCAAGTTGACAGTCAATGTTAGTCACCATTTCCACGGTGGCATAAACATTTCTAGGACAGAAAGGGATCATGAGTTGAAAAAACAAAAACAAAACAAAACAAAAAAAACATTAAAAAGCTCTGTTCTAAATCATCTGGCCCAAAGCGAGGTTTTCTGATAGGAATCATGAAAAATCAGCATAATCTTGTAACAATGGGTTGAATTACAGGGTTACTCGGGGCTTTGTGAGAGTCCTCCAAGCAGCAGGATAAGACAGCAGCCTTGCAACTGCCCCTCAACCTAAGGGATTTCTTCACTAACGCAGCTGGGTCTTCTCTGTCTGCTTTTGTCTTTCTAGCTTTGTGAGACCTGGAGTCTGCCCTCATTGGCTGGAGGACATTGTAGGGGAAATGGCCTTGCGCTGACAGCAAACGTGGGGGGCACAGAGGAACTTTCCAAGCCATTATTCCACCTCCCCTGAATTACTGTCCTGTCCCCTCCAAGACAGAAACACCAGAGTATACTGATGGCTTCCGAGGGTTCCCCTCAAGAGCACAAATTGGCCGCAGCGTGTAGGCCCACACAGGGCATGCCGATTGGCCAGGTATATGACAGTGGAAGGGAGAAGCTGTTTCTCCACCAGTGTGGCAGGACAGCTTCCTCCTGGCTCTGTGTTTGGTGGGTACGAAGCTGAGCTAAATGGAAGTTCTAGACTCTGCATGTACTCATTCTCCTGTGTGCTCACCCATCCACTGTCTCTCTACCCTTTGTGTCACCCTTCCCATGACACTTCTTCTGGGGAGCTCTTCCCAGAGGCCCTTGAGTATGACCTTCCCAGTTCACAGAGTGACTCTAACCATTCGTCCTTGTCCTTCTCCCTGATGAGTGGTGTTACCCTTGACAACCACACCCTTTTATTTGCACCCAGACCCTTTGTGTTCCACTCTGAGCAAATACTTCATACGGTAACTGGTCCCTGGTAGACCCTCCCATGAGGGAATCCACCAGTGACTGTGGTTTGGAGGATGTCGGGGAGAACAGACCTTTGGTGCAAGGATAAGACAGAGGTCTTAGAATCAAAAGCTGGAAGGAAAGACCCACATGATATGAACATGATCATAGGCAGAGCCATGTTCATGCACGTGTGGAGAGGTCTGTGGAACGTTCATATTCTTGGTTGGCCCCTTTTACTCTGCCATGTAGGAGCTGGAAATAGTTGGTATGATTATGGATATCCCAGGGATTGCTGGGAGCAGAGGGCTCAGCCTCTCTGGTGAGATACAGTGTGAGTCTCAGGGATAGAGTCTGCCTTTCTTCTCTTCACTTTCTTTTGCCCTGTGCAAAGGGCGTAGTACTTACTGAGAGCACCAAAGATCCATCAGAAAATGGGCTCCCTTGTGCTCCATTCCCTTACCTGGGGGAGTCTGGGCCCATGTGCTCTTGCCTCTCACCTTTTCCTTTGAGCATCAGATAGCATTGTAGATGGCCCCTGTAGTTCCCTGGGGGAGTGAGTGATCTCATTTCTCAGGGTTTCATCAAAGCCAGTAGCACATGCTCTGCTAAGTGGTGCTGGTTTGCTCCATCAACTAGACTTCTTAGATTCTTAGAAAGGGGACATAGCTGTTTTATCAGATTACACTTGGAAGGTTTTGAGCTCTGAAAAAGTTGACTTTATTGTACAACTTCTATCCATTCAGACATCTTCCTGGACACTAGCCTCACCTGTCCCACCTGCTCTGGTCCAGAGTGCCATGCAGAAGTCTGACCCATCTCACTTCTTGACACAAACATCCCAATGACAGACTGATCTTAGTTGGGTAAAATGTTAACACATGGTGGTTAATAGTGTCTTAGGGGGAACCCCAGACAAACCTCACCATCTTTTGCTATACTGAGACTGTCTGGAGGGCAGACGGCAGCCTTTGGCTTCAGGTTTTATAAGTGGCTGTTGACGATGCATGTGCTGAGTCTACGTGGTGCGTCTCATTGAGTTAGCAGTGTCTAACCATGAATATCCTCTTGATGGAAGCTTGCTGTGGTTGTTGAAAAATGTGGTGACATTTGAGACAGATGGGTCTAAGCAGAACTTCCTTATCAGATTGGCAGAGTCTGCCGTGTGAGTCTGCCCTCCGGTCCTCCTTACTGAGCTGTCTGCCAATGCTGTACATGGCGGCGGGGGAGGGGGGGGCTCTTTGTAGTACTCTCTCTGCTGAGATTTTTGGGCAGTCTCCTTTAGCTGATTTATATCTGTAAGAGAAAGATCCTTCAGAGAATAAGTGCACTTCCCTTCCTTTTCTTTATTATGAAAAGCTAAAGAGACAAAAGGGTTTTTTTGTTTGTTTTTTTTTCTTATATATGTGTTTTAAGGATACAGAGAGGTGAGGTGGCCTTGGGTCTGAAAGGGCCACATCACATGGGATAGAATGTTGGTTTTCGGCATCAGGAGCCAGATCTTGGATTGGGTCCCCCCTGGGCTCTGTGGCAATGGGCTCTGTGGGGTTGACTGGATCCCAGAAGTATCACTCTTGACTGTGAGAACCTCAGCTTCTTGAGAGAGACCAATCTCCCAGAGTGGTGGTCTGTCATACTGGGGCAGGGATTCATGATGGAGCCATGTGCATGGACTCTTTAAGGTAGATATCAATGCTCTCATCTGCGAATAATGTCCCTTACCAAACATGTTTGTAAGAAAAATTATTTTAAATGTCTTAGACTTAGGAAAAGGTATTGGACAAAAAATTGTTTTTATTAGTCACATCTATTGCTGTTTAAAGTAAGCAACATTGTCCTTATGTGACTTTTCATTCCCCAGCACCACCTCTCCCCACCCTGCTGTCCCTTGCTTTGCATAACTTTGCAGAACTCCACATAACCTGTCACAGGACACGTTACTTGGAGATGGTCTTCTCAGCATCATCTATTTTATTCAAGTGTCCTCTGTGCCTAGAATAACACCGTGGCTGCCTACTTGTTCTTGTGACTATGAATATGAATGAGCGGCCATAATGCCATGGTTTGTGGCACGTAACTTAGTCCCTAGCCATGACAGTGCTGGGAAATGGTCTAAATCTTAAGAAGCCAGCCCTAAGGAGGAAGTTAGGCTATTGGAAGTGTGCCCTTGGAGGGAGTGCTGGAACCTCTGTCTGTCTGTCCGTCTGTCTGTCTGTCCTTTTTCCTCCCTCTCCCACTTTCTATTTCTCTCTCCCCCCCTTCTTCTCTCTCTCCCTTTTCCTCCCTCCTCCCTCTTCCTCCTCTCACCCCCTCACTCTTTCTCTCTCTGTCCTTCTCCCTGTCCCTCTCTTCCTTCCCCTCCTCCTGTCCTTCCCTCCTTTTCTCCCTCTCTCTCTCCCTCTCTCTCTCCCTCTCTTTCTCCCTCTCTTTCCCTCTCTCTCTCCCTCTCTCTCTCCCTCCCTTTCTCCCTCCCTCTCTCTCTCTCCCTCTCTCCCTCTCTCCCTCTCTCCCTCCCTCCCTCCCTCCCTCTCTGCTTCCTGGCTACCCTGAGGTAAGCAGCTTCTTCTGCCACATGTTCCCATCATGGTGTGCTGCCTTCTTGAAGGTCCAAAGGGAACAGGCCAAACAACCCACTCTTTTCTCCTTCCCTGAGTCCCTGCAAAGTGCATCTTGGGAGTCTTGGAGTGACAGAAGGCCTCCAGAACGCATGTGCAGCATCTTAGCAACACGGGCTTAGGGCTCTCAGAGGCACCTGGTGATATTCACAAAGGGAGTCTAGAGTGACTGCAGAGGTGACGGGACTCACAGTGGCTGGTTACAAACCACTGTGAGGTCAGGAGAAAAATCTCCGAAGTGGGAGTGTGCTGTGTGGAATGGCTCGCCTTCAGGTTCCTGACCCTCTTTTTTCTTATTTTAAATTAAACAACTTTTTTTAGGATTTCTACGAGAGTACTGTATTTACATCGTTCTTACCCTTCCCTCCCCCCTAAACTCTGCCTGTGCCCCCTACTCCCTCTCAAATTCATGACTCCTCTTCTTATTATTGTTACAAATATGTATATATCCTGCTGAATCCCTTTAGTGTACATATGTGCATGTGTTTATGGCTGACCACTTGGGATTTGATAACCTGTCAGGGGACTCATTCCTGAGGAGACTCATTTCTCCTCAGGAGAAAACTGATTCTTCCTCTGTTAGCATCCATTGATTGCCAGTCATTTTCATCCAGGGGTAGGACCTTGTGAACTTTTCCCTATCCATGTTGGCATGTCAACTGATGTGGTTATTATGCAGGTCTTGTTTATACAGACATATTGTTGAGATTTCATAGGTGTAGTGTCTGTCGTGTTCAGAAGACACTCTCTTGTTCCTGTCCTCTTCTCTGTTGACAGCACCCTGAATCAGGCTGCCTCAAACCAGCACGGTTTGCCCATGTGCCATCCCATCCTCAAGTCTCCTTGGCATCATGATGCTCCTGCACCTCTGCATTCCTCTACCCTTTTGCCAGTCTTGTGCTTCTGCTGAGATGTCCCATTCCATCCCTGTCCCCTGCTTTGTGCTCGCTCGCGGCTGCCCGTTCTCTGCCCATCTGCCTGGCACAGTCCCCTCGTCATGCAGTCTCCTGCTGCCACAGAGCGGAATTCCAGGTTCCTCTTTCACGCTCCCTGATCGCGCTCCTTGGTGCTTATTCTCCATAAGTTTTATTGGCATCAGTGAAGATCTGTAATTTCAAAATTAAGTTCACTAGAGTTTGGAGTGTTTCTTTTCTCAATGAGTTTCAGGATGTATCGCACTGAGGACTATGAATCAGCCTTTAGGCTTGGTTTGTCTGTTGGCACTCTAGAGCCTTCACCTTCCTCTTCCTCCAGGTACCTGCACCTGTCCTTCTCTGGGAGGGAGGGAGGGAGGGAGGGAGGGAGGGAGGACAGAGTCTATAGGCCAAATGACTGAACTTCAAGGTCATAGTTAAGATGTTGCAGATCAAGGATAATTAGATTCTGGGGCCCCAATCTGTAGTACAGATGAAGATTTTATAGTCAATTTTACATCATCATTTTTATGGTTAGCACCTGGGCCCTGTGTTTCTTTTCATGATGGCAAGGAAGGAAGGAAGGAAGGAAGGAAGGAAGGAAGGAAGGAAGGAAGGAAGGAAGGAAGGAGGCCATCTGCAGTGGCTGCTACAGGCTTTTAGGGATGAGGCATGCCCTCAGCACTTCCTGGCCTTGAGGAGAGGCTGCAGACCCTGGGGACCTGTACTGGCTCGCAGGGGGCACCTCCTGGCTTCCTGCTTCGAAGCCTTTTGTGTCTGCTTTGCTCTTGTTGGGACATTGAAAACTCAAACTTTCCCAACACCCTTGTGAGTCATCTTCAGATTCTCTCAGATCCCTTTTTATGAGGAACCAGGGAGTCCTGTGTGTTACTGCACCAATCCTGGGGTCCCTCTGAAGCAGGGACAGCAGCCTGCTTCAATCACAACCCTTCCACTTTTACCTGTGGGATTTGAGGCTTTCGTTACAGATCACCTGAGGGGTTGAAAACAGCAGCATTCTTTGGGGGAAGATTCTGGTGCTAAAACTAAATGTCTGGATGATAGAAAAGCAGTTAGTTTAATCTCATCTGTGATATGGTTCCCACCATGCTGGAGCATCTCACTGACCTCTAAATGACACAGGCTTGGTAGTCTGCGTACCAGGGCTTGGTAAGGCCCCTGTGTGACATCAAGCTGTTGTTTCTGTGTACAGTGTTGTGTATCCTGCCCTGGTGACAGCCTGTGGGCTCTGGACACATGCCGATGTGTCCAGACAGGATTCTGAAATAGCCACTGTCCTTGGCCCATTCAGTCTGCCCTGTCACCCTCCTCAGATGAGTCCCTTCAGGAGGGACTTAAGTGTGAAGGATCAGCACCTTCCCTGACACGGGCCTCCATGCATGGCCACTGTTAGTGTCTGGAGCCTCCTAGGAGCCCTGCATGCTTAGATATCAGCCCACATGCTCCCAATGACAAACAAATGGCTTTGAGAATGAGAAGGTCCAGGTAGTAAGAGTGAAAACGCTGTTCGTTGGAGCCAGCAGAGGGTTGCACTGTGCCACTGGTGGTAGAGAGAATTCAAGGTGTTGCTCTGGTGCCTGCTTGTCTGTCAGCTGGGTCAAGAAAGCTGTATCATCCTCGGTGAGAAGTGTGTTCTCTGGAACAGGAGACAGACAAGGCTTCCTTGGCTAGGTGGGTGGTGCAGGTGAGCAAAGGGACGGTCTCTGGCTTAAAGGAACTTGTGGTATGGAAGATTCTAGGCACAAATTCTGGTACCTGTGCGGCCTGTAGGGATGCCTCTAGGTACCTGCACTGCAGGCATGAAATTCATTTGTCCATTTTGAGAACCCACTGTGTCCTGTATGAGATAAATAAATGAGGTGAGCCCCCAACTGCCCTGTTGCCTGTGAAGGTCATCAGCATGTGGGCAGTGTGTGACAGATGAGTCCCTAAGGGTTGAGGTAGCATGGGCAGCTTGGCAAAGGGTCATGGGAAAGAAATGAGGACTGAGCCATGAGAGGCAGGAGTTCGAGGCCATTAAAAGCATGAAGGTAAGGGGTCTACGTACTGCTACCGAATGAACCCGTGCTCTGTGGTCACTGTCAGAGAGAAAGCCAAAAGGCCGAGGAGGGAAAGGGCCCTGGGGCTGGGTGCTGGCTGCCCCTCAGAGGAGCTTTGGTTCTTAGGTAAAGCAAGGACCAAACATTGAGAGGGCTCAGGCGGGAGAGGCCCTGGTCTAGACTTTGCTGTGGGGTGATCATGCGGGGCTGTGGAGAGAGCTGAGTAAAAGCTCTAGACACCAAGGGGTAGATGACAGGAGAAGCAACTTCCAGAAGGGAAGCTGGTGATAAGGGAGCAGCAGACCTCAAGTGATACTTCAGCTAGGGATGGAGACTTGTAATGTCACTTGGGCACACCAGCAGCTGTTGAAGGAGCAGTGGTGGAGGCATATTGTGGAGGTGGAGCTGCTCCTGGCATGTTTATATGGAATTGTGGGTAGGTGGTATGGTTTCTGAGTCAGAACTCCGAAAGGAAGTTGGAGCAGCTCCCTACCCTCAGGACTGGGCAGCATCAGTGTTACTTGTTCTCAGAGGGTAGCTGGCCTTGAGGGCCCCTCTGGGCTCTGCTCCTAGGCTCTGGGTCTTAGGAGACCCTTGCCTCTTCTGTATTGTGAAGATTGAAGGACATGGAGTGTGGCCACTTTAGCACAGGGTCAGTAAAGTCATCCTCAGAGCCATTTATGGGCAGGAACTCTGTGCGGAGCTCTGCAGGGTACTCGGGTTCAAAGATGCAGTCTGGTGACCCCACATGCAGGGACACAGGTAGATGCCAGAGAAGCCATGGGCAGGAGGATGAAAGCCCAAGACTAATCAGTCCTCACATGCAAGGGGCAGACGTGCAGGGTCATTTGGATGCAGGAGAGAAATGACCAGTACGCCAGACACTTATCCTGGGGTACCAGGGTGACAGCTCAATGGAAACTGAAACACTGGCATCCCTTAAAACCTGAGTGAAGGGCGGGGAGGTAACATAGTTGGTAAAGTGCTTGCCTTATGCGCATGAGGACATGAGTTCAATCCCCAGACCCGAGTTTAAGAAAAAAATCTGGGTGTGGTGGCTGTTTGTAATCTCTGCCCTGGGAAGGGAGAGATAGGCAGATCTCTGGGGCTCACCGGTCAGCCAACTCAGAATATGGTTAATCCCAGGCCAGCAAAGAGACCCTGTCTAAAAAACAGTTGGACGATGCCTGCGGAATAACACCTGAAGTTGTCCTCTGACCTCCACACGCATGTGCACAATGTACACATGAACACACATGTTGTTTTAATTGTCAGTTTGACACAACCTAGAATCTTGGGGAAGGAAGAGTCTTCATGAGGAATTTTGTTAATTGCTGCGGGAAGACCCAGCCTGTAGTGGGTGGCGCTGTTCCCAGGCTTGTTGTGGGTGGCTCGGTTCCCAGGCAATGGGTCCCGAAGAGTTTACAAAAGCGGGAAGCTAGCTGAAGGCAAGCAAGGATCCATGCACTCGTTCCCTCTCTGCCTTTGACGGTGGATATGATGCCTTAAGTTCCTGCCGTGGGGCTGGAGAGATGGCTCAGCAATTAAGAGCACTGACTGCTCTTGTAGAAGACTCAGGCTCAATCCCCAGCACCCACATGACAGCTAACATCTGTAACTCCAGTTCCAGGGGATCCAATGCCCTCTTCTGACCTTGTGGCATTGCACGACACAGGTGCACTTACACACATCTAGGCAATACATATACATAAAATAAATAATAAATGAAATGTTAAGTTCCTGTCTTGACTTTCCTGCAACAATGGACCAGAGCCCAATGAACCCTTTCTTCCCTAATTATTGCTTTTTGTCAGGATATTTTATCACAGCAACAGAAATAAAATAGGAAACACATACACACACACACACACACACACACACACACACACACACACATGACTCTGAGTGAAACTGTTTAGAGACACGCAGCCTGGATCTAGTACCAGGACCTCGGAATTCTTGATGGTTTCCTTTCCTTGTAAATTGGGGGGAATGGGGGGTACTTTAACTGGGGAGGGTTAGAGAGGGCTATACAGGGGCAGAAAAAGGAAAGACATTAAATAATGCTTTAGGTGGTGTGGGAAACCAGAGAAAGCAAAATTTATTATTTCAAAGCCTACTGAAAAAATATATAATATATAAAATATAATAAAAGTCACAGTGCCAGGGAAGGAAAACTTCCCTTTGAGTTGTTGGTCAGAATATTCCAGGAGACTCCCAAAAGAATACAGCCTGTTGCCACAGCCCTTGATTGCCTCACAGAACTTGAAGACCCTAATGCTGAAGACAGGACACACTTCACACACAGGACATGTAACAATTGAACCGGAACTGACCTGGAAGCCTCCTCTCTGAGGACTAGCTCCCATAGTGTCAGAAGATACTATGCAGGCTGCCAGGGGAGAAAACCAGTCAGTGGTCCTACCCAGCTGTAAAGTCTACAAACCAGAACAGTGAGTGGCCCAGCAAATAATCTGTTGGTGCAATTATGGCACTTTTATCTCGGAGGTAGTGAACAGCTGTCTAATTGGACTTAAGGGCTACTCAGTGGGAGGGAGCTCATGCATGCTACTGTAAACATAGCCAAGTACAGATGGTTGGAGGTGGCATAGACCCTAGCGAAAAACCCAGACCAGCGTAATTTCTTACCTTATTCTAAATACATATCCTTATATTTACAGACAAGTGAACCTCTCACCACTCATCAAAGAAGCTTCTTTTTGTAAAAGATGAAGACTATTGTGAAGTTCCATCACTGGGCAAATGCAGCCCTAAGTGACACATCTACAGTGCAACTTCCACATCTGGGAACATCACAGAAGAGGGGGTGGAAAGAATGTAAGAGCCACAGGGACAGGGCACCTGCTGCTAGGTGATAGGGAAACTCCACCCACGGAATCTCCATGGTATGGTAGTCTGATGAAATGTGCATGTAATAACAAAACCAGTTGACATTCCAAAGTGGATGGGGGAAATTTTAAGGGGTCCTGCTTCATGATGAAAAGCTGAAGGCAATCACTGTATTGCTGAGGGGTAAAGAATCAATTTTCTCCAGGGATGAGCTCCCTAAGAGGATATCTAGTGCTAAGTGGGCAGCCCTGAACACAGGTACACAGGAGCATTACAGGATGGACTCAGTGTATTCTATACAATATATGCATATCTGTAAATGTATGCATGTATATATGACAGTAATGAGGAAGGGGACAGGACATTGATAGGGAGTGGAAGAGACCGGAGGGGTTGGAGGGGACTGGGAGGGAGAGAAATGGTTGAAGATTGTACTCATGTATGATGATCACAAAAAAATACATATAGCTTATGTATATGTGAAAAAGGATCTCTTTTAAAGACAAGGGAGGGATTAAATAGGGGGACAGGTGTGATGTTTGGCCTTATCATAGCACATAGTGAGAGAGCTGTGGAGTGCTGGCTCTGCTACTAGAATGACTGGAGACAAGGGACAGGCAAAGACAAATAGGGGACTCTGGTCAGACCTGAGGGTGCCAGCCTGCCACCCTCAGAGTCTGGATGAGCTCTTCACAGAGCACACAGATGTAACAGCCCCTCCCTGGAAGTGTTTGTCTTCAAGGACAAGAGGACTTTAGCTGTAGCTCTGTGAATGACACGGAGGGAATCGGTTGAACCTAGTCCTAGAGATGGCACTTTTAAGCGTGGCCTATAAGCCCAGCACTCCGTGTGACTGCTGCAGATTACTGCTGTTGACTGTACTATTCACGGATGTAGGACACTTTATCTGGTCTGCTTCATTACCTTCCTCCCACTTCACAGATCCTGTTGAGCTCAGTGGCCCTGGAAACAGCTGGCGTGAACTTGCAGATGCTAGCTCTAGCTTTCTCCTGACTCAGTAGATTTGTTCCTAGATGGCTAGTCGAACATGCCACACATCTGTCAAGGTTTTCTTACCCCTCACTGGGAGGGTGTGGGGGTGGGAGGGGTGGGAGGAGAGGGAAGCACAGAGACCCTCCTGGGCTGCGTCACTCGGATGCTCTGTATTTTTTCTCCTCTTTGCTTCTTGTTTACTTACATGGCCACATTTATTTCTTCCAATCCACTAGCACCCCATCCAAGGATCCACTTCATTCATTTATGTAAATAAATAGAAATTTATTTCTTGTTTTTATTTTATGTGTAAGAGTGTATCGCCTGCATGTGTGTGTAAGTGCACCTGTGTTGTGCAGAGCCTGCAGAGGTCAGAAGAGGGCGTCAGATCCCCTGGAACTGGAGTTATGGATGGCTGGTAGCTTCCGTGTGGGTACTGGGAACTGAACTCAGGTCCTCTGCAAGAGCAATCTGTGCTCTTAACCGCGGAGCCATCTCTCCAGCCCTGAAATTCACCTTTTTTCAGATTAAAAAAAAGTGTTATAGGGGCTAGAGAGATGGCTCAGTGGTTAAGAGCACTGACTGCTCTTACAGAGGACCAAAGTTCGATTCCCAGCACCCACATGGCTACGAACTGTTCTTAACCCAGTTCTAGGGAAATCCAAAGCCCTCTTCTGACCTCCACAGCATTGCATGACACGGGTACACTCACATACATGCAGGCAATACACTCATACACATAAAATAAAAATAATAAATATTTTTTTTAATGTTGTAAATAAACACATGTAGTATTATCCAAACCTTGCTCCCAAGAAGCTGAGCTGTGAGTCACATGTAAGGCTCAGTGGGGTGGTCAGTGGCTGGTGAGGTCATGGATTCTACTGTGTAAGAGTGAAAACTTTGTGCTCTTCACTGACACCATCCTAGCTCAGCAAAGGCCTGCGTGGGCCTCTGGATGCTGGGGAGCAGGGCTGGCAGAAGCCCATCTGTCTCTACCCCCTCCCGGACAGTCTGTATCCCATGTTTCTTTGTTGTTTCTAGGAGTGGAAAGGTGGATCGGAACAGCTAAAGGTCATCCATTCCTAGTGAAGTGCTGGGTCGCTGAGGGACACATTGAGATGGTATCCTTCCTTCCTTGTTCAGGGTCAGGATTATCTTATCTGAAAACGGAAGTACCTTGGGAGGAGGGGAAGGCCTGCTCGACAGTGGAAGGTCCGACTTAGAGCACAGTTGAAGCAACTCTACCTGTTATATTTAAATTTAGAGCGTTCCCATTAGAGAAACTGTGTTCTTTCATTTTATAGTCTAACAAATATTTAAAGGCACATTTTGTTTGTATGATGGCTTTAACAAATTTAATACTTCAAAGACTTATTTTTGAAAGTTGATATTTTTAATTTATGCCTATGTTTGGCAGACTTTGCCTCTGAAGAGCCAGGAGATAAATATTTTAGCCATTGCAATCAAAGTGGCAAATTTGAAACTGTAGAGTAGGTGTTTCCAAAATGAGGAAGAAAATCTACAGGTGGTTTTACTGGCCACCCTCAAAATATAATAGCAATAATTGAGTCCTGTGTTTTCATAACTCAGGTCTAGTCATGGCACAATGAATATGCGTTGGGAAGATAACATTCTGCTTATCTGGGATTAGGTTAATGTCATCACGTTGACTGCAAATCTTCATCTGTGGAAACCATTCTTAGCTGGCTGACTAAGGTGATAAGCCAGGTTTGGCGCCTGGGCTGTGGTTTGTCAACCCCTGGTTTATACCTGACTTGGAAAATTCTTTTCTCTACCAGCAGTTCAAGGTATCTGCCTTTTCTGTCTTAGGCAAATATGATTTCATCTAAATGTAACCTTTCCTTATGTACTTGAGAGCACATTGTCTATAAATCACTGTTTTGTGTAATCATGCAGGTAGCTTTTTTTTGGGGGGGGGAGGGGGACAGGGTCTCCCTGTAGCCCCAGCTGTCCTGGAACTCACCATGTAGACCAGGCTGGCCTTGAACTCACAGAGATCCACCTGCCTCTGCCTCCCAAAGGCTAGGATTAAAGGCATACGCCACCACAGCCAGCAGGTATCTTTTAAAAAATATTTTATTTATTATGTTTATTTTATATGTGTGAGTGTATTGCTTGCATGTATATAAGTGCACCCATGTTGTGCAATGTCCCCATGGAGATCAGAAGAGGACATTGGTTCCCCTGGAACTGGAGTTATGGATGGTTATTAGCTGCCATGTGGGTGCTGGGAACTGAACCTGGGTCCTCTGCAAGAGCAGTCTGTACTCTTAACTGCTGAGCCAACACTCTAGCCCCTCATGCAGGTATCCTGATAGCTTCCTGTCATGGGCAAAATGGACAGAAGTTGTCACAGCTCGTGGTGCCTCTGTAGCCAGCCACACATAGGACCGTGCTGCTGGCCCCACTGCTCTACCCAGGTCCTCTCCCTGTTGTTTCCCCCTTGTGATACATTCCTGCCCTGCGTCACCAGCGGCTCTGAGGTCAGCAAATCCCTGTTGGTGGCACAAGGGCCTGAACATTGTCCTATTAGGAGGAAGACTGAGGGAGCCCCTCCCCCCATCCTCTCTCTCCACAGTATCACCTGAGGGCACCAGGTGGTTTCTGCATCACACAGCTCCGGAGGGACGCACTCACGGTGCTGCAGTCTTGGCCCCGGCACAAGTGGCCAATAAATATTCCTTTTTTTCTCCTTAGTTCAGCTGAAACACTGAGATTTTTTTTTCAAGTGGAACCTTCTCTAGAAATAACAATAAAAAAGGAAAGAAAAACAAAAGTAGAGAAAAGTAAACTTGGAGCTTCAGAGTGGAGCGCAGTGAAACGCCCAGCCTGACTCCGAGGCTGCTGTGTCTCGTTCAGCCAGGTGCCCTCGCCGCCCTGTGGCTGGCAAGCTTGGCTTCTGCCCTCACTGCCTGCCTGCTGTGGGTTCAGGGCTTCAGGTGTAGCTTCCGGGAAGCAGCTCCTTGTTGGGTCATCCGGATCCCTGCCTTCACGCAGACCTTGGCACTTTTACTGTTGGCCTGTGAGGTTCTCATAAACTCCTTCCTGACATTTGCTGTTGAGCCTGGCCCTCACATTTCCCGGCCTTCTGGACATCCTTGCCTGTCACGTCCTGTCAGTGTTTCACCGCCTAGCAGCTCTCCATGCTGATCCCCAACAGGAACCTCATCCCTGAGTGCAGGTGCAGCGTCTCCATAATTTCCACAAGAGTAAGTGGCAACCACATGGGGAGCCTGGACCTTTGGACCTTGTGGAGAACGAGGTGGCCTTTGTCCTCTCGCTGGATAACACCAGAGGAGACTGATGGGCTGTTAGGTGACAGAGAACACTGAACAGTGACGAAACAGCGATACCACTTACGTGGTTTCACAATCTTAGGACAGGCCCATAGTTACCTCTACAGGTTCAGTATCCCATTCATCACACTGGACAGAACAGTTGCAAAGAAAACCAGTAATGCTGTGTTAGGTGCTGATGTAGCCACCCAGGAACTAGCATGTTTATTTATAGAACATGCCAGCCAGCAAAGCAGGGTGCATTTCTTTTAGTCTAGTTATCGCTTCTTTTTTAAAATTATTTCTTAAACTGGCACATGCAATATTGAGTTTGACTGCAACATTCTTGTCTTGTGTATCGCACTCCTGCTCGCAGTGGTTTGACGTCCCCCCCCAGGCTCCAGGCATTTACATTTTGTCCCCAGGTGGTGGAGCTGCTTTGGGAGGTTTTAGGAGCTGTGGCCTTGCTGGAGGAAGCATGTCATTGTGGGCGGGCTTTGAGACTTCTTAAGCCTTGCAATCTCCAGTCTCTCTCTGCTTCCTGTGCCTGCTTGAAGGTGTGCTGTCTCCTCCCGACACCTGCCAGGTGTCCCCCAGTGTTATGGACCCTGACCCTCTAACCATAGCCAAACAAATTCTTCTCAAAGTTGCTTGGTTACGGTGTTTTATCACAGCAACAGGAAAGTAACCAATGCAGTGCTCTAACCCTGCTCCCCTGCCTGCCTTTTCTCCCCTCTCTCTCACTTCTACCCCCTTTTCACCCCAAGTGTAGCTCCATGTACTTACACACACACACACACACACACACGGATTCCACATCTGAGAGAAACGTGATATTTGTGCTCCTGGCTCTGGCTGATTTCACTGAACAAGGCGATTTCCAATTTTACCCATTTTCCTGCAAGCGACATATTTTTGTCCTTCTTTATGGCTGAATAAAACTCACTGTGTATATATACACAGCACATTTTCTTTATCCATTTGTCTGTGGATGAGCATCTCAGCTGATCAGCATCTTAACTGCTGTGAACAGTGCTGCAGTAAACATGCACTCAGATCCCTGAGCCTCACTGCCTTGGGCCTAGACCCAGGAGTGGCACCTCTGATCATAGGATAGTTCTAGTTTTAGGTTTTATTCTTTTAGGAACTGCTGTATTAATTTCCATACTGAAAGCTGTAGTTTATATTCTCTGCAACAGCATGTTAGAGTTTAGAATACATATTCTTTTCTAGGACCCAGAAAACACATACAGACCACACTGAGTGTTGTGGTATGTGCCTATAATTTTAGCATTTGGGAGCTGAGGCTGGAGCATCATGAGTTCAAGGCCAGCCTGTGTTATAGTGAAGCCTTGCATTGGGAAAACAAACAAACTCCAAATCTAAAACCATGCAGAGTATTTGATCTCTAATGACAATGGAATCAAACTGGAAATCAGTAATGGAAAGATAACAGGAAAATCTCTAATCATTTGGAAGCTAAGAAGTACCCTTCTTTGTAATCCAAAATCTCAAAAATTTGTTTAAAAATAGAGAAAAATATAACATGAAAACTTGTGGGGTGCGGTAAAAGCAGAATCACTGAGGAAATTCATAGAACCGACTGTTCAGAAAATAAGAAAAATGAAAAGAGCAACCTTGCCTGCCTCCTCTGGAAACTTGAGCAAGGAGAGCCAAGCCAGTCTAAAATGAACAGAAGAAAAACCACAAACAGAGCCAGTGGCAATGAAAGCAAAGAGGAGAACGGGTGATGGGGGAGTTGGCTTCTCCAAAACAGCAGCAAAATGCCTCTAGCAAGGATCACATGGAGAAAGAGAATTATCAGTGTCGGGAAGAAGTAAGTGTTGTCCCTGTAGACTCGTCAGAATCAGAGGAATAGCAAAATCTGTACAACACACAACATGTAAATCTGATGACTTCAGTTAAACAGAGCAACTGTGTTTCCATAGGTGAATGGTTAAGCAAATGGTGGTGCATCCGTACATGAAATACTATTCAGCAGGAAAAAGGAGCGAACTGCTATTACGCACAGCCTGAGTTGCTCTCACACTTTGTATGAGGTCATTATTATAAGGTTCTGGAAACCAGTCTTATGAGGGTGAAAACTGGGGTTAGAGAGGCAGGTGGAGAGATGGGGGAGGAGCATGAGGAGGTCTTTGTATGATGGAATGGCTTTCCATCTGTAAAAAAATATATGTTAAATTATGTATGTGCATGTGAGTGCAGGTGCCTTTGGAGGCCAGAAGAGGGCACCAGATCCCCTGGAGCTGGAGTCCCAGGTGTTGGTGAGCCATCTGATATGGGTGTTGGGAACCAAAATTATACCCTCTGTTAGTACAGTAAACATTCTTAACCACTGATGGCTTCCATCTTCATTGTGAGAGTAGATGTATGAATCTGTTCATGTGGTAAAATGATGCAGCACTATCCACACACACTGTACCAGTGTAAAATCCGTGGTCTGACACTTCATAGCAGCTATGTAATTCATAGAACTGACTGTTCAGACCACTCGGCATGAATGGGGAGAAGCATGCAGACTCTTGCAGTGCTAGCTTTGTTATTGTGTTCCTATGACCAGTAGATGGCACCTTCACTAAGCTCCTGTAACACACTATCCTGTCTCTGTGTCTATGTGATGCCTCTCCCCAAGACCCCACAATCAGTGTGTACTGCAGTCCAGGCTTATGTGTGAAATGCAGGAGCGTGATGGTCCTCTGGCATCTTAGTAAATTCTGCAGGATTCTGTGCTTATCATCCAAGCTGTTGGGAGCTCCACTGTGAAGAGCCGCTTTGGAAACTGGGACAGAACTTGCCAAGAAGAGCTTGTCATGACTGATCTAACAATTCACAGGTAGAGAAGACATGACAATTCTGTATCAAGACTCAGGGAGCAAAACCAAGACCAGTGGGTGGAAAGTATGGAGAATGACACCAATGACCCCAGGACTTGGGATAAGGGAATCCCTATCAGTGTCCAGAGAGGAAACAGCCCAGGTCTTCTCTAGTTCATATGGACCTGGCATGATGAACAGAGACTTGGTGACCCTTGTCAGAGGTGCTGCTGGTGAGGGCACCTAAGTGTCTGAAGTGGGGACTCTAGGGCGCCTTATCACCTACCAGGTCAGGTTGTATGAAACAAATCTAAGAGCAGGGTAGATCACACCCAACAAAACCCTGAGATGGACCATTTATCTATCTGCACTATTTTAAGAAAATTAAAACCAAGCAAGATTTTGTGGGGTTCCTGAAGGACTCACATTATAAACCACAAGTTCCAGGGTAGACCACACAGGTTCAGGGGCAGTGGTCTGTCAGAATTGAGAGCAGCATTGGATCAGAATGGGTGACTCCTGGGAAAGACCTGGCTCTGATGTGGCTCTGGGGGTGCAGCTGACATCCCCGCAAAGCCTTAGACACCTGGGAGAGGCCCTGTGGACCCAGTGGGTTCCCTGCCACCTGCGGCTTCAGGTTCCCTTCATTTAAACCATAATCCCTTTCATTATGTTGTTCCAGCAAACGTGCTTTCCTCAGATCAAAGCAGATTCCGATGACACGTCAGGACTGTGGGCGTGGGGTGGCGTGGGCAGGAAACATTAGACAGACTTGTAGGGACTTTCCCAGGATGGTGGCCACGTTGACTTACTTGTCAGCATTCCAAGCAGCTGGGTGCAGCTGTGGACAACATTTGCACCCATGACATTTCTTTTTGGAACGACTCTCAGAATGGTGGTGGCCTAGAGCCCAGGTTAGTTTGTATAACAAATGCCTCATGAACAAAGGCTGTGCACTTCCATGTCATGGCTGGAAGTTCATGGGAGCTAGAGCTTTCTTTTTTTTTTTTTTTTTTCCATGATCAAGTAGGCTTTATTCCAGAGATGCAGGGATGGTTCAATATACCTAAGTCAATAAATGTCATAAATCATATAAATGGACTCAAAGACAAAAATCACATGGTCATCGCAATAGATGGCAGAGAAAGCCTTTGACAGAATTCAACATGCATTTACGTTCAAAGTCCTAGAGGGAATTGGACTGGAGGGAACATAACTCAACATAATTAAAGCTATATACAACAGAGTTCGGAGCACTGGCCACTCTGCTCTGACCACTCTCCTCAGTGTCCACAGCACTGCCTATTCCTTTCCTGCACAGTGATCCAGTGGCCAGGAATTCACCATGTCTACTCTCAAGATGCATGCCAGAGAGATGTTTGACTCGTGGAAATCCCACCGCTGAGGTTGATCTCTACACCAGAAAAGGTCTCTTCCAAGCTGCTGTGCCCAGTGGTGCCTCAGCTGGTATCTATGAGGCCCTGGAACTCTGGGACAGTGATAAGACATGCTACATGGGGAAGGCTGTCTCAAAGCCTGTTGAGCACATCAGTAAAACTGTTGTACCTGCTCTAGTTAGCCAGAAACTGAAAGTTGTAGAACAGGGGAAGATTGACAAACTGATGATTGAAATGGACAGGACTGAAAATAAATCTGTTTGACATGAATGCCATCCTGGGAGTATCCCTGGCTGTCTGCAAAGCTGGTGCTGTAGAGAAGGGCGTGCCCCTGTACCGACACATCACCAGCCTGGCTGGTAACCTTGAAGTCATCCTGCCAGTCCCAGCTTTCAACGTGATCAACAGTGGTTCTCACGCTGGCAACAAGCTGACCATGCAGGAGTTCATGATCCTCCCTGTGGGTGCTTCCAGCTTCCAGGAAGCCACGAGCATTGCAGCAGAGGTTTACCACAATCTGAAGAACATCATCAAGGAGAAGTATGGGAAAGATACCACCAGTGTGGGTGACAAAGGAGAGCTTGGGAGCTAGAGCTTTCATAGTCAATTGGGAGGTGCATTTGGGGAGAAGGGGTTCATGATGTAAAATGAACCTCAGAGCCCCCAACTCGCCAAGGACCTGCCAAGGAGGGAGGAGGATGCATTTGAGTCACTGCTAGTTCTGCTGTCTCTTGGCCCGCTCCACGTCACTGTTCTCCCCTTCCTCCGTGGAACCAGTGCCTGAAGCGGGCTCCTGCAGGCCTGCTTCTCACCCACAGGAGGTAGATTTTGTTGTCCTTCAGTTCTGTTCCTGTTCATGAGGTCTTTGAAAGTGATTAAAAGAAATATTGCTATTTTTTTTCCTAGAAATTTTTATGAAAAAAATCAGAAACAAAATATACGTCAATCAAATGTGGATACTGCCCCCAGGACACCAGGGTCCTGGGAAGCTGCGTTACAGCTGGGGGTCCCGGTCTACAGTTTCCTAAAACTTTTTACAGTTCATCCTTTTAAAAAGTTGGCATTAAATCCAACAGCTTCTTTCTGGGACAGGATTGGAATGGAACCTCAGGATTGAACCGAACCGAATCTCGGGGTTATCTGCCTTGGGGATCTTGAGAAGGTAATGCCCTTTCTTTTAAGTACTTGGAGATCTTCTGGTGCAGATACCCCGCTCTTGGGAAGAGCCTTCTCTAGTATCTTATCCCGAGGGAGAGGTGGGCGGGCTGTGCCAGCATCTGAAGGCTCCCGGGAAGCCGTCACCCTTGCCAGTCCAGTCCTTACCAGCCCCACATCAAAGCTCACTTGCAAATGGGAACTTGGACTCCCCGGGTAACACTGGCCAGCATGCCGTGGTAGAGCTATTTATAATGAGGATGGTTTTAATGGGTTTTCCCACCGCTCTTTGTAGTGAGTGATACTCTTGACTTTTATGAAGACACAAGTCCTGTGGAGATGATCTGGAGCCAGCAGGTTCCGTGGTTCACCTTCTTTTCCTGCTGCCACCAGCAGGTAGAGGTGGAGGGCCCTCTGTCTCTTTGATAGACTCCAGCTCTTAATATTTACTTTTATTTTTAAAGAATGAAGAAATTAGGGGACTGGAGAGATGGCTCAGTGGTTTAGAGTGCTGGCTGCTCTTGCAGATGACCCAGATTCAATTCCCAGCACCCACACGGCGGCTAACAACTGTCTGAAACTCCAGTTCCAGGGGATCCAATACCCTCTTCTGACCTCTGTGGGCACTGCATGACATGAGTGCATTTACATATATGTAGGCAATACACTCATAAAGTATAAATTAATACACATTACTACACATAAAATATAAATAATAAAATATTTTTTAAAAGAATGAAGAAATTAGCATTATATTTTGTACTTTCCAAAAGGCAGAGGAGCCTTTGAATGCTGCTAGTTTCTAAAAATAAAAACCAGGAGACTTCTCATTTCATTGAGTGTTCTGTGTTCAGGTTTTGTGGGTCAGCATTTAACCTTTTACTTACTGGCTATACATATATGTATTCTATAATATGCAATACTCTATACAATGTACACACATATATAATATGTGTGTATTTATATACATGGTGATTCTTGAACTCTCATGTCTTTCTTTCCTTCAGAATCAACTCCCAAAAAGGAGATGGTTTGGAAAAAACTCGTTTTATTTTTTTAGACTTTCAAAAGTTAGACACTTGTTTTCTCTAAGAAAAAAGAAATTAAGGCCGGGTGTGGTGGCGCAGGCCTTTAATCCCAGCACTTAGGAGACAGAGGCAGGTGGATACCTGTGAGTTCAAGGCCAGCCTGGTCTACATAGTGAGTTCCAGGTCAGCTACAGGGCTACAGGGAGACCCTGTCTCAAAGAGACCAAAAAGTAATTAAAGAAAAGAAGAAAGAAAGAAAGAAAGAAAGAAAGAAAAGAAAGAAAAAGAAAGAAATTAGTATATCTACACCACAGATTTGTGTGTGTGTCTGTGTGTGCGCGCTCACCCCTAAGTGCTTGTGTGAGGTTAGAGGGTCACATCTGGTGTCTTCCTCTATGACGTTTCCCTTTTGTTTTTGAGACCCTGTCTCTCACTGAACCTGAAACTTTCTGGTTCAGCTACGTTACCTGGACGGTGAACTCCTGGGATCTGCCTGTCTCCACATCCCCAGTGCTGGGGCTGCAGACAGGCACTGCGCCCACCTTTACATGGGTGTTTGGATCCAAACTCAGGTCCTTATGCTTGTGCAGAAGAACTCACTGCTCCATCTCCCCAGCCCCGAGACCACAAATTCTTCAACTTGAGAGCTCTTCCCCTTGCACATCCTCTCCATTTGCACATCCCTCCCCTCTTGCACACCCATTCCCCCTTGCACACCCCCTTGCAGACCCCTCCCCCTTGCACACACCCTTTGCACACCCCTCCCCCTTGCACACCCTTCCCCTCTTGGACACCCATTCATTCTGCCTTGCACACCCCCTTGCACACCTCTCCCTCTTGCACACCCCTCCCTCTTGCACACCCCTCCCCCCTTGCACACCCTTCCCAGTAGTCTTCCTCTTTCAAGCCACATGATTCTCCTGCCCTTTCTGCCCTCTTCCTTAAGCCTCTTTCTCACCTCTCACGGGCTCCTTCCTAGCGTCATAGCACTCACCCACGCTCACTCACACAGAAATGTATGTTGGGAGCAAGGATCCCTGGGAGAGAAAGCATGTGCTGTTTGAGCCTGGTTTACCTCACATAATATTTTCCAGTTCCATCCATTTTCCTGCAAATTTCATGATTTCATTTTTCTTTGCAGATGAGTACAAGTTCATTGTGTTACACACATGCCTTCATGGTCTGTGCACGCATCTCGATAGATACCTGGGCTTGTTCCGTCTCCTTGCTGCTGTGAGTAGAGCAGCAGCCAACTTGGGTGTGCAGGTGTCTGATCGGATGGAGTTCTTGGGGTGGCAGATCTGGGTCATACGGTAGTTCTATTTTTAGCTTCAGTAGTTAAAGTGTTAAACATCCTCAGCCATGAGGGAAATACAAATTAAAACTACATTGAGATTCCGTCTCACCCCAGTCAGAACAGCTACCATCAGAAAAAGAAATGTCAGCAAATGTTGGTGAGGATGTGGGGAAAAGGAGCTCTTACCGTTGGCGAAGCTGTCACTGTGGACATCAGTATGGAGGTGTCTTGAG
>NW_008337322.1:5712747-5720618 GCF_000622305.1 Nannospalax galili | reverse complement strand
AAAGATTCTGCTTGTAATCTCTCTCTTTCTGTGGTGGAAGCTGGGAACTCTGTATGTGAAACACAGTTTAATCGTCCTTAGAGTGGGGCAGGGAGGGACATGCATCAGCACTGCAGCAAGCTAAATCTTCAAACAAAACTTATAAAATGGCTTTGCAATCTTTATAGGCTTCTGGCACATAGTAGGTGTTTGTTAAACCTGTTGCAGGGATGAGATCCTTGCTGTTCTGAGGCCAGGTGCTTCCTGTGTTTTTTTTTCCGCAACATCCTTAACAATCAGAGCAGGTGGGGCCGAGGCTGGAAGACAGAGCCCTGACCGGTTGCAGGGATGAGATCCTTGCTGTTCTGAGGCCAGGTGCTTCCTGTGTTTTTTTTTTCAGCAACATCCTTAACAATCGGAGCAGGTGGGGCCGAGGCTGGAAGACAGAGCCCTGACCACACTCCAGAAAGAGGGATGCTGATGGAGAGGCTGGGATGGAAGCTAGGCAGGGTGTCCGCCAGCTCCTCTTAAGGCTGAGCCACCCCCGGCCCACTCGGGTGTTAACGCCAGCTCCTCTTAAGGCTGAGCCACCCCCGGCCCACTCGGGTGTTAACGCCAGCTCCTCTTAAGGCTGAGCCACCCCCGGCCCACTCGGGTGTTAACGAGGAGGCCTAGACGCCACTTGCTCACTACCTGTCAACTTTCCTTTTTATTTCTTGTTTGTTTCTCAACTAATTGCATCTGCTCTGTGGGTAAATGCTTTATTAGTTGGGGCCAAAGCCCAGGCATTCTCCGGACCTGATGAATCAGGCCGCGTCTCCGGGAGGCTCTCTGTGTGAGGTGCCTGGCCCCTGAGTCACTAGGCAGTCCAGTGTCTGCAGACGCAGATCCCTGCTGCCTATGGTTTGCTGCCTATGGTCGAACAGGAGTTTGGGGTGTGCTGGAAAGGTGGCCATACGCTGGAAGGAGCTGCAAAAGAACCAAGGAGGGTTGTGGACCAGCCAGCGAGTTTTGGAGGAAAACTAAAGAGCAGGTGGGTGTGATGGGCAAGCCAGGGCTTGGCTGCCATGAGCTCAGCTCCCTTCCCCATGGAGCCTCTCAGGTCCTCCTCCTCCCTCCTCAGCATCTTCCTGGCATTTTCTACAGACAGAGAAATGCCTTCCAGTGATCTAGACACTTAAAACGAGGTTTTGAAGATGATGCTTTTAAGATGTGGCCAAAGAACAGCTTGCTTTCTGAAACTGGGATTTGTTAGATTCATTCTTAAACTTCCTATACTAGTTTTCTTGTTTCTGAAAGTAACTGACTAGTGTCTCGCTGGTGTTGGGTGAGGACACATGAGGCATGGGTCTCACAGCTTAGCTCAGTCTTTGGAGAATGACAGAGTCAGGGTATGGACTTCTGGCCTCAGCTTTTACAGTTTGTCCTCACTCACCCCATCTCCTCTGCCTCTCTCTCTCTCTCTCTCTCTCCCCCTTCCCTCCCTCCCTTCCCACCCCCATACTTTACTTTCCATCAACCAAAGTTTATTTTGTATCTAGTGAGGCAGGACTTGAACATTCAGTAGTAAATAAGACAGACCCGCTCCTTCGGGTCTCCTGGAACTTTCCGTTCTATCAAGGTGACAGACAAGGCTGGGTGAAGGAGATGATTGGTAATGGCAGCAGGTAGTCCCTGCTGTGGAGAGCAGGTGTGTGGATGGAGGTGGTGCTTGTGAGGTGGGAGATGGCAGTCTACCACAAGTACGGAGGTGGCTGGAGTTGAAGCTGCGTCCCAAATGCGGAAAGGGCTTGTCGAGTCTCAGAAGCAGTTTTCCCACTCCTCGGTGCTAAGATAACATATTAGCTCAGAGATGGTTATCAGGAAGCATTTTGAATTAATTTTTTGTTGGCATGCAAAATAAAGGGTCTTGTGATACTTTCACACCTGTGTTGCACACTTTGCTCATATTGATTCCCCATTTTACCCTGTTGTCCCCTCTAGCCTGCTCCAGTCTTCCTCTTCCCAAGTAGTCCAGCTTCTGAAGAAGCGTTTTTAACTTCCACAAATGATTTCTTCATCTCTCTGTGTGTATACATATATGTGTATGCCTGTTTTTGACATGTGCAGGGAAAGTACCTTTTCTGGAGTCTGATCCTGCTTTGCCTTTATGACAGCCAGAAGCAAAGCTTGGCCCAGTTTGACAGACTACATGGAAGGCAGCGTGTTGGGGCGGACTGGCTATTTGTTCTAAGTCCTAGTGAACATCAACTGTTGAATCCTTGCTTCTTTGACTTCTGGGATAGGTAAAAACCTTAGATATCATTTTATAAAATAATAGCCTATTAGTGATAGGTGAATGTCCCTACTGCCACCAGGAAAGCAGGAATTAGCCACTAGTAGGCAGCTACTGAGGGTGGCCATGGAAACCCTTTCCTGCAGAGGACTCTCCACATGGAACATGGGGCTACCTTTTAGACATCAGTGGGAAATCCTTCTGAATCTGTGGATATGTTGGGGAGGGTTTTCTTGTGGAGAGGAAAGTGGGGGGGGGCAGCTTCAAAGGAACCGCTCTCCCCAGCCTTGGGTGAAGCCCTTCTGAGATGTTTGTGCCTAGCCTTTCTCCAGTCATGTTCCGGATGGCTCTCCTGGAGACACCTGCTGCTGGGGGTCTCGATGGCACTTCACTGTCTTCTAGTGTCTGTGTTCTGGTTCTTCGTGACGGTTCCTGACATTTGAGACGCAGTTTGGTATTTCATTTAGAGGCTGACCTGACCCGGGCATCTTAGAGCAACTTCCGCCATGTTTTTGCAGACTGGCGGCCTGGGTGGGATCCCAGGAGCACAGCAGTTTTGCAGATGTTGGGCTATTGTTTTCTTCCCGGACAGTGGCAGTCTTGAGTAGATCTAGAAAGTTCTCTGTGTTCTGCATCCAGCCCAGGAAGGGGGAGTGGCAGGCTAGAATGGCCATTAACTGGCTCAGTCTGCTCTAAGGCAGGGCAAGGTGACTGACTGACGTGAATGTGGGCTTTGGGATCACAAGGCGTTTAAGTGGATGGTGTGAGCATCCCTCTGTGTGCAGGTGATGTGTTTTGGTATAATGTTTTCAGGTGCTATAAGGGGACCCAAAATACTATGGCACAACATGTGCTGAGGTTAACCGTGACCTGGAATACGTACCTCCTGGGTCTCAGCCATGTCTCAGATGCTGGTTGGGGAAATCAGTGAAGAATCTAAAACAGAAATGGCTGTTGGGTCCATGTTGTTGTGTACTATGGACTCCGGGTAAAGCACCCACCCTCCTGCCTCTGAGAGCAGAAAGTGATGCATATGGAACGCTCCCTCCTGGGAGCTGGCATCCCAGCCGCTCCCTGTCCTCCTGCCTTCAGGGGCAGGTTGGTGGTTGAGTCCCTGTTCTCAATGACACTGGAGGGGGACAGAGGACATGAGAGGGCCTGGTGAGGAGACAGTAAGGCCTGACCGGGACAGGGATGGTGTGTTTACAGGTGAAGTCGAAGCCTTGACAGAGTAGAAAGCCTGCCCCTCCCCTACCTGCTTAGGAGGTCCTTATTTAAAATCAGTCACAGCTGTGACATAGGATCACTTCCTGGGGTAGAAAGGGGTTTGTTTTTCATTTTGGTGAGGTAGATTCATTGCTAGTTTAAATCATCTCATTGTAAACCAAGAGCAAGGAGCTTAAATGTTTATTTACTCAAAGACTGGGGGCAGGGGTCGGGGAGAGAAAGAACAAGGGACCTATGAACTCTCAGGGACATTCAGGAAGGAAAGCCGCAGCTGGTTGGAGCTGGTGACCTGCTGAGGCTGTGAGATGTTCTGTCCATCAGTCACTTGTCAGCACCAAAAGGGGCTGAGGTGTCTGGCAGGTGCCGTCCCAAAGCCAGCAGCTTTGAGCTGAGCCTAGGAAGGAAAAAGGATTAAGGTGGATGAGTGAGATTTACTTTGCTGAGCATTTGAAACCAAACACACTTGTTTATTGGCTCCGCATCAACTGAAGTTGATTTCTGAGGTTCCATGTTGTCCTCTGGGAGAGGAAAGACATCTGTCTGTAACACAGCAAAATTGCTGAGCTGATTCATGGGGAGATACTTGTTTTCTGGGTGAGTTTCCTAGCATATTCTTTTTTTGTTGGGTGATACTTATATTTTAAAGTATTGGTAGCAATAATTTGTACATACTTCAGTATTAAAATGTTGGCAGTGGTGTACGCAGGCAAAACCATTGCGACAGCCAGGATAGTGAAAGTGTCTGTCATTCAACAACTCAGTCACACTGGTCCCAGACACCACCCGTCCCTTCCCTAGGCACCAGTGATCTCTCTGTCACCAGATTAATTTGTGTTTGCTAGAACAGTTATACAGATCAACTGTGTAGTGTACATTTTGTCTCTGGCTTCTTTTAGTAGATTTTTTTTGATAATTCGTTGTCATTGTCTGTTATAACATTGTTTTTTGCCAAAGCTGCTGCTGTTTGGACCTGGAGGTCTCCCTGAAGGACCCAGGTATCAAATGCTTGGCCCCTAGCCTGTGGTGTGATCAGGAGGTGGTAGAGTCATCAGGGGGTGGTGTCTAGGAGAAGTTAGGTCATTGGGGTATGTGGCACTGAAGGGACTATTGGGACCACGCCCCTTCTTGACTCTCCTTGCTTCCTGGCCACCATGAAGTGAACAGGGCTTCTGTGCCATAGTGCATTGTATTGCCTCAGCCCAGAGCAGCAGGGCTGACTAACTCCCAAACTATGGGCCACAGAAACCGTTTTTGCTAATTAAGTTGATTTTCTTGGGTATTTTGTCACAGTTCCACGAAGCTGACTCACATAGAAGAGCAGCATTCCATTGAATGGACATACCATAGTTCATCTGTTGACATGCTGATGGAATTTCTGGGTTTCCAGCTTTGCATTATTCAGAATAAAGCTATGGTGAACATTTGTGTACAAGGATTTGTGTGGGCACATGCTTCTATTTCTCTGTGGGAAATATCTAAGAGGGAAAGGTTGAATCATAAAGCAGGTATTTATTTTTTTAATTTGTTTATTTACTTTTATTATTATGTGTGTGGGCAGATATACACCACAACATGCTTATGGAGATCAGGAAAGCATTGAGGAGTTGGTGCTTTCCCTCCACCTTTACCAAGTCCAGACATCAAACTCGGGACTCCGGGTATGTGGCAGGTGCCTCCCTGCAGAGTCATCGCGTTGCCAAGCATTCCCATAGCTGTTTTCTATTTTAGTTGGGTATGCAACTCTGATTTCTTCACATGATCCTTTCTGGATGTTGGGGGCCACGAGTCAAGTTGTAGGTGTTTTACTATAGTGATGCCGCCCTGGGGTCTCAATTCCCATTTACCTGATGATGAATGATCTTGGACCATCTTTTCATATCTTTATTTAACAGCCTCCATCATCTTCGGGTAGAATGTTTGTTAATATACTTTGCCATTTAAAAAATTGACTACTTTTCTTTCAAGATTTGCTTTTTGCATTTTCTTTACATTTCTTCTCCCCATCCCTCTATTTCCTGTGGCGTTTTGAGGGTTTATATAAATTCCTTTTGACTCAGAGTTGGAGGGTATAGTCCATCATGGCAGGCAGAGTATCTCAGTAAAAGCAGCACTACTGTGATGGCAGGGGCCTGAGGCAGGGGTGTGAGGTGGCTGGCATATTGTGTCCACAGTCAGGAGCAGAGAGAGGTGAAGGCCACTGCTCAGCTTCCCTTTATAACCCTTGACCCCAGCCATGGAGTGGGGCTGCCCACATTCAGAGTGGGTGTCCTCCTCAGCTCAACATCTCTGGAAAAGCCTTCACAGACACACCCAGAGGTATGTCTCCTAGGCAATTCAAATTGCATCAAGTTAATAATCTAGATTAGTGCTTATAGTTAGTTCTTTAGTGTCCTGGGTTCAAGACCGTCATATATTTGATTTGCAAATATTTTCCATTTAAAAACATTTTTATTTATTGTTTTTATTTTGTGTATATGAGTGTATTGCATGTATGTATGTAAGTGCACCGTGTGGTGTAATGCCCATGGACATCAGGAGAGGGCCTTGGATTCCCCTGGAACTGGAGTTGCAGATGGTTGTTAGCCACCTTCTGGGTGCTGGGAATTGAACCCAGGTCCTCTGCAAGAGTAGCTAGTGCTCTTAACCACTGAGCCATCTCTCTAGGCCCCCCATTTTGTTTTTGAAGAATTCCAACTTGTTTATTATTTTCTTTTATAGACTGCACATTTAATGTTATGTCTAAGAACTCTTTGCCTGAGGTTAAAAAAGTTACTCTTACGCTTTTCTTACCAAAGGTCTGTGGTTTTAGATTTTTGCATTTGTATCTACAGTCTGCCTCGTTCACCTTTGCATGTAGTCTGGATTACAGCTATATTTAAATAACTGTTCCAGCACCGTGCATTTTTAAAAACTTACCTTTCCTATGCTCAATTATATACACTTCTCTCTCTCTCTCTATGTGTGTGTATGTGCACACATTTTTTAGTGTTTGAAATTCTGTTTTATTTGTTTAGATTGACTTCGATGCCATATTATCTTGATTATTGTAGTTTTTGTAATAAACCTTGAAATCGGGCAGCATAAACCTTACAATTTTCTTGTTTGATGGTAGGTTCTTCTTATATTAGATACTTTGCATTTCTATACCCACAGAGTTTTGATTGAAAATCTGTGAAATCTATAGGTGAATTTGGGGAGAAAGGTCATCTTTAAAATGCCATCTTTTTGCCGGACGTGGTGGCGCACACCTGTAGTCCCAGCACTCGGGGGGCAGAGGCAGGCAGATCTCTGTGAGTTCAAGGTCAGCCTAGTCTACATAATGAGTTCCAGGCCAGCTGGGGCTACAGGGAGACCCTGTCTCAAAAAGACCAAAAAACAAAAAACCCCGCCATCTTTCATTGATTACGTGGTGGACTTCTCGGTGTCTGTTATTACTCTCCTCGAGACTTTGCAGGTTGCATACACGAGACCTGCACGCCTTTTGTGCAGTTTATTCCATAAGCATTTCTTTTGATATTCTTTTTCAACCCCTCATTGCTTGTTGGTGGTCCTAGACTCACATCTGAGTTCTGTGTATCGGTCTGGGTCCCGAACCCTTGCTGAGGGAGCTGCTCTGTGGCCTTTATAGGATCTTCTGAGCTGACTGCTTCCTCGGTGCATAAAGCTAATTTCTTGCTGTGCTGGCTGTAACGTTAAGGAATGCTAAGTAAAAGCAGCCACAGCAGACATGCTCTTACCTACAGCTTAAGAAGAGGACATCTCTCACTCTCCTCAAGAGTGATTGTTTTGGTGGGATTTTTGCAGTGCCCTTTTTCAGGTTGAGAAAGTTTCCTTCAGCTGCTCTGTGGCCTTTATAGGATCTTCTGAGCTGACTGCTTCCTCGGTGAATAAAGCTAATTTCTTGCTGTGCTGGCTGTAACGTTAAGGAATGCTGAGTAAAAGCAGCCACAGCAGACATGCTCTTACCTACAGCTTAAGAAGAGAGCATTTCTCACTCTCCTCAAGAGTGATGGTTTTGGTGGGATTTTTGCAGTGCCCTTTTTCAGGTTGAGAAAATTTCCTTCTTTCTTTGCTGAGAGGTTGTGCCAGGAATTCATGTAAGATTTTGTTAAGATGTTTACCTGCATATGTTGGGACAGTGATATTTTTTTGATCATATGGTAAAAATATTGATTCATTTCAGTTAAATTCAGATAAAAGATCTATTTTCTTTTTTTAAATTTTATTATTTTTATTTTATGTGTATGCGTGTATTGCCTGCATGTAGGTAAGTGCACCCTTGTTGTGCAGTGCCCGTGGAGGATAAAAGAGGCTGCTGGATCCCCTGGAACTGGAGTTACGGACAGTTGTTAGCTGCCAAGTGGGGGCTGGAATTTGAACCCTGGTCTCT
>NW_008337322.1:5705528-5712070 GCF_000622305.1 Nannospalax galili | reverse complement strand
GGTGGTTCGTTCAATAAAATAATGTGCTAAGACAATGGCTGCTGGTTAGCTTGAAACTCAACCAGAAGAGTTTTTTTTTGAGAATTTCATATGTGAGTGTCGTATTGGCTTCGTTTCCAGCCCTCCCCGTCCCCCTCCAGCTCCTCCATTCCTCCATGCCTCCTTACTCCTGCTCAATTTCCTGACTTCTTTTGACTCACATATATATACATATATATGTATATATATATTTACAAATATGTATGATGCACCAAGTCCATTCAGTGGTGCTCATGTGCAGATGTGTTTAGGGCTGATGACACGGGATTAGATAACCTCTCAGGTCTCAGGAAGCCAGTCCTTGGAGAAAATGGCTCTCCCTCCCTCAGCATCCACTTAGTGCCTATGGCTCTTCCTCTTGAGGTGGGACCCTGTGAATTTCCCCATCCACCTTGGCGTGTCAACAGGTGTTGTCATTATGCAGGTCTTGCTAGTCTCCCATACTGTGAAGGTCCCATGGGCGCAGCTTCCCTATCGTGCCTAGAATGCATTATCTAGCAGCAGGTGTCTGTTTCTCTGACTCTTACAGTGTTCACGCCCCTCTTCTGCCTCGTTCCCCGAGCCTTAGGGGTAGAGGTGGCATTGTAGTTGTATGACTTAGGGCTGGGTGCCTGACAGTCACTTACTCTCAGTGTTATGTCGGTTGTAGAACTTTGTAATGTCTCTATCTGTTGTGAAAAGAAGCTTTTTTGATGAGTGGTGAGATAGTTTCTTTTGGCAGGTCTTCAAATTCACAGATCTTTTCTTCTTCCGAGTTTAATCTACCTCTGTCTCATCCAGTGTAATTTTCATCTTGTTCGTTGTGTTTTTCATCTGGAATTGCAATTTGGGTGCCTTTAATATCTTTCCTATGTCTACTTAACTTTCCTAAGATAGAATATCACTATAATACTCCTTGTCAGATAATCCTAATATCAGTTTTAATTGCCCAATTAAAAAATAAAATAAAATAAAATATTGTTATGTATGTGAGTGTATTGCCTGCATGTCTGTAAGTACACCCATGTTGTGCAACTCCCACAGAGATCAGAAGAGCACATGGGATCTTGTGGAACTAGAGTTAGAAATGGCTGTTAGCCACCATGTGGGTGCTGGGAATGAACCGGGTTCTCTCCAGTGCTCTTAACCACTGAGCCATCTCTCCATCCCCTAACTGCCCAATTTTTATCTAAATCAATCATATTTTTGCATACCTGAAAGCCTAGTAATTTTAAAAATTGATTCTACATACTACAAATATTTGTAAATTTTGTTCTGAAACACAGCTGCTTGGAAATAGTTTGGTTCTTTTGCAAATTGCTTTTAAGTTTATTAAGGCAGGATGGGGGCAGTTAGTCTACCACCGTGGCGTTGTTGTGTTTCTCTTTTTCTCGCTGCTGTTACCAAATACGTGACAAGAAACACCTTAAGGGAATAAGGGTTTGTTCTCGCTTCCAGTCTGGTCCATCATGGGATGCTGTAGACCATGAGGCTGCTGTTCACATCTCAGTGAATCAGGAAGCAGGAATGACAGTGCTCTGAGCATTCTCCTTTTCCCTCTGTGCTCAGCCCAGGGCTCCAGCCCTTGGGTTGGTGCTATCATATTCACAGTGGAGTTTTCCTCCTCACTTAAACCTCTCTGGAAATGTCTTCATAGACACACCCCGCAGTGTGTCTTGTATTTGATTCTAAACCTAGTCAAGTTGCCCATGAAGACTGACCATCACGAGGGCAATGGCTCCCCATGACTAAAACCATATCCTCATGAGTTCTCCACTCACTGCCTCATCAGTCGAGACTTTCTACTCAGGGTCGTAGGAATACCCTGTGTGAGACTCAGGGTCATAGGAATACCCTGTGTGAGACTCAGGGTCATAGCAATACCCTGTGTGAGTACTCACCAGTTTTCCTTCCCTTCCTTTTGGATGGTTCTTTTCCAGCTTCAGAACCATCCTGTACTGATGGGTACCCTCCTGTCCCGACGGGTACCCTCCTGCACTGATGGGTACCCTCCTGCACCGATGGGTACCATCCTGAATACTCAAAAGGAGGGCCTCCACAGCTTCCCAGGTTCTTTCTTGAGAAAGTAAGAAAGAACCTGTTCTGTCTGGTGAACACCTGCTCTTTTGCTCTCCCAGGTTGCAACTGGGGCAGGTTTCTGAGCTGTGTAGGCTGGACCTTCCCTGTATCGTGGTGTGGGAATCCTCTCAAGGCAGTAATCTGCGAGTGGAGGACCTACTTCCTTTTTTTTCTAGCTTTCTGGAATACTGTGCTTGAAGCCCAGTGTCTTCCAAACAGTTGTATTTTGTCGAGTTTTTCAATGTCTTGGACAGAAGGGGAAGTTTAATCTTGGTTTGTTCTTGTCCAGAAGCAGGAGATCTACAAACATTGTATTTAAAATACTGTTTGGTGCCTTGCAAAAGATGGCTAAACTGAACTAATAAATAGTTCCATGTCTGGGATGTATCTACTAAGATAATTATAAAAAGAAAAAAGATGCTATGTGCACAGAAATATTGTATATAGTATTACTTACAGTAGAAAATTATGAGAAATTCAACAAAAAGAGAGTAGTTATGGCCTAAGTATCCAGCTAAATATTATATATTTATATGATAATTTCTAAGATTTGCAATGTTTTAAAAGATTAATATTTAAAATTAAATTTATTAAAGAGATACTAAAGAGATATATGTAATACTTAGTACATAGTAAGTATACATAGTATATTATAATTACAACCCCATTAAAAACATTCATAGGGACAAAGATTTAAAATAGATTATAGTCAAGTTCCCAGTATCTATGGGTTTTGCATTCATGGATTCAACCAATTGTGACTGCAAAATATTGAGAAAAAATATTACTGTACTGGATATACATAGGCTATTTTTTTTTTGCTAATATTCCCTAAATTACAGAGTAGAGCCATTCCCATTTATTAGGCCTGGTTAGTCATCCAGAAGTGATTTAAAGTGTATGGGAGAATCTGTAGGCTGCTGTCAAAGGCTATGCCATCTTACAGAAGGGCCTTGGTGTCTCTAGGGCGAGCCTGGATGATTCCCTGCCAATACTGGAAATGAATGTATACAAGTGACGTAGCTTTTCAAGGAAGCAGAAGTCATCATTTCCTCCTCACTTGGAAGTATCACAGTGAAGTAGAGTTGACTATTTCCATCTCACTGTAAAGAAAATAGGCCTTGGGCTGGCAAGATGGCTCCAGTAAGTAAAGTGAGTAAAAGCACTATCTGCCAAGCCTGATCACCTGTGTTTGATCCCTGTGATGCACATGGAGGGAGGAAATAACTGGCTCTCACAAGTTCTCCTCTGATAGCCTGTCTTAGTCACTTTTCTGTTGCTGTGATAAACCACCATGAATAAGGAAATTTATAGAAGGAAGAGTTTATTGGGTTTATGGTTCCAGAGGACTAGAAGCTCATCATGGTACGGGGGTGGGGGCAGGGCATGGCAGGAGACAGCTGGAGCAGAAAGCTGGGCACTGGGCGCTCACATCTTCAAGTGGGCACAGGAAGTGGAGAGACAACCTGGAAAGAGGTTGAGGTCATACACTCTCATGGGCGCCCCAGTGACATGCTTCCTCCAGCAAGGCTGCACCTCCTTACTTGGAAAACAGAGCCCCCAGTTGGGGCTAAGTATTCAAATACTTGGAGCCTTATGGGAGACGCCTCATTCAAACCACCATCCCTCCATATGCATGTGGTGTCATGAATGTATTCACCAGTGCCTTAGAATTAATGACACAGGGTCTCCCTGTAGCCCCAGCTGGCCTGAAACTTGCTATATAGACCAGGCTGGCCTCAATCTCACAGAGATCCATCTTAGTTCTGCTTTCCAAGTGCTGGGATTAAAAGTGTGCCTCACCACACGTCCCAGCCCCAATAACCACTCGTTTTAATCTATTGAAAAACACTAAAAGTAGATGAAGAAGTGTAGAGATTATAATAGAAATGCATGTGGGCACACAGTCAACTTTGAGGAATCAGAATTAGTGGTGTAAAAGCACCAGGCCAGCATTCCACTGTGGCAGTGTTCCCTCCTTCCAGAGAAGATCACTGCACCAAGCACTGCATGTAGTCATCTTTAGAGTCTAGATCGTATTGTCTTTATGTTTTCAAATTCTTTTTTAATATATTTTATTTTTTATTTTTATTTTATGTGTATGGCTGCATTGTCTGCATGTTTGTGAGTGCGCCTGTGTCACACGGTGCCGCGGGGGCCAGAAGAGGGCTTCGGATTCCCCTGGAACTGCTGGAGTTAAGGACGGCTCATAGCCACCATGTAGGTGCTGGGAGTTGAACCTGGGTCCTCTGCAAGAGCAGTCAGTGCTCTTAACGGCTGAGCTATCTCTCCAGCCCTGTGTTTTCAAATTCTTAAAAAACATTTTAAAGATTTATTTGTGTGTGTGTGTGTGTGTGTGTGTGTGTGTGCATGTGTGCATGTGTATGTGCCAAGTGCATGGGATACTTGTGGAGGCCAGAAAGTATCCTCTGAAGCTAGAATTACAGGCAGTTGTGAGCTGTCCATTGTGGGTGTTAGGAACTGAACTTAGGTCCTCTGCAAAAGCAGCAAAGTGCTCTGAACTGCTGAACCATTTCTCCACTCCGTTTTCCAACTTTTGGGGCGGGCATGGTCTCCCTATAGCCCCAGGTGGCCTGGAACTCACTATGTAGACCAGGCTGGCCTCAAGCTTACAGAAATTTTCCTGCCCCTGCCCTTTAGTGTTATGATTACAGTCATGCCCCACCATCCCCAGTGATATTCTTTACCATAGAGAGAAAAACTTAGCAGTTACCGCCAAAAAAATCATGGAAAAACAGCATCTGTGGACTGGAGTGCTGAGCATGGTGGCACATGCCTGCAATCCCAGCGGCAGAGGTAAGAGGTCAGTGACTTCAAAGCTAAACCTGGGCTGCATACCAAGACGCTATCCAAATAAATAAGGCAAACACATGGGCACGACAGATGTAGCTCAGCCGTAAAGTAGTTACACAGCACGTGCAAGGCCCTTGGTTCACTCTTCAGGACCACAGTGGGGGGAGCATGTGAAGTTCAAAATGAAAAAAAAATTTTTTAATATTTTACTTATTTTATGTGTATGTGTGTATTGCTTGCATGTAGGTAAGTGGACCCATGTTGTGCAATGCCTGTGAAGGACAGAAGAGGCTGTCAGATCCCCTGGAACTGGAGTTACGGACAGTTGTTAGCTGCCATGTGGGTGCTGGGATTCAAACCTGGGTCTTCTGCAAAAACAATCAGTGTTCTTAACCACTGAGCCATCTCTCCAGCCCCTATTCCAACTTTTTAATGAAAGTTTTCTATGTGTTTTTCTGTGGTTTGACATCCTCGCTCAGCATCATATTTGATGGATGTCTTTCATGTTTTTGTTCAGGTGTGATGTTTCTGGGTGCACACAGCATCATGGTTCGTTCCCGTTTTGACGGGGAGGTAGGTTGCCCCATCTCCTCACTGTCGCAGTGCTGCTGTGCCCGTCTCTTTTGTGCCTGTGTGGGTTTCTCTAGGTTACGAGGTAGGAGAAAATATGCAGTCTGTGGAGTCAGTCATAGTGTTTTATGAGTTAGATTTCTTTTTTTTTTTTTTTGCATTTAAACTCCGATCTTTTTTGTTTTTCTTTCCCAGTTAATTATTTATTTAATAACTACATAGTTTATATTGTACTCAGTATAGACCCTATAAGACATAAAATTAAATGAAGTTTTAACCTTTAAAGAAGATCTCCATTTCATTATTAAAATACACAGTTTCATGATGAAATCTTTTAAAAAATCAGTAGCTTCTCGATTGATTCTACAAATCTAGATCCACAGAGAGATAATAAACTTATAATAAGCAGTGTAAGTACACACTGAAAGCCTTGGGTTTCCTGGGCAAGGTGGCATAGGGCAGGTAATCCCAGCCATGCAGGAGGCTGAGGCAAAATAAGCAAAGTTCAGAGCTGACCAGGATTACATAAGTGACTTCAAGTTAAATGTGGTGAACTTAATGGGATTCTTTTTTTTTTTGATTCTGTCTTAAAACTTAATAACAGCTAAACAAAAGTTACAAAGGAAAGGAATGATGGAGAAATAGTGGTGTCTACAAATGAATGTTTTTTGCCATTCCTAAAAATTATTTATGAATTTGGCTTTACTTACTTTAAATTTCAACTTAAGAGCTATGGCCTTATGTCCTGTTACCTGGAAAACAGCATGAGAACGAGAAGACGTAGCATTCACGTCGGTGGGGTGCTGGGTTCTGTTTTTGTTTCCATTATCTAGTAGCTGTAAAATTTCCTCTGAGGATCTGGGCTGGAGAGGTTCAAATAGAAAAGGAATACTTAGTCATCTATCTTTAAATTTTTCAACAATTTTTTTGGGGGGGGGTAGGGTGCAGTAATCAAACCAAGTCCTGATGAATACCAGGAAAGTGGTCCACTACTGAGCTAACACCAGTTCCTCAATACACTTACTCAATAAACTTAAACAATACTTTTAAAGGTTAAAAAA
>NW_008337322.1:5702477-5703779 GCF_000622305.1 Nannospalax galili | reverse complement strand
ATTCTGTGGGTTTTCTTTTTGTTTCCTTGGTTGTCTCCTTTGATGTACAGAAGCTTTTTAGTTTAATGAGGTCCCATTTGTTAATTCTTGCCCTTGTTTCCTGGGCTATTGGTGTCCGGTTTAGAAAGTCCTTTCCTACACCTATATCTTGTAGGTTTTTCCCAACGTTTTCTTCTAAGAGTTTCGGAGTTTCAGGCTTTACATTGAGGTCTTTGAGCCATTTGGAATTGACTTTTTTTGCAGGGTAACAGATAGTTGTTTAGTTTCATTCTCGTACAAGTGGAGATCCAGTTTTGCCAGCACCATTTGCTGAACATGCTGTCTTTCCTCCAGTTAATGTTCTTGGCCCCTTTGTCAAATATCAGGTGGCTGAAATCGTATTTACTCATATTTGGGTCTTCAATTTTGTTCCATTGATCTATGGGTCTATTCTTGTAACAGTACCATTGTTGTTTTTATGAATATAGCTCTGTAATACATCTTAAAATCTGGTTTAGTAATCCCCCCAGCATTGCTCTTAGTGCTCAGGATTGTTTTGGGTATCCAAGGTCTTTTATGCTTCCATGTGTATCTTAGGATGGTTTTTCCCAATTCTGTGAAAAATGTCATGGGGATTTTGATTGGCATTGCATTGAATCTATAAATGACTTTTGGTAGGATGGTCATTTTCACAATATTAATTCTTCCAATCCATGAGCATGGGAGGTCCTTCCATCTTCTGATGTCTTCCCTCAATCTCTTTCTTTAAATATTTAAAATTTTCATTATAGAGCTCTTTAATGTCTTTGCTCAGGTTTATTCTGAGATATTTTATTTTATTTGCAGCTATTGTGAAGGGGAGTGTTTCCATGTGCTCTTTCTCTGATTGCTTGTTATTTGTATATAGAAAGCCTACTGATTTTTGTAGATTTATTTTGTACCCTGCCACTTTGCTGAAAGTGTTGATCATTTCCAGAAGTTTTCTGGTGGAATTTTATGGATCTCTTATAAATGTCTGATAGAATTCTGCTGTAAATCCACCTGGTCCTGGGCTTTTTTAAGTCGGGAAGTTTTGTATTACTGTTTCCATTTCTTTTTGTGTTATGGGTCTGTTTAAGCTGTTAATCTCTTCTTGGTTTAGTTTTGATGGGTCTCGTGCTTTTAGATATCCATCCATTTGTTTTAGGTTTTCAAATGTAGTAGCATATAGGTTTTTAAAGTATTCCCTTATAATGTTCTGTGTCTTTCTGGTATCTGTTGTGATGTTTCCCCTTTCATTTCTGATTTTGTTGATTTGGAGGTGCTCTTTCTTTCTTTTGGTTA
>NW_008337322.1:5701117-5701857 GCF_000622305.1 Nannospalax galili | reverse complement strand
TCTGTTAGGTCCATTTGATGTATAGTATCATTTAATTCAGATGCCTCTCTGTTTATTCTTTGTCCAGTTGACCTATCTAATGGAGACAGCAGGGTATTGAAGTCCCCTACTATTAATTAGTTGTGGTTAGGTTAATCTGGGTCTTAAAGTCGTGTAGTATTGTTTTTATGAAGTTGGGAACACCAGAGTTTGGTGAATATATGTTCATGATTGTAATATCTTCTTGATTGATTGTTCCGATGTGACTCTCCTAACTCTTCTGATTAGTTTTACTTTGAACTCTATTTTGTGGTATACTAGAATTGCAACCCCTGCTAGTTTCTTAGTGCCATCTGTTTGGAATATTCTTTTCCATAGTGTCTGTCCTTGAACGTGAGATGGGTTTCTTGTAGACAACAAAAGATGGTTATTGTTTCTTAACCCGTTTACCTAGTCTGTGTCTTTTGAGTGGGGAGTTTGTCCATTAATATTTGATGTTATTAATTAAATATGATTATTGAATCCTGTCATTTTTATTTCTGTTTACATTCGTGATGTAGCTGTACTTTTCCACAGGTATACCTTCATTGAATTTCTTTCTACAACCCCTTGGGTATAGTCATTCCTTTCTTCAGCTCTTCGTATTGCTTCTAGAACTCTCTGAAGGGATGGTGTTATGGACATGAATTCCTTCAGCCTATTTATGTCATGGAAGATTTTTCTTTCCCCTTCAACTATAATAGACATTTTGGCTGGATATA
>NW_008337322.1:5680221-5700205 GCF_000622305.1 Nannospalax galili | reverse complement strand
CTGTGATTTTGACATGTGAATTTCTTTTGTAGTTTCTGATTCTTGTGTGAGACTCAAGCCTTCAGGTTTAGGTCTGCTACTTTTTGTGAACTTTATGTTTCTTTGTGGTTTACTTTTTGGGCATGAAAGGCTGGTTCCTCTAAACTACCAGTTCTCTTTTGATTTTATATTGGAGTGGCCAGATTGCTTTTGTCTTCAGGAGTTCCCACAGAGGCCCAGGTTAGATGAGGATCAGAATCACTCAGGCTTTCTGCTAAGGTCTGGATCGCTCCAGGATAGATTTGGCCTCAGGAATTTGGGGGTTGGACTGACCTGGGAGCCTGGCCCAGGGAAGATGCTGGTCTAGGGCAGCTGGTGGCCATGCCCCCCAGAGATGCAAAGGAAGATGGGGGTGGGAGGTGGCCCCAAGTGCCCCTGCGAACTGCACTGAGGAACTGGGTTGGTCTGGATGCAAAGGATCAAGAAGAGGAAATGTCAGCCATGGTGTCCAAGAAAGAGGCTGGTGTGTTGTGCAGACTGAGGGAGGCAGAGGGAGGTGAGGGCGGGGCCAGGGCCAGAGCACCCCTCGGGACTGTAGAAGGAGCTGAGTTGGTCTGGATCCACAGGATCAGGAAGCAGTGGTGGTTCCCCAGGTGTCTGGGGCACCAAGACAAGGAATGGGACAGGACCCAGGCTAGGAGGAGATACAGGTTGGGGAGATGGGAGGGTGAGTGAGGCTGGGGGAGTCAAGGCGCAGAGGGCCTAGTGGACCTACCCAGGAGGGAGAGAGAAGCTTGCGGGTCGGAGAGAGCGTGAGTTAGATTTCTTAATTTCTCTGGTTTGACCTGCTCTCTGGAAGTTTCCTTTCTATCTCCAGGTGTACTTTAAAATTTCCCCTGTATGATTATTCATTTTTCAGATGGCTGAAACTTAAATAAGATTCTGGAATCTTCCTGTCTTACCTCAATGGCAATATGGGAGTTACCTAGCCCTAGCTGGGGCTGTCTCTTTGGTTTTAGTGTCTGACTGCCCCCCCCATAGTTGATTTCTTATGTATCAACACTATATCAGGTTCTTGGAATGTGCCTGTTGGGCCCACCTTAGGCTACATTCCTGGGCTGCATCCCTGTTGAGTGGGATGGCTTCCTGCCTGTGCTGTGCTCACTCTCAGGCCAGGCCTGCCTCCTCTGACACCCTCTCTGTTGCAACCTGTGTTTCCCACAGAACACAGGAGAAGAAACATCCCATGGCCGTCACCAGCTCAGCCACCTACCCAGGTTGTAAAGCATTCTCTTCTCTCTTGGCCTCACCACACACGGCGAGTCCTCACATCCTACTGCTCTTTGACAGTGTCTTCCAGTGAGATTTTTCTGGAGCCTGTTCAGGTTTCAGGAAGGGTGATGTCGTAAGGGTTAAATGATTTCAGACCCCTCCAGCTTTTGATTGCCTTACAAAGCCACCTCCCCAGCCTACTCCTAGCAGCAAGAGGAGGAAGGGGAGGAAGGGGAGGAGTGGCAGCAGCCCCACTGGATCAGTCCCTCCTCCCAAAGGAAGCTGTTCAATGTGTTCTCAGTTCTCCCTGTAAAGCTGTAGTGGTGTATGCTTACTGTTTCCTGATTAGTATGCTTCACCTGCAGTCCCCCAATCCTTGCACTCCCCCAGGCTCCTCTGTGCCACATTTTAGCCCCTCACCTGGGCAAAGACAGATATAGAGGGTCACTGTATTTCCAGAGGGAGGTCTGTGCTCTGTGAGATGCGTCTGTTGTGGTCGTAAAAGGAAATCAGCATGATGAGACCACAGCTAACCTTCCTTTGGTGAATTATAGAACCACAAGGACTCTGCTGGGACCCTTCCCCAGGTCTGGGAAGGGGCCTGTGGAAGACGGCGCCTGGGAGGGGTCGGCTTTGTTAATATGCTGTCCCACCGCCTGGACTACAGCATATGAACTGCCGGCCCACACATGTGAGCCTCACCTGTCTTATGGCATAGGGTCTGGGAAGGGGCCTGTGGAAGACGGCGCCTGGGAGGGGTCGGCTTTGTTGTTAATATGCTGTCCCACCACCTGGACTACAGCATATGAACTGCCGGCCCACACACGTGAGCCTCACCTGTCTTATGGCATGAATGCAAGTCAGAGAGAGCCCTGCTTTGCAAAATCTGTTCCTTCTGGTCCTCTGAAATCATACTCTGTGTCCAGCGACATCTTTGCCAGCTTGCTTGTGAGTCTACGTTTTGGGAGGTGACCCATCTCAGTGTGCCTCGTCTTGTCTAGATGAATTGGCATTAAAATAGAGGACATACCTGACTGCGCTCCCACCCTGGGCATCACTCAGGAACTCTGCCTGCTGCTCCTGCTCCTTCCATTCTGAGTCTACTTTAGGCTGGTCTTTATATCTAATTGTAAGAGTCCAAAGTCAAGGGTGGCCCAGAAGCTCTAGGTGCTGACCCTGGAAGGAGGGCCACTGAGGGTAGTGAGGGCATATGATGCCCGCTGATGGAAACCAGAGGAGACCAGAAGCTGTGTGCTTCCCAGGTGTCGGGTTTGAGGCATTACTGGTAGTTGCTTGAGCTTGTAAGAAACTAGTGCATGTGGCCGTCTCTTGTTTGCTGCAGCCCCTTAAGAAGCATCACCAAGGTTTCTCTTTGTTTGTTTTTCCCCAGAGGGGGAATTTCAGGCACCGGAGGTCAATCGTGCATACACCGGTGCTTGTTTGGGATGAGGCAATGCCAAGTCTCTTTGGCTTGTGAACCCAGACTTGGAACATTTCCCTGGCCTACTTCCCAGGTCTCCTCGAGGCTCTGATGAAACAAGGGGTCCAGTTGGTGCCCTGTCCATCTGGCCAAGATGGAGCTGCCCTATGGACCTAGAAGAGGGCCTAACCTATGGAGGGGCATGCCCCTCATAGACAGCTGCCCACTGTACAGAAAAGACAGAAGCCTGAGTCAAGCCTGATAACATTAACGCGGGACTAATTATCAGAGTTTGGTGGGGGGATAACTTTAAGGAAAATATTTAGTTATAGGCTATAAAACAATGTTTGTCAACTTTTCCTTTATCATCCCCTAAGGAGCCTGTGAATACATTTTTTTTCCCCTTAAATGTGCCTGTACCTGGCCTCCTGTAAAATCTGAGCATCACAGACATCTGGGCACCTGTTGGTGTCCCTTGTGCCTGTGAAGGATCAGAGGCCATTGTGAGCCCCCAGCCACTTCTGCTCCCCAGTCCTAATGTTCTTATTCCTTGTTCCTGTAGAACATTTGCGGTCCGAAGTATTTATTCAGTTTCAGTAGCTGATGGCATGTGAAATGTTTGTGTATTTATAGAAATGAAAACAAAACAGTAATCATCGACAGCCAGTCATGACTATAGGGTGGCAAAACAGTTCTCTCCTAATGAGCGTGTAATTACAGCTTCCAGGAAATAGCTAATAAATACATGGAATCTACTTCTTGGGCCAACGAGGCAGGGTGGGTGGGGGGTGAGTGCACGCTGCCTTGCTTGGCTGTGCAAGTGCTGTACTGGCTCATCCGTATCTGTGTAAAGGGAAACACATGCAGCCCTGGGAGGACTATGGCTGGTCAGAAGGCCAGGACACCTGAGGCCACAAATATCTTACAGTTAGGATTGTCTTCTATAGATGTCGGACCATTCATTTTCAGCCTGGCAGTATTGATGATCGGATTTTGTCATTGATGTGGTGGTGGTAAAAACATGGGCACATCATGAAGCCATGTTAATAGTATTCAGCTGTGTCATTTGGGGCATTAGTAACCATCACAATTCTGTACCCTCATCATCACCACTTCTATTCCCAATACTCTGTCACCATCCCCGAACAGAAATTCAGCATCCAGTATCCCTTCCCTAACTCCCCAGCCCCATCCTTCACCCCCTTTTCTGTCTCTGAACCCTCCCATTCTAGACGTTTCCAAGTGCAGCCATTCCATACGTGCCCTTCAGTGTTGGCACTGCTCCACTTAACGCCTCTTTTCAGAGTTCTGTCTGTGCCATGGCGTGTATCTGACAGTGTTTTTTGAAGTGTACACACAGAGAAAATGCATCCATGGCTATTACTATGAATATAAATATTTCAGCTTTTGGAAGGTAGATAATACAGTGTATTTGTGTAATCACTAGAAATCAAATTTCTGTGTCTTTTTTTTCTCTTTTTAAAGTAAATGTTTTCTTCATTTTCCTTCTTGGAACATCAATAATTTGGGGGCCCACAGATGATTATGGTCCCAACAGGACAGTTTCTGGTTCTGACTATTATGGTATGCCTTGTTGCTCTAAATCATGAAACAGCATCATGAGGCACGTTAAGCAAATGTCTTATAAAGAGTTTGGGTTTAAGTAAGGGTCTGGCAGGTGATGACCACATGGAACCTTCATTTTTAGAAAAGCCCCTGTAGCAGTCTACTGTGTCATCTTATGGAGCTCTAAGAAGAAACTCAGGGCTTGACCTGGGTAGAGACATTTACTGTGTTCCATGAAGTAAGGATTATGACATAATGTTTGAGTTAAATTTTTGGAACTGTGTGTCCACTTAGTCATGCGCCTGCGTGCACCCTGCTGCTTACCAACAACTTGGGAAAACTTCTCATTGGAGAATGTGAAGGATAGTCTTTGGGATGCTGGTACTCAGAGTTTTCCTGTTTGTCTTTCTGTTTGTGCTTGGTTGGAGACAGGTGCTGATACAGCGCCCATATGAGAAGAGCCTAGCAAGGCAGAAGCCTTATCAAGTCTGGCCCTTCTGTAACAGGCTGACTTAGCATAGACAGGTGATCCACATCGCTGGTTGTTCAGAATTACCTATGGGGCCTCACAATCACTGATGCCAGGTTCACACCCATTACTAGGTAAATCAGGTAGTGGAGATAAGGCCCCAGGGGTTGGGGAAGGATGGGAGAGCAATGGCTTAAGACTTCTAACACAGTGCCCATTCTCTGTGGCCAGCCTGGAAACCTGGAGCCCAATCTGTGCCACATCACTGTCTGGATGCTGGCTGGAAGGTAATTCCAGATCTATAGCCAGAACAGCAGAGTCCAGAACACCAAGAGTTCCCTCTGGCACATCTGTGAAGCCCTGAATTGCATGCGGAACCACCTAGTAGAAGTGCACCCTCTAGTTTCCGATACTTCACATTACATCCCCACAAAGGTCTTGAGTAATGTTAGGGAGCAGTGGAACTTGGGAACTGGAGAGCTTAGGGGGTTTTCAGGTTAAGTCTCCTATCCCTCAGATGATACAGTTGAATCATCAGACGTTAGTTAGTCTCAAAGCCTCAGCAGGAATGGCCTGTTTATCAGCCTGTGCTGTGCTCAACACATCCTCAGCTCACTCTGTCGGATCCAGGTTGGCCTTTTCTTCCATTCAGGAATGCATAACTGTGCCCGCCCCCAGGCTTCTTCAGAGTAAGAAAGTGTTGAGTATCGTGCCAGTCTGCTTGCCCCCAGGCCCAAGTCCTTTGAGTGTTCCTTGATGTTGCCCTTTCCTGAGTGTGGAAATCAGAGAACTATTCATGGGCATCTTTGCTCCTCCATCCTGGACACTCATCCATCTTCTGCAAACTGAGCGTGCCCATGCAAGCAGCTGTGTGTCTCATCCCATCCTTTCACACCAACCCCACACTTGTACAATTTGGGGTGTTTATGAGCCCCATCTTGGTTTCTTGGGTTTAATCGCTCTGTAAACCTCACGTCTCTCGCCTTTATCATGGGAGCCTGGAGGCAGGGATGTCACTTGGCCTGATGCCCCCTAGGTATGCCTCCTTCATGGGCTCTCACAGTAGGAGATGCATCTCCCAGAGTCACTGGTCAAGGCCTTTTCCCTGAGCTAGGGTGCTACCCCAGGTCCCTGTAGAAAAAACATGGCGAACCCGAACCCAGAAGAGTGACTCAGACCAGCCTGGTCCCTGGTGCCCTGCTCCCATGGCTGCCCCATCGCCCCTGTGGCTGGGTCACCTTGAGGATGCTGTGGGCATCTGCTGGCTTTAAGTCCTGGAAAATCATTATAGAACACATCATTAAAGTGGCTACTTCTCCTTCTGTGCAGGAACTAGGAGTCGGACAAAAGGTTTTGGAGGCTCAGAACCTACAAATCTGTTCCATGTTTCTTCCATCTTGGTTTCACCTTATCTGACAAGTGTATGGATGTAGCTAGAACAGGAGCGGCTGAGAGAGACCGAGGCCATCAGGTGTCACCGAGGCCCCCACAGCTTGGCGTTATGAGGCTGTTCCCATGTTGGTGGCTGGCAAGGGTCTTTGAAACCTCAAGAATGAGAATCAGAATTTAAGCAGCTGCTGGTGGGAAGGCGTGTGAACAGACAGACCCAGACCAGTTCTCAGTGTGTCGTTACATGGAGGAAGAGGAAGCTGAGCACTTGGCTCCATGATATCCTGAGGGAACAAATGTTGACCAGAAAGGCCTATGTGAGCGATCCCAATCAATCCCTTCCCTCTTCCCAGAGTTACCAATTGTTTTACATGTGTTAAATGTAAGCGGGGAGCTCGGAGCTTTGACACCTTGTTGGAGCTCTTCCCGCTGATGACAGTTTTGTCTAACCCTGGGATTGGCAGCCTACTCCACTTAACTTTCATGAAGTAATCCGTGTTGACAGAGCATTTCTTTGACAGTTGCCCTTGGGGAAAACTGGGTCGGGGCTTGTTATTTAGGCCAGACAATTAAGTGGAAGAAAATAATAATGTGAACTCTGAGGTCTTCGTTTAGTTCCAAGAATATCGAATCTTCTGCCTCTTTTAATATTTGTAGGGGTGGGGGTTGCTGAGTAATGGAGATTAGAGATCAACAAATCCATTTCAGAGTTCAGAAGGAATTTCAATGGTCTGATTGAAACAAGTTGGGATCCCGTCTTCAGCTTGGAAACCCTTTACAGATCAGATCAGGGTTAAGTACTAGCTGTGTTGTGTGTGTTCCTCTCTGGAACTAACCTAAACTGGGAAGTTCACAGCAGGTGGTCAGAGCCCCACTGTGAGGTTGAAGAAAGCATTGCCTGTCTTTGTGTTTATCCCTTTGGCCTCTTAGGAAGAACTGACTGTTTCCAGTCCCACAACAGCATCCCTGCCTCCATTCCCAATGGGCAAGTCATGTGAGGTCACTCAATGATATTTACCAGGTAGCTAAATATTGCCCTTATGGTTAGAGAATTTTACATTTTTCTTAGGATTTATCCTTTTTTTTGTACTTTTGGTAGAAAAATAATGATTTCCTGTCACATTTTCAAATGGTAAAATATCATATGGAGCCGTTTTGGAATATTTTGTTACTGACCCAGGCCAATTTTGCCTGCTGCACCCACACCACTCACTGAAATCTAAAAAAGAGTTTATTTGTAAGATAGCCAGATGTGAGGGTGAGGAACCCCTAGTCTCAAATCTACCTCTTCAAGAGTAGAGTGTAGGGCTATTTCAGAGCAAGAGAGAAAATGTGGTCTGAGGCGTGGGAATGTTGACTGGAGGTTAGGAAATGTGAACCAGCAGTGCTCTGAGTATGGGTAGCCGAATCTCATGCTTTTTCACGGGGTAGAGCTCTTCAGAACAATGGCAGTGCTCCTGTATCTGAGGATGGAGCTTTGGCCCTCTGATGTCAACAGTCACCCAGTGGACACTTGCACAGACCCCAGTGAAGGGTTGGGGTGGGAGAGGTTTCAGTCAATTTGAGATAAACTGAAGTTGCCCTCCAAGTTCTTGAAAAGCAGCTAAGGGAGCCAATTGTGCTTCAGACCCATATGTCAGGGCATCACCTACAGCCAGGCAATGGGAGACGACTGCTGGGCTGGCTTAGCCGCCCAGCCTCTACACCTATCACAGAGTGAAAGAAAGGAGGAAGGCTTGATTAAAAATGACCCTCACAGCAATTTTCAAGAGCGCTTTGTTGAGAAAGTCGATGCTTCTGCCAAGAAGGGACTTCCCATTTGGCTGTGGCATTTGGGGCATCTTTGGCTGACGGAGAGGACAGGAACAAGCAGGCAACAGCTAGTTTGGGATTGTATTCTTATGTATGTCTAATGTGTTGTAAATTCTTTTGTTACTGACCCAGGCCAATTTTGCCAGATGTGCCTTATACCAGTCACTGGAACAAGGACCAGGAATGTACCTCAGAGGCAGAGTGCTTCCTAACATGCAAGACCGTGGGTTTGATATCCACCACTGCAAAAATTTAGAGTTAGATTAAAAAGAAAAAAAAAGGATAGAAATGGCTTAGTGCAGTTAAGTGCTTGTTGCGGAAACGTACCTGAGTTCAACACCCCAGGACCTATGTAAAAGAACCAGGCACAGGCTGCCTGTAATCTTAGAGCTGGGGAGGCAGAGACAGGTAGATCCCTAGGGTTTGCTAGTTCAGCTGAATTGATGTGCTCCATAGTGAAAGACTATCTCAAAAAGTAAGGTGGAGGGCTGGAGAGACTCTCAACGATTAAGAGCATTGGCTGCTCTTACAGAAGACCCAGGTTCAATTCTCAGCATCACAGGGTAGCTAAAAACCAGCAGTAAGTCCAGTCCCAGGGGATCTGATCCCCTCTTCTGGTTTTCATGGGCATTGTATGACATGGGTGCACTTAATGCACATGTAGGTAAAACACTCATACACATTAAATAACAAATACGTTTTAAAATTTTTTGGGGGGGGTCTTTTTTGAGACAGGCTTTCCCTGTAGCCCCAGCTGTCCTGGAACTCACTATGTAGACCAGGCTGGTCTTGAACTCACAGTGATCTGCCTACCTCAGCCTCCCAAGTGTTGGGACTAAAGGTATGTGCCACCATGCCCAGCCCAAGTGAAGGCATCCCTGGGTGGGCCCTTAAAATTTTTTAAAAGATGGAGAATGATTGAAGATACCTGGCAGTGACCTGGTCTCCATGTGCACCCCACACACATGTGTGTGCATACACCTGACAGTGACCCAGTCTCCATGTGCACCCCACACACGTGTGCACATACACCTGACAGTGACCCGGTCTCCATGTGCACCCCCCACACACGTGTGTGCATACACCTGACAGTGACCCAGTCTCCATGTGCACCCCACACACGTGTGCACATACACCTGACAGTGACCCGGTCTCCATGTGCACCCCCCACACACGTGTGTGCATACACCTGACAGTGACCCAGTCTCCATGTGCACCCCACACACGTGTGCACATACACCTGACAGTGACCCGGTCTCCATGTGCACCCCCCACACACGTGTGTGCATACACCTGACAGTGACCCAGTCTCCATGTGCACCCCACACACGTGTGCACATACACCTGACAGTGACCCGGTCTCCATGTGCACCCCCCACACACGTGTGTGCATACACCTGACAGTGACCCAGTCTCCATGTGCACCCCACACACGTGTGCACATACACCTGACAGTGACCCGGTCTCCATGTGCACCCCCCACACACGTGTGTGCATACACCTGACAGTGACCCAGTCTCCATGTGCACCCCACACACGTGTGCACATACACCTGACAGTGACCCGGTCTCCATGTGCACCCCCCACACACGTGTGTGCATACACCTGACAGTGACCCAGTCTCCATGTGCACCCCACACACGTGTGCACATACACCTGACAGTGACCCGGTCTCCATGTGCACCCCCCACACACGTGTGTGCATACACCTGACAGTGACCCAGTCTCCATGTGCACCCCACACACGTGTGCACATACACCTGACAGTGACCCGGTCTCCATGTGCACCCCCCACACACGTGTGTGCATACACCTGACAGTGACCCAGTCTCCATGTGCACCCCACACACGTGTGCACATACACCTGACAGTGACCCGGTCTCCATGTGCACCCCCCACACACGTGTGTGCATACACCTGACAGTGACCCAGTCTCCATGTGCACCCCACACACGTGTGCACATACACCTGACAGTGACCCGGTCTCCATGTGCACCCCACACACATGTGTGTGCATACACCTGACAGTGACCCGGTCTCCTTATGCCCCCCCCACACACGTGTGCGCATACACCTGGCAGTGACCTGGTCTCCATGTGCACCCCACACACATGTGTGTGCATACACCTGACAGTGACCCGGTCTCCATGTGCACCCCACACACACGTGTGTGCATACACCTGACAGTGACCCGGTCTCCTTGTGCACCCCACACACACGTGTGCGCATACACCTGGCAGTGACCTGGTCTCCATGTGCACCCCACACATGTGTGTGCATACACCTGACAGTGACCCAGTCTCCATGTGCACCCCACACATGTGTGCGCATACACCTGACAGTGACCCAGTCTCCATGTGCACCCCACACATGTGTGCGCATACACCTGACAGTGACCCAGTCTCCATGTGCACCCCACACATGTGTGCGCATACACCTGACAGTGACCCAGTCTCCATGTGCACCCCACACATGTGTGCGCATACACCTGACAGTGACCCAGTCTCCATGTGCACCCCACACATGTGTGCGCATACACCTGACAGTGACCCAGTCTCCATGTGCACCCCACACATGTGTGCGCATACACCTGACAGTGACCCAGTCTCCATGTGCACCCCACACATGTGTGCGCATACACCTGACAGTGACCCAGTCTCCATGTGCACCCCACACATGTGTGCGCATACACCTGACAGTGACCCAGTCTCCATGTGCACCCCACACATGTGTGCGCATACACCTGACAGTGACCCAGTCTCCATGTGCACCCCACACATGTGTGCGCATACACCTGACAGTGACCCAGTCTCCATGTGCACCCCACACATGTGTGCGCATACACCTGACAGTGACCCAGTCTCCATGTGCACCCCACACATGTGTGCGCATACACCTGACAGTGACCCAGTCTCCATGTGCACCCCACACATGTGTGCGCATACACCTGACAGTGACCCAGTCTCCATGTGCACCCCACACATGTGTGCGCATACACCTGACAGTGACCCAGTCTCCATGTGCACCCCACACATGTGTGCGCATACACCTGACAGTGACCCAGTCTCCATGTGCACCCCACACATGTGTGCGCATACACCTGACAGTGACCCAGTCTCCATGTGCACCCCACACATGTGTGCGCATACACCTGACAGTGACCCAGTCTCCATGTGCACCCCACACATGTGTGCGCATACACCTGACAGTGACCCAGTCTCCATGTGCACCCCACACATGTGTGCGCATACACCTGACAGTGACCCAGTCTCCATGTGCACCCCACACATGTGTGCGCATACACCTGACAGTGACCCAGTCTCCATGTGCACCCCACACATGTGTGCGCATACACCTGACAGTGACCCAGTCTCCATGTGCACCCCACACATGTGTGCGCATACACCTGACAGTGACCCAGTCTCCATGTGCACCCCACACATGTGTGCGCATACACCTGACAGTGACCCGGTCTCCATGTGCACCCCACACATGTGTGCGCATACACCTGACAGTGACCCAGTCTCCATGTGCACCCCACACATGTGTGTGCATACACCTGACAGTGACCCAGCCTCCTTATGCACCCCACACACATGTGTGCGCATACACCTGGCAGTGACCTGGTCTCCATGTGCACCCCACACACGGGTGTGCATACACCTGACAGTGACCTGGCTTCCATGTGCACCCCCCCACATGTATGTGCACACACAGGAACATATTCATACACATACGCACTCATAAAGATAAAGAACTAAAAAATTCGAGCTTACCTCTGGTTTGTGGACTGAATATGTTTTTCTAATTACTTAAATGCGACCCCTGGAACTGGAATTACTGCCAGTTGTTAGCCACCGTGTGATGTTGAGAATTGAACCGGGGTCCTTGGTAACAGCAGCCAGTGCTCTTAAAGTATGTAACTAGCTGAGATGTCAGAGCAAGGCTCAGAGACAGGAGATCAGGTCTGAATAAGATGTAAGGAAGATCAGCAGGTGGTGGGTATGTGGGGTACAGAGCCTGGGGCCCTGTCCTTTGGCCAGAGGGAGATAGAATCTTGTCCAGCTTCAGGTGACATGTCTAACACTATGGAAAATTCAGTGGTAAGGTGTGGCAAGCCAGAGTTAGCAGACCAGCTAGGACCAGCCATTCCTTCATCGGGAGCAAGTGTGTCCAACTCATGGTCTGTGGGCCATATGTGCCCCAGGATAGCCAAATGTGGTCCAACAAAAATCATAAACGTATTTAAAGCCATATGAGATTTTGTTTGTTTTTTAAAACTCAGTTGCACAGTTTTTGAGTGTGAACTTTTTAGACTACAATGTGGGCAGTAATCCCAGAAGGTTGGACGCATCTGAGTTCTATGAATTCTACGCAGCAGTAGAAACTAGACCTGTGGCAGTCCTGGCGGAAGGAAGGGTGACTTCAGACCCTCATCGGAGGAAAACCTGAGGTGGGAATTAAGTGACTCCCTAGAGGTGGAGGATGAGGAAAGAGACTGAGTCTGGCACAGTCTATTCCAAGCTTTATTGGTTGAAGACCTGAAGGATAAAAGGGTGTATAGAGGGCTAGATGTGGCCATGCACATCTTTAATCCTACCACTTAGGAGGTAGAGGCAGACAATCTCTCTAAGTTCGAGGCCAGCCTGGTCTACATCAGGCCAGCTAGGGCTACACAGTGAGACCCTGTCTCAAGAAAAGTAAATAAATAAAAATTATATATCTCTATATAATATATATGCAGCTATATATAGATATATAAGGTACAACAAAAACAAGAATAACCCTTTCCCTCATAGGTGCAGGCACTCTATTTTCCATGGCTTTATTTACTAAAAACAGCACATTGTTGGCTGAGACTTGCTACATTGATTTCACAACTCATCAGTGCAGTCTGAAACTGCAAGAGTAGAATGAGCTCCAGCTGGAGCCTGGGGGGTGGAGGGCTGTGAGCTGCGTCAGGGACCCTGATCACTCCAGAAGGAGGCAGAGCCTCAGCACCACTTCTGGTCACCTGTGGCCTGGGCCAAGCTTACTTTGAAGAGTGCCTTGACGGAAAGGGTCTCTACCTTCAAAAGGAAAAAAGGAGGGAGGGGAGAAGGGGAAGAAAGGGGAAAGGAAGGGATGGAGAGCCATGGCTGAGAACCACAGGCTTCAATTATGAGGCAGGCTTCAGTGGACCCGGCCACAGGATCTGCTGCCTCCATCCACAGTGCTTCTAAGGTTCTCCCCCTAAAGGCATGCCAGAAAGCTCTGGCCAGAAAGCTCAGTTCCAGTTGAGATGGACTGAGTAGAACATGACCCTGTCTATTCCACCAAGTACAACTACGAAGCCTGGGGTGAGATACAGGGAGCAAACATTTGAAGGCTCTAAAAGTAACAGTCACAGGCAAACTGAGGAAGAAGTCTAGGATTTGAAATTGATGGATGGTGAATTCACTGTTCTCTTCTGTCTGTACTCAGATCAACTTGAACCCAGGCATGGGAATCGATGTGGGTAGAGAGACTTCCAGAAGCATTATAGCTTGAGTGGAAAGAGACCCCAAACACTCAGACACCCGTACTTCTTACTCTCCTGTCTTGCTACACCCACTGTCCCCAGCTGAGACCAGCTATGGGGACCCTTGGGATCAGTAGAAGCTTGCAGGTAACCTAACATCTGATTAGGAGAGGCAGTGGTCACAAGAGGACGGGAGAAGCCTGGTTGTGCTTTTCTCCTCCTCTGTTCTACTGCTGAACACCAGGTATGGATACCATCAGGGAAACAAGTAAAAAGCCAAAAGGGAAGTGTCCTTATTAGCCTTCTGTTCCTGTGATGAAACGCTCTTACCAAAACTAACTTGAGGAGGAAAGGGTTTACTTGGCTTACACAGCCTGATCACAGTTCAGGGTAGGAGCCAGGGGGAGCAGGGTGGGGGGCAGCAACCAAAGCACAGACTATAGAAGGACATTGCTTACTGGCCTGCTTCTCTGGCCTGTGCTCAGTCTGCTTTCTTTTATAACCCAGGACCACCTGCCCACGGGTGACACCACTTACAGTGGGCTGAGCCCTCCCACATCCCACAATGGCTCAGACATGACTACCAGATAATGATAAAGGACATTCCCCAAGTGAGGCTCTGCCCCCTCTTCGCAGGTGTGCCAAGCTGATGAAGCTGTCGAGCACAGGGAGCCTCAGATGACCTAAAGATACTAAGGGGACAGAGGAGAAGGTAGAGCTAAAGAATGTGAGCTACAGCTTTGCGTGGCTCCCTAGGCTCATCATGAACTGAGCTTGTATGAATGCATGTCCTAAATAATGTGCCAAAGACTTAGAAAACCAAGCAAGTTCCCTCAGCCTGGGTTCCTCCTGGCCACTGTGTGATCCTAATATAGGACTAGTCCAAATGGTGCAGCACAGGCTTGGAAAACCGAACTGATTTGGGAGCCATAGGCTGTGGAAGGAAGGTCAGAACTCATGGCTCAGAGTGAGGCATGTTAACTGCATGCTTAAACAAAACAGTGTTTTCTCTGTAACGCTTAAACAAAAGCCAGTTTCTTAACATGATTTTCAAAATATCCAGGACCTAAGCCAGAATTACTTGTTATACAATAAGCTAGGAAGACTTCATCTTGACTGGGAAAAGACAAAGCAATAGATCAGTGCTAAGGTGGTACAGACACTGGGTTTGTGAAAGGCTGAAATGCAGAAGTGTAAATTTCCTTCAGGTACGAAATGTAAACACCACTAAGGTCAACAGAAAGATACAAATTCCAGGTGAAGAGAGAGAGGATTTTAATAGTTAGAAATAAAATACATAGTAAATAAAATTAGAAGCTCATCAGATATGCTCAGTAGCTGATAGACCTAAATCAAACACGTCAACAATTGCTTGAAATAAGACTGGTCTAATCACAGCAGTTAAAGACAGAGCTTATCAGAATAGACAAACAGAAAACCCAGCTACAGAGCAAAAAGATACAGACACAAAAATCAAGCAAAATACTAATCAGAAGAAAGAAGAAGTGGCCACATCGCTATGAGAAGTAGACAAGAGTGAGAGCGAGAGAGAGAAAACATCACTGTGACCAAGGGCCAGCTCATCCACATAGCCGGAGCTACGGCATCCACAAAGCCCAAGCTGAAAGAATAGAAAGAAATAGAAAAACCCGGTTGCACTTTGGAGAATTCACTTTTCCCTCTTGGTGAACAGCGGACCTGGAGATTAGGAAGGCTGCAGAGGGACTGAACAGCACCGTCAGCCAACTAGCCCAGTTGGCATTTGCAGAACACTCCACCCAGCTATAACAGAATATACGTCCCTTCAAACACCCAAAAAACATTGACCAAGATAGAGCATATCCTGAGTTGTAAAGCAAACCATAACAAATTTTAAAGAATTGAAATCAGATATGTTTTCTGGTTATAATGGAATTAAACTAAATCAGTAATGGAAAGATAATAGTGTGTCCAAACACTTGGAAATCAACAGGCTTCAGAATAATCCATGTGTCAAAGACAAACTCTCAAAGGAAATTAGAAAATATTTTGCACAAAATGAAAATACAATATATCAAAATCTGTGAGATGTGATACATGGAGGGGAAATTGCAGCCCCACAGGCTTGTGTTGGAAAAGAAGGAAGTCATGTAGGCTCCCAACTTAACAAAAAAGAATAAGGATTAAAAAGTAATCTAAGTAGAAGAAAGGAAATAACAAGAAATTATTGAAATTGAAAACTAAGAAAAATTAAGAGCTGGTTCTGTGAAAAGAAAAATAAAATTGACCGGGAGGAGACAGGGATGTGGGAGAAAACACTGATTGCCAGCTTTAGAGGTGAGAAGAGGCCTGTTAGGGAGCAGCAGAACACTATGAACAACTCACTCACACAATAGACAGCTTAGAGAAGCGGACTGTTCCTCTTAGACCCCAAATGAAGGCAATAAGCCACCTAGCTCTAACCGTTACTAATGATGACTTTTACAGAAGGTTAGCTTGCAGTTAACCTGGGGAAAAAGGAATCTCTAGGCCCAGATGGTTTCCTGGCAAGTTCTACCAAACATCTCAAGACAAAATAAAACCAATTTTATACAAGCTCTTCCAGAAGATGAGAGGACACGTCTCAGCTCATTTCATGAAGCCAGCATTAGCAAGGTATGAAAGCCAGCCAGGACACTGCAGACCAATATGTATTGTAGACAAACGTACAAAACTACTTAACAAAATGTTAGCAAATCAAACCCAGCAATATATAAAAAGAATAATGGCCAGAGGGAATGCAAGGCTCATTTGACATTGGAAATTCAGTCTGTAAACCATCCTGTCAACAGCCTGAAGAAGAACCACATGATCATAGTGGTTGATGTAGAAAAGGTACGTGACAAAATTCATCATCTGTTCATGATCACAGAACCTCTTAGCAATCTAGATGTTTGAGGAAACTTCCACACCTTTATAAAAGGCAATTTACAAAAGCCAACATCTAGCATTATAATTAACGATAAAGAGCTAAATGTATTCCCTCTTAATGTTGGGAACAGGGCAGGGAAGTGTTCTTTCTCCACTCCTTGGATTTATGGCAATATTCTGTTGAACATTACATTCCAATATTACACTCTTAACTAGCACGGTAAGGCAGCAGGGGACATGGTGTGGTAAGGAAGAAAAAAATTTCTTTTTCACAGATAATGTTACTGCTTGTGTAGGAAACACAAGTCAGTCTACAGAAACAAAATAAAAAATCAGAGCCTCCTAGAGGAATGTTTAACAAAGTTATAGGATTCAAAGCCAACGCACAAAAATCACTTTTATTTCTATCTGCTAATAAGCAACAGGGAATGGAAAAATTTATAAAACTATCTATAATAGCTCCAAAGAACAGGACTACTTATAAATTTCAAAAACAAAACCATAAACCATGTACCAAATCTACAATTGAAAACTAAACACAAACGAAGGCAATCAGAGGAGCTCTAAATTAATGAGCTATGTGGGTTTGTAAACTGAAAGTCTCACCTAGTAGAGGTGGTCTCTCAAAAGTTATAAACCCCAGTGTTCAGAATTATTGTCTTTTTTCACGTGTATGTGTGTACATTGCATGCGTGCATGTGTGTGTATGCATATTTGCATATATGTGAGTGCACACGCGCGGAGGCTGGACAGATGCTGAGAATTATCCCCAGTCACTCTTTTACCTTATTCATTGAAACAGGGTCTCTCAACCAAGCCCAGAGCTCACTGGTATGGCTAGTGTGGGTAGCCAGTTTGCTCTGGACATCTGTGACTCCTTCTTCTAGCCCTGTGCCACATATGTGCTTGAGATCTGGGGATCTGAACTCTGGTCCTCATGCTTGGGTGTTAAGTGCTTCAACAGCTGAGCCATCACCCCAGCCCTGCTCCAGACTTTTTTTTTTAGTGATGTAGACAAACTGAATATAGAATTTATATTACATTTATATGAAAAAGAACAAAAATAGTCAAAATCATTTTGAGAAAGAAAAGTGAAATAGGAGGAATCACAGTACCTGATCTGAAGACTTAAACAAAGCTATAATCAAGATAATGTGATGTTGTCAAGTAGATTAAGGGAGTAGAAATCAACCCTCACAAACACAGTCTATGGATTTTTGAAAATATACAAAAACCATAAGCCAGACGTGGTGGCGCATGCCTTTAGTCCCAGCACTTGGGAGGCAGAGGCAGAGGCGGGCGGATCTCTGTGAGATTGAGGCCAGCCTGGTCTACATAGCCAGTTCCAAGCCAGCTGGGGCTATAGGGAGATCCTGTTTCAAAAAGACGAGGGGGGTCTTTTCAAACAATGGTGTTAAATGAATTGTATAGCTAAATATAAACAAACTTCAATCTAAACCTCAACTTTGCACAAAAATTATTTCAATTGGATCACATAGCTAAGTATAAAAAAGTAAAGCTATAACTTGTCACTCGGACGGGTGTGTTTCTGGGACACAGACTTCTTTTCTGGGTGATTTTATTCTCAGGCCCACCTTTGGGTGTGTGGGTCTGGCCGTTGAATCTTGGTGTGGTGTTAGCCCAGTTGAGTCTCTTTAGCACCATCTTGTGTCCAGAGTGGGCTTTGCAGGATGAGAGCTCTAGCTTTGAAGTTGAGATGCTAGAGATCTGATTAGTGGACAGGCTTCTGATGGTCTAGTGTTATATGCCAAGGTAGCATGATCAGACACTTGGACTGAGTTAAACATGAACTTTGTGGTAGCGCTACCTCCAGTGTGATCAGGAAATAGAATCGATTGGGGATTTAACTCTTCATTTGCCTTCCCTTTCTGTAGCAGTGGCCCAGCTTTCCCCATTCACTGCGGTCAGAGGCCCTGAGCAGTCTGGGTGGAAACCACCATTCCAGGCTCCTCAGCCTGGTGCAAGGAGGGTGTACCCCGGCTTCCAGGGGTTTGTCCATGACTCTCCCTGTGTCCTCAGGCCAACTTACAGAAAAGGCTAAGAGGGTGGACTTCAACAGGAGGACTGAGGAATGGAAAGAGGCTGTGGTACCCAGTCCCCTGCTCTGCATAACTGCCAGTTCACCTTGGGAGGTGGGGAGGGGGAGGGAAGAAATGAGGCTGGAAGTGCTGAATCCTCATCTTCAGAGTTCTTCATGGAGTGGGCACTGGTCTTCCCAAAGGAGGACGGTCACACTAGTGAAAGAGCCTGAAAACCATGAAAAGCATCTCATACCTTGCTTGGGCTGGTTTTTGACATTTTTTTATTGTTTGCTTTATATCACAGAAGTAACATGATGCTTACGGTAGAAAACTTGGAAAATATAAGAAGAGAGATGCTCAAAGAACAGACTCAGTCATAACATTCAGTGTGACAAACCTGCCCCTTTGTGTTTCTACAGAGGGACTCGGAGCCAGGAGGGCTCTTCCTCAGAGCCACATACCAACAGCTTTCCTCCTTTAAAAGTGAAAATTTGAGTGTTTAATTGAATTAGGTGATGCTTAAACTTTCATTGCTTGCTTTTTAATTCTTTTAACAAAAGTGTATTACATGTTAGGACGTGGCTTTGGGTTACTGTGTTTGCTGAGTTCTAGAACTGAGGCCAGTATTCATCTTGATATAAATGCCAGTTCTGTGAGCATTCTTGTTTCCTCCTCCCTCTCCTCCCCCTCCCCCCCTCCTCCTGCTCCTCTTCCTCCCCTTCTTCCTCCTCCTCCTTTCCCTTTCCCTTCCCCCCCCCCTTGGTGCCTTGGTTCTATCCTCCAGAGGTCAGAATACCTCCTGTCTCTTTTAGTTTTGAAATGAAATTTAGCTGATTTCAGCGCCTAGCACTTATCCTCAGAGTCGGTTCCTCACAGACTGTTGCCCTTAAGTTCGAAGATCTCAGCTGACCACATGATCATCGAAGACAACATTTACATGTAAATCCATGACATTTCCTTGTTTGCTTCTCTCATCCACAGCTTTGGGCCAGATTATGTTGTATGTGGATGGGATGAACGGCGTCATTAACCACAACGAGACCATCCAGTGGCTCTACACTCTCGTTGGCTCAAAGGTAAGAAACGGTTTTTCTTTGGGAGACATTTTGTTCAGTTTATAAATCATTGTCTTTTTAAAAGAAACCTTCTCTGTGATGTTTTTACAAAGAGAAATCCTATTCAACTTTGCTCAAGTTCTGTCTTGGGGTAAATGCTGACTGATAGTTTGTAGATCTTAAAATACACCTCAGTTGCAGATATTACGAAGCCTTGGTGTTTTTAAATGTTTCTTCTCTTAAGCTGAAATCAAGTGTCTTTGGCACTTTGGGTTTCAGGTCTAGTTAAAAGGGGCCATAAGCTATAGTACCTGTCGTCCTCTTATGGTGCTTGGTCGGTTTGCTCTGTGGACGCTGCTCTAGGCATAGGCATGCACTTGATGATAGGAATCTACAGTTTCCTCAGGGACCTTGGCGTGCATCTACCCAGTTATGGCCTTGGCTGTGAGGTGCCTATTTCCTGCAGAAGGGCTGTCAGGAAGCAGATCTGCCCATCATTTGAAGTGTGTTGGAAACTGGGTGAGGCTCTCTCATGGTATTCTGTGGTTGGCTCTGTGCATGCGTGTGTGTGTGTGTGTGTGTGTGTGTGTG
>NW_008337322.1:5659898-5678779 GCF_000622305.1 Nannospalax galili | reverse complement strand
TTTGTTTCAGAAGAACAAGGGGCAAGAGACAGGAGGAGAAGGGAAGAGGGAGCGTCGGACAAGTCTGGAGACCACAGGGGAGGAAAACAGACCACGGTGGTGGCTTACACCTATAACCCCAATGCTCAGAGGGTGAGACAGGAGGACTGCTCAAAGTTCACGGCCAGCCTGGGCTATAGTGTGAGACCCTGTCCCAGAAAACCAAAAGGAAAAAGAAGAATAGAAAAAGAATTGAGAAAAAAATGGGGCAACAAGCCCATTGCTCAGCCACTAGCCCATGGCACCACCAGTCTGTTCATTTTTCTTTGGAATCATTCTGCAAGGAAAGAAAAGCAGGAGAACATGGGAACATCCATATTACATTTCAAAATAACATGAGAAAACATACGAGCAAAAGCTTGGGGAAACTCAGCAGAGGAGGCTTGCTTCCCTGGAGTGTCTTGGAACACTGGCTTGATCTGTGGTCCTTTGGCCCCTGGGCCTCTCCTCAGTCTCTGTCTAGTTCCCCATTTGCCTTCTCCCCAGCCACTGGCTTGATCAGTACTCAGCCATCCTGACAGGTGGATTTCATTGCCATCTTTCGTTTGTCCCAAGAGCAGGCCTGCGATGCTTACAGACTCCCAACAAATCCAGGCCAGTCAGCTTGTGACTTGACGCTCATGGTGCTGCTGGAAAGGTAACCCCCCTGGTGATACCTGTGATGAGTGGCCCATTCACCGTGATTTCAGACAAGACCTCACACCATCCTACTGGGTGTGCTCAGTTCTAGGCCAGCAGCCAAATGTGAACAGCGGTGGCCACTGGGAAGTGTCGTTTCAGTGCAGTTCTCCCAAGATGCCCTCTTCCTAACACAACCTACTGGTGTCCCCTTCCTCTCTCTCACCTGGGTAGTAAAGGATCTGGTGCCCCAACCTACCCAGGGCCCTTAGGTTTGGAGAATGAAGCCTCAGTTCCTTCCTAATACACACAGATTGGGCAGTTCAGCCACTGTAAGTGTTCCCAGCTCTGAGTCAGGAAGGCAGGGAACCTGGGTCCTAACCTTTACAGTTGACAGAATCTTGTTCTCTGAACTCAAGGGTTTGTCTTGACATCCTTCTGGCTTTGCCTTATGCAGGCACAGCGTTGATAAAGAAAGACTGCTTAGGAAAATCTTGTTGCTCTGTTTTCATAATTCCTCATTTTTCTCCCATGAAAGGCAACAAGATGTGCTCTTGCTGTCTGCCAGAGAGTCACTTTGCCATGCACAAGTTCAGTCACTGGAACTTCTAGCCAGAGGAGAAAATGATGAACTTGCAGCCAAATAATGACTTTTAAGAGAAAGCTCAAAATGTTTTTAACAAAGCTTCTCTATTTACAAGAGTACATCTCTAAACTCGTCAGTCAGAGGTAGAGGCAGATGCCCATGCAGTGACATATTGCCGGGTGTGGCCCTTTTCTCTCATTGTGTCTAAAATTCTAATTAATTGAGGTAAGAAGATTATGTTTGTACAGCTTGGTCTTCCATCACCTTCACATAGAAAGCCTGCCTCTCTGTCTTTCATGCTGGGGGAGACCTCCTTACCAGTGCTCCAGGGATGCTCTTGATGTTAACATGGAAATCACCCTCTGTATTTCTGTCTACCTTTGCTCGCCCTGCTCTCTCTTTCTGCCAACCCCACTGAATCTCTTTCTTCCAGCTGTGCACTGGGCTGCTGACCAGAGATGAATGGGTTTCCTTTGCACTTGTGTGAAGATAGGGCATGCTGTCCTACCTCATATAACCCAGCTAATATAGAGCAGAATAAGGGGAGCCCTGGTCATATCCCCTTCTCTCTCACATTCATTTCATATTCATTCATTCATTCTCTCTCTCTCTCTCTCTCTCTCTCTCTCTCTCTCCCTGAACATTTCTTATTAGAATGATGAAATAAACAGAATTCAAGCCATATGGTATATGGAATGTAGGGACAGAGCGGGGAGAAAGTGGCAGGGTCGGGGGGCAGATCAGGGCAGTTGATATGAAGTTATGGGGCCTGGTGAAGTGTGGCAGCCCAGAGGAAATTAATGTAGAGACATCTTTAGAAGCATCTTCTGAGGTCTGCTTTTCTAGATGTAGAAAACTTGAAGCATGAATTAAAGGAGGGTCACAGCTGGGAGCTGGTGGTGCCTCAGGCAGGAGCAGGGGATTGGGGTATTTTCGAGATATATTTTGAAGAAAACATCCCCAAGGGAAGCTGAGCAGGGCCTCCAATGTGCGCAGGGCCCCCTGTGTCCAAGAAATGAGGCTGGTTGAGGGGGAGAGGAGACTGGGGAGCTTTTGGTCTTGAAGTCACAGTATAGTGTCACTGATGTGTGATCACTCTGGTGGCCCATATGTAGGCTGGGGTCTGAAGTGCTTTCTTGTTTCATAAAGTTATAGAATCCTAGCTGTGGAGAATGGTATGTCAAGTTAAAGATGGTCCTGACATCACGTGTCACGTTCCCGATACATGTAGAAACGGAGTGTCATTTTGCCATGTGGTTCAGCCATCATGGGCGCCAGAGTTGCTGGGAAGTCTTTCTTACTGGGAAGCCATCTTCATCTTGATCTTTACCAAACACTGTGTGAGCCCTGCTTGCCAGACACTCAAGATTCCTGAGGCAGCTGCACAGAGCATTTAAATGATGCTGTCAGAGACTGGAGAGATAGCCCAGTCACTAAAGAGCTGTACAAGCACAGGAATCTGAGTTCATCTTCCAGAACACTTTTTAAATTGAGTATATTAGTGCACTTGTAATCCCAGCACTTCGGAGATGAAGACAGGCAGATCCCTGGGGCTTGCTGGGAATAAATCCAGGTGAATTAGAAAGTTCCAGGCCAATGAGAGACCCTCTGTCAAAACGTAGAGGGAGGAGGGGGAAACTGGCTCAGTGGTAAAGAGCAGGTGATGCTCTTTCAGAGACCCTGAGTTCGGTTCCCAGCACCAGGTGGCTTATAACAGCCTGTGATTCAAACTCCAGGGGACCTGATGCCTCCTTCTGGCCCCCATGGACACTATACTTGTGTGTACAAACATTCACACACACATAAAATAAAAATAATAAATTGTTTTAAATATTTTATTATTTTTATTTTATGTGTATGAGCGTCTTGCCTGCATGTATGTGAGTGCACCCATTGTAATGCCCAAGGAGATCAGAAGAGGGCGTCAGATCCCCTGGAACTGGAGTTACAGATGCCATGTGTGCTGGGATTTGAACCCGGGTCTTCTGCAAGAGCAGCCAGTGCTCTTAATGGCTGAGCCATCTCTCCAGCCCCTATTTTCCCTTTCTTACTGTGAAGCAATTCCCGGCTAGAATTAAGGAAAAGGAAATCACCTAGCTCAATCCATCCCTCCAGCCATCATCTATCCAAAGTTGAATAGTTTCCGATCCACAGTAACAAATTTCAGGGACTAGGTATACAGAAGTCACAAGACCACTCTGTTCCCTGCCTTCGTGGAGCTTACAGTCTAGTGTTAACAAATTAGAAATAACATGTGTCCTAAGGAAGTGTGGCTAAGCCATTACTAGACTGGCATGGAAATGGGTCAGCTGTGCTTTCTAATTGATCTTCAACATGAACCCTATGAATAAATTAGTGAAGCAGAGCAGAGGGGGCAGGGGAAAAATGGTTCTATAGGATACTGTGGGCAACCTGTGCAAAGGTCCTGGGACAGAGAGGAGGCACAGCCTTTTCTCATGGAAGGAGGTTCCTGGGATACTCCCCAAGTTAGTCCCTGTGTCAGTCAAGACAGGCATTCAAGATCTGGGTATTTTAAAAAATATAAGTTAATTTCAAGATGTTACTGGAACTGATCTTTGTACCTGCAGTTCCAAGAGCCTTTCATGCTGCAGTGGTTATCCGGTCCACGATAGGCCTTCAACAGACTGCTAAAACTATCTCACATGAGCTTTGCTTGCTGCTTGGTGTGGTGGCTCCATCCGCCTCCCCTTCTGCGTCTTGGATGGGCTGTTGCTGGCATCCTACTTCTCCTTGCTACAAAGAAAAACTCCCCACCCCTGTATTTCAAGCCACGTGCTTCCCCTGGCAAGCCCAGTTCCACTGTAGGCTCAACACCAGTTACAAGGTTAATGATTCTTTGGATTTTCCTTTCTTTTTTGTATATATGTGTGTATGGTGTGTGTGTGTGTGTGTGTGTGTGTGTGTGTGTGTGTGTGTGTGATTGTGTGTATGTATAGTCACATTAACATGGGTGTGCTCCCAAATGTGGAAGCCAGAGGTTGGCCTTGAGTGTTTTCTTAGGTTTCTGTCCACCTTACATATTGAGGTGAGTCTCTTACTTGAACCTGGAGCTCACCAATGTGTGTGTGTGTGTGTGTGTGTGTGTGTGTGTGTGTGTGTGATTGTGTGTATGTATAGTCACATTAACATGGGTGTGCTCCCAAATGTGGAAGCCAGAGGTTGGCCTTGAGTGTTTTCTTAGGTTTCTGTCCACCTTACATATTGAGGTGAGTCTCTTACTTGAACCTGGAGCTCACCAATTTGACTAGTCTTAGCTAACAAGCTTGTTCCAGAAATTCCGTCTCTGCCTCCCTAGTCTGGGATTACAGACAGGCCACCGTACCTGTATTTACATGGTTTCTGAGGATCCAGACTCTGGTCTCCCTGCTTATGCAGGAAATGCTTTACTGCTGAGTCATCTCCCCAGTCCTCTGTTTGGATTTTTTCTTATCACCAGTTTGAGAGCAACATTCTCTGTAGCATTCTATGTAAGAAAATATCTATTTATGGATATTGCTTTTTTAAAAACCACTGTAAATATATTTAACAATAGATCTGCCCAGTCATTGGATTGCGGGCAGCTTGGCCAAAAGGAGTTATCAGAACATTAGTTTCTTGAATTATGCTATTGTCTTAACTTAATCCTGGATTTAAATCTTGTGTCTGTTACTCCAAATGATTTGAATTAATATGTTTTCTTTGAAAAATATTTTATTTGGGGCTGGAGAGATGGCTCAGCAGTTAAGAACACTTGCTGCTCTTGCAAAAGACCCTGGTTCAAATCCTGGCACCCACATGGCAGCTAACAACCATCTGTAACTCCATTTCCAGGGGATCTGATGCCCTCTGCTGATCTCCCTGGTCAGTGCATGACATGGATGCTCTTACATACATGCAGGCAAAACATCCATACACGTAATAAAAATAAATAAATAAAACATTTTAAAATTATTTTTATTTTATGCATATGAACATATTGCCTGCATGTATGTAAGTGTACCACATGCATGCATTGCCCCCGGAGTCCAGAAGAGGGTGTTGGATCCCCTGGAACTAGAGATATGGCTGGTGGTTGTTAGCCACCATGTGGGTTCATGGAATTGAACCCAGGTTCAATGGAAGAACAGCAAGTGTTCTTAACTGCTGAGCCATCTCTCCAGCCCCTAATAGACATTTTCATTAAGAGAAATTGGGTTAATATCAGTTTTCATAATGAGGTTAATGATAATGGATTGAAGAAAAAATCATGAAGTTTAGTGGTTCTCATACCTCAATATTATTAAAAATAAAAATAGCATTTCAAAATTTTCATGATTATAAGTTTGTATGAAACTTTAAGTAAAATACAGAACTGGAGAGCTGGTGCAGCTGTTAAACGCTCAGGCTCACAACCAAAAAGAAAAGTAAAAACAAAAAAATACTACCTGGAGATCCTACTACATAAAGATTATTAATTTGGAAAACTTTATTTTGAGTTTTCCTTGAATTTTTCTTTTACAGTAGTCTCTAGACGCATTATAAGCATTTCCTGTATTGCGGTAATATTTAAAATATGATTCAGTGCCTGCCAACGATTCTGACCTGTGACTGCGCCATGACTCATTGGAACTCGTTTTTCTCATGTTGCTGATCAAATAGCCTCTGATTCGGAGTCATATTTAAAAAGCATTAATTCTTTTTGTTTTCTGGTTTTTAAAATCTTTTATGGAGCTTTTGTACATTTGTACAACAGTTCTTAATCAAATTTAGATTTAGACCCCCTTCCCAATCCATATCCCCCCAACCCCCCACTGGACCTCATGTATTCCTCATGGATGCATACATGTTAAGTCTTATCCTGTCAAACATTTGAGGTTTTTAAATTTTTTTATTGAATTGTTGTGTATTTCATACATAAACCATCTTTATATCGCCTTCCCCCTTCCCGTTTGGAAGTCTTATCCTGTCAAACATTTGAGGTTTTTAAATTTTTTTATTGAATTGTGTATTTCATACATAAACCATCTTTATATCGCCTTCCCCCTTCCCGTTTGGTACCCTCCCATAGCCCCTACCCCACTGGAGTTCATACATTTGGTCATTTGTATTAAGGCCTATTATGTAAAATTAGTGTTCCAAGCTGTCCCTCAGTACAAGTTGATCCACTGGGGTTTAGTCAGCCTATCTAGAGTCTCTCTCTTCAAGAATATCAGCTCTTCCTCACTCAGGAGTAATCAGCTGCCGATAATTCTTTGACTAAGATTGGGGCTTGCTGTTTATTTCCACAGTTCTGTGCTGGGTTTTTGTCTAAGTTTGCATGGGTCTTGTGCATGCTGACACCATTGCTATAGGTTTGTATTAGGAGGGTCCCAGGTGCCTGTAGGATTATTTCCATATGGTCGTACACCTCCACCCTGGCTCTTACACAGTCTTTCTGCCCCCTCTTCCATAATGGTCCCTGAGGCCTGGGTGGGTGGAATTTGATATAGGAGTCCTGTCCAAGGACCCACACTCTGCTGACTCTTATTCTCTGCATTTTGGCCATTTGTGGCCTTTTGTGCTCCTGGCCCTCTGTTGCATGAGGGAGCGTCATTGATGAGAACTGAGAAAGGCATTAGTGTTCTCTTCATCCCTTGTTCTATGTTCCATGAGTCTTAGATGTAGAGGTTGCATCCTAAATGTGTCACTTAGGCTTGGGCAATTCACAGAGAATCTCTGTGTGTGACCAGTGGTGTAACTCTGTAATAATCTCTGTCTGTTGAAAAAGAAGCTACTTTGATGGGTGGTGATTGGGATACTTGTCTGTAAATTTAAGGATCCATATTTTGCACATAGTAAGAACTTACATTTGTCTAGGGCTGTGTCTTGGGTTTTCTCTAAGATTATGACCTCTCCAGCTATGTGTATTTGGCTAGGTTTATAGTACCAGACTTGAGTTCCCTCCCATGGAGTGGGCTTTAAATTTAGTTAGGTAACTGTTGATTACCCCCAAGATAAAAGTACCATTACTGCACCAATGTTATTTGATGTGGTTTTTAGGTCTTGAAGCTAGGATTGGACCATCAATTGATGTACCAGCTTGGGTAGTGCTCTTCAGAGCTGTGAGAGCCAGCTTTGAGGGGAGGTGGCTTCCAGGTCAGTTCGAGCTCCATTGTTCCAAATCCTGTTTTGGTTTTGGAGGCAGGATCTCCCTGTAGCCTCAGCTGGCCTAGAATTCCCTGTGTAGACCAGGCTGGCCTCAATCTCACAGAGATCTGTGGAGTGCTGAGATTAAAGGTGTGCACCACCATGCCCAGATAAGGAGCATCATTTTTAGTATCCTTATTTAGTAGGTGAAGTTGCATTGAACTTTTTATCAACATTCCATTTAATAAGATTTCTATATTTCATTGGGTTTTCATGGCATGCTTATATGTATGACACTTCGGATATGAGAACCACTGTCCCCTGTAGAGGTGTTGTTGCTCTGTGGCTCCCCTGCCTGTTTACACCCAGAATACTACCTAGAGCACTATACCCAGAACACTGTACCTAGAGCACTGCTCTCAGGGTGCTATGCCCAGAATATTAATTTTAACAAATTTAATTTGTTTTGTGTGTGGAGGGCTGCACATATATGTGTGGGTGTGTTGAAACCAGAGGTCAACCCTGGGTGTCATCCCACAGTATTTTTTGAGACGGGGGACAGACCCACATAAGCTAGACTGGCTGGCCAGTGGGCCTCAGGGACCCTCCTTTCTTTGTCTCCCCAACACTAGGATTACAAGCACATACCACGACACCCAGGTTTTTTTTTAAACATAGGTTCTGGAGATTGAACTGAGATCTTCAAAACCTGCATGACAAGTACTTCATCAACTGAGCTGTCTTCCCAGTTCCACAACATACTTGATGTCTTAGGCCAATCTCAGTGGGACAGAGAGGGTTTTAAAGCAGGTTTTGCAAGCTTGCTTGCTTTTGAAAGGCATCAGAGTGAGAGACCAGAGGGTCAGGCCAGGTTGTAGCAGGGCAGCCAGCAGAGGCCTTTCTGCCAGGAGCACAGCTCCCTCAGCCCGTTCTCAGATGTGTGACTTGAGGGAGTTGAATTAGGTTTCCACCATTCTGAGAGGCCTCTCTGCAAACAAGCCTTGCAGTTTAGTTATTTACAGATGTTTTTTCCCTATGAAGGTGAGAAACAGGCAGAGATGGAACTTTGATGCATCTGCCCCATGGCTGGAAAACCCAGCTATATTCTACCAGTTAGAGAATGAGTCAAATTTGGTGATTCTAAGCTGGAAGATATATTTGGAGGAATGCAAAACCTCAGAGTAGCCAGTATACTTTTTCCAATAAAAACATTTTCCGTCTTCTGGAAAGGTGAGGACAGAGGCTTAGCAGAGGCAGAGGTGCTAGAGCCTATGCAGGAGGTATCCTGCAGCCTCCAGTCCTGTGCCGGTGTTGGTAAGCCCCTTCTCCTGAGCTTCTGTCTCTTTCTGCCTGGCACCCTTCTGCACCCACTTCACAGAGAGTCGTGGTTGCCATGCCCTCCTGACAGCACACTCACCATGCTGGCATGTTTCCAGCACGGTTGTTTAGTGAAGAAAGTTCTTTGACCTTGATTATTACATGGGAAATAGCTTTCATGTTTCCCCAAGGCTCATGTTTTGAAGTGATATGAAAGATGGGAATCTCCATAGGCCAAGGGCAAGAATCAGGACGGTCTGTGCTTTCTTTTGACTTCTTTTAGATATTGGCTGTGTAACAGGTTTTTAGAGCTTCCCAGACTGTGAGGTTTTGTATCCCCAACTGGGCATGCTGCTTCTTGAAAAAGCACCCAAGCCTTCTGATTTATCCCCACCAGTTCTTCATTCTGCAAACACTGGCAAGTTATTTGGTTAACCCAGCATGTTCTTACAGGGCTTTGGTATTCCTATCCTCACAGTAAAAGAGTGAATTGATGTTATTTTATCAATTGGCTTGTCAATTGTTTTTTTACATTTTATTTGTTTCTTTTGTGTACATGTATGTGTGCATAACATGACATATGTGCAGAAGTCAGAGGACAACTCAGAGGTCTCAGCTCTCTCTTTCTACCATGTGGGTCCTGGGGATCAAACTCAAGTCATCAGACAAGGACCTTTACCTGCTGAACCATCTCTCAGGTCCTCCACTGACTTTTCACAATGATCTTGGATACATTCTGGAAAATTTAGCAATTTTCTGATGCTTGCACACTTCAATTTTTATTTATTTTATTTTTATTTATGTGTATGAATGCTTTGCCTGCATGTTTGTAAGGGCACCACATGTGTGCAATGCTCCTGGAGGCCAGAAGAGGGCATCAGACCTCCTGGAACTGGAGATACAGAGTCCAGTTAGCTGCCATGTAGGTGCTGGGAACAGAACTCTGGTCCTCTGCAAGAACAACCATCTCTCTAGCCTTGATGTTTGCATACTTCTTATTTAAATAAAGACCCCACAATTTTACTTCAATAATAATTTGCACCTCAATTGTTTTGTTATCTTAATGGTTTTGGATAGCTTTCTCTGTTTTACATTGTATGAAACATAGTAAAACCTCAAGGACTTCCCAGTCTCACTCTGGGCTACCTTATGGCTCACAGAGTCAGTGTCCTTTCTACACACACAGTGCCTTGTCAGAATCAGGTGGCTGTCAGGAGCTGAGGCTGGAGCACCGGCATTTGCTGCAGGTGACCTCCTGCCCTGGCCGATGTGCCAACCCTGATTACTCTAGTTCTCCGTGGACTCCTGCAAACCAAGACCCAGGGTTCTGTACTTGAGGTAAAATGTTTGGGTCTGTACTTTATTTCTGATGGTATCCAAATAACAGACAATCTATTAGAGGTTGGGAAGGGAAAGGTTTTGGAGCTTGAGATTTTTGTTGAACTGTTTCATAATTACAAAGGCCTTGGGACCCAGCCTGAGCTGTTTGCCTAGGAAGTCTCAACTTGAGCATATGGTATTGGAATACAATGTTAAATAAAGGCTTCTTAAAGATACACACATTAAGGGACTAGAAATTGTTTGTGGATGGGAGAAGGATCTCACTCTATGACCCACTCTAGTCTGGAACTGGTGTTATAACTTAGGATGGCCTCAAACTCAGCAGAGCTCTTCCTGCCTCAGTCTCCCTAATGCTGGTGTTGCAGGCAGGAGCCAGCATCCTGGTTTAGACCTTCCCCCAGTACTTAGTCTGTTCTAGAGTATAGGCAAACGTGTAAACAGGGTGGCAAGGCTTTATAGATCAAGCTGTCTTACACTTTCTAATTGAGCTTAAATGGCCAACACCCATCTATATAACATATATTTATGCTGTTTTAGTGGAAAATGAAACAAAATCACATATTTTTCTAACCCCTTTTGTAATTTATATTCTAAGGTTTGTAACTTGTTTTCTTTTTATGGTTGTTGAACTTCTGAAAAAGGAGTTAGCAATTTGCAGGGCTTTTTTTTTTTTTTTGGAATCCTTTCATTTCTACTTAATGAGCAGCATGTTTGACCTGCTGAGTATACTTCTCCTGTTTCCTTCAGTAAGTCCACTGAAATGCACAGGAAGTTCCAGTTCAAAAGTCTTAAGAAACTGTCCTGTATTCCTTTCCTAGATTTATAGTGGCTACATTTTATCTAAAATCTAGGCTCTCTAGTTCACACTCTTCCTGTGGGAAGAAAGAACCTCAGGAAAACCGAACCCCAGTAAAGCACTGTGTTGATACCACCCTCTGCCCCTCCTGGCCCAGCTTCTCTGAAGTGAACATGACCTTGAATCCAGAGCTATGTGTAGGTTATGGAGGCTCTGTCTTTGGTTTCTTTCCTGCTCACTTAACAGGAACTGATGTTCCCCCAAAGCCTCTCAGCCTGTGTTTTATGATGATCAGTACAAGTTGTTGGGTGTAGCAGACACTGGAGCTCGACCCAGTCACCTCTTAAAATACTAAGTCTTTGTGAAATAAATATGGCAGCTGCAGGTTCCTGGTCTTTCACCTCCTCATATACAGAGATGATCACAGAGTCCTGTTTAGCTGTATGTTTTAGAATAACATAAGACATCACTTCCTGGGTCTGGAAATGTAGCTGAGTTGGTAGAGTGCTTGCCTAGCATGCACGAAGCCTGGAGTTCAAGGCCCAGTACTGCTTAAAACTGAGCTTGGGGGTAGAGAGAGTGCTCTTGCAGAGGACCTAAGTTCAGTTCCCAGCACCCACTTGGTGGTTAACTCCAGTTCCAGGGGATGCTATGCCCTCCTCTGACCTCTGCAGGCATTGCATGCATGGATGGATGTCAATATATGCAGACAAAACACTCATAACACATAAAATAAAAATAAATTTAAAAAAAACAACAACTAAGTTTGGTGTTGCACACTATAATCCCAGCAGGGGGAGGCAGGAGGATCAGAAGTTCTAGGTTCATTCTCACCTATAAAGGGAATTTGAGGCTAGCCTGGGATATATGAAACTATATAAAACAAAAAACCAAAAACCAATTTCCATAGTTATCTTTGTTACAATGGGCGAGTTCAAATAGAATACTAGTATTTCTTAGAATCTAAATAAGGTACAGTTAACAAAGCCTAGAGGCACAACCTAGAGCCCCGGGATGCTGCTTCTCGTGGTATTACTGGGGTCCTAAGGCCATTCCACAACTCTCCTGCTCTGTGGAAGGCAGAAATGGCTGGCTAGATCCAGCTCTGAGCCTCCAAGATGATCAACCGCACTAGTAGAGCTGCCCACTGAGGACACGCAGTGTCCCTCATGTGGGTAATGCTGTCTGTCCTGTGGGGTGGTCCAGGCCCTCTCCAGCAGCCAGTGGTCCTCTCTTGGAGTAGAGGCAAGGCTGTGTTATGCCCTCAGGACCTCACAGGGTGCCACATATCTGAAGGCACCGCTGACAGAGGATCACAAACAGGGCCGCCAGTCCACCCCACCGAGGTTTAGCATGCCTTCTCTGATAACCTTGGCAGCAGTCCGGCAGGACTTGCGGAAGTGGGAGCTTGCTCTTCTCCATAGCTGGTTTGGCTCTGAGCCATGGCGCTGACTGCTTATGCTGTACCCATTCCCCCTGCTTCATGACCACTATACCATCCCACTGAGTCACAGGCTCCATGAGAAGGAGAACAGTTCTTTTTGATTTTTTCTTGGTGCTGGTCAGGCAGGCAGGTGTTCGAGTCATTGTAGTGAAGCCTTCATTAGAGCAGGAAGGGGCTTCTGGCTGAGCTGAGCTGAGAGCTGGGCAGTTCAGGTTGGAGTGACACTTTGCTCATGTGTCTAAGAAGCCACCAGGGTCTGAGTCATGCAGTGACGTGTGCTCTGGTGTCCATGTGGCTCCTTCACACCCCCTCCTTTGGGATGTTCCTTCCTGCTGCCACCTCAGGCCCACCTCTCCCAGTGGTGGTTTGCCCATGTCCTTCATGCAAATGTGTCTATGACAAGTGCAGGAGGAAACAAAGACTGTCTTTGTGCTGCTAGGGAATCAAACCCAGGACCTCATGCATGCTGGGCAAGCACTTTACCACTGAGCTACACCTCGACACCAAGGTTAGATTTTTATGAGCTTTAGAAAAAGCAATTGGACTTTGAGGACTGGATACGTGACCCCTGTGATGGCTGCTCAGGCTTTGGAGGGTCATGATTACATTCCAGATGCACAATGGTATCTAATCTGAATTATTTCTGAATAAATGAAGGTTTGCTGTAGAAGCCTTTAGAAGTAACATACCCTTGTTCCTTTCAAGGCTACACAATACTGCTAATGTGGAATTTTGGAGGAAGAGCGCCGGATACAGCTGATGAGTTCTGACATGCTTTCAATTAGTATCAGGCATTTGGCCTCAAATTAACGTTGTGATGCTCTCATCTCTAAAGTACATTAGCTATCTAATGTGTTTGCTATTCATTGGCATAGTAAAACTTTTGAAAGCAAATAAACAAACTCAACAGAAACCAAACTCACAGAATTCCTAAAATTAGGAATCATGAAAGTATAGGAATTAAAAAAATTATAATGCCCAAAGAGTTCTAAACAGAGTGTTTCCAGTACAAGAAAGGAAGGCATATTTCGGCAGGTCGAGACAGATGAAAAGGAAGACTTTCCTGGGAGACAGGTTTCTCCATCAGAAGGGAGCGAGGCTCAGGAATTCTGGGTGCCCGGGACCCTGCAGTCAAGACCCATGGCTCCACAGATGCTCAGGACCCTTTATGAGACTGGCAGAGGGGCCTGCTGAGACCAGCTTGCGGGGGCATTGGGGAGAAGCCAGGTTCCTTCCCAGGAAGGCATTTTGAAGGCTTAAACCACATAATGATATTCTACCTCCGAGGAAGTCACCAAGCCTGGACTTGCTAGGTTTTTATTTACTTGAAGAAATTTCTCCAGCTTTAAACATACAAAGCACAGTTCATTCTGCCAGACCTTCCCCTGGCCCCCTCAACCTTGTACTTGTTGAGAAAATACTCTGGAATTTGGCCTCTTCCTAGGCAGGAAGGAGGGGAGAGATTGAAGGACTAGTTAGAAGAGTAAGAATCCTTTTAAGTATTTGCAGCCCCCCGACCCCCAAAACACTCAGTTCCTTGTGTGGTGAGAAGGTGGACGGAGGTAGAAGCCTAGGGAAGTGTGCTCTGTGTTTGACTGTGGGGGGACCTTAGTTTGGCCAGGTACTACATCCTGCTCCACATCACTATGATGGTTTGGAAGGAGACACCTCAGTGAGAATGTGCCGCTCTGGCCTTTACACATAGTTCTAACTCGGTGGCTCCTCCTAGAAGAAATGTCAGATTTTCTGCTGTGTGGCTTGTGTTCTTACCAGGTGCTATGGACAAGCAAAGGTGTGTCCAGTTAGTTCCCACATCTGTAGGATCCTTAGAGAGAAGCCCACTAGTCATGGATCGGAGAGTCCGTTTTAAATTGTGTCTGTACTGAACACGCATAGATGCTTCCTGTCAGAGTCCTAAGGAACACAGAAAAGCAACTGTTCACATGGAATTTGTATCAGGTATTATAAGGAACTTAGAGGTGACTTCAAATATTGAGGAGGATGGGTGTGGGTGTACGTAAATGCTATACCAGTTTTCAAAAGTGACTCAGAGATTCATGGGTGGGTTTGAGTGTCCATGGGGGACCTGGAGCCAGTCCCTTGGGGGTAATGAGGGACACCTCCATAGTGAGCTCAGGTCATGGTCAGAACTTACAGAGAATGATACTAGGTCATGACCTAGGGGCTCCTTCCCAGGGAAGTGTTTTCCTCAAGGGAGATTTCTCAGACCTGAAGGTGTGTAAAGGCCATTCCCAGAATGCTGGCTCCAGGAAGAGAAAAGAACGAGTGAGAAGGTCCTGAATTAGCAACGAACTGTAGTTTGGAGGATGAACATCAGGGACACAGACGGGACACTTTGAAGGCTACCACTGTGGTCCTGGGTGGAGAGTGAGATGGACAGGTCTGACACACTGGTAGATGGATTCTGGGGACAGGGTGAGAGATGTACAGATGACTCCCTTAAGTCTCCATGCAGGGCGGGCCTGGTAGTGAGGTGGGGGCTCTGGCAGGAACAGGCCAGGCTGGGAGTGGCAGGTGGAATGGAGTGAGAAGGAAGGAAAACCGAGAGTGATGTTTTAGCCACCATGCAGCTGACGTATTGATTAGCATCTAAGAGGAGGTGCTAACATCAGAAGACCACCTCGCTCTGGAGTTGGGCAAGGTCTGAAAAATAACATTAAGCATTCAATCTTAGACATACTTTAAAACCCAGGGACAGTACCGACTTGCTCTAGAGCATGTGTGGAAAGAGGAAGAATGGACATCCAGGTGGAAACTCTGAGGTCATCTCATAGCCATGTTGGATGCTCTGGAAAGAGCAAGTGAGGGATTGGCCACTCAGGTGGGACTAACAGCAAATCCCCTGATGAAAGCAACTTGAGGAAGGTTCATCTTTGGCTCACACTGCAGTGACGTCAAGGTGGCGGGAACTTGAAGCCGCTGGTCACACTGTGGTCACAGTCCGACGGCAGAGGTACATGCTGGTACTCAGCTCCTTTTCCGTTTTCATTCAGTCTGGGGCTCCAGCCCGTGGAATGGTGTTGCACACATTTAGGGTGACTCTTCTACCTCAGCGAACCCAATCTAGAAACTCCTCGCAGACATGGCCAGAGGTTTTTTTTCCTGTGGTGATTCTAAGTCCCATCAGGTTGATGATCGCAGGGAGTCACTGAGAACTTAGGAAGTAGAGCCGCAGGCTGTAGTAACCCTTGGGAGATGTTTTTCTCTAAAGGGGAAGGAAGGACCAGGCACCAGCTGGAGAGAGATGTGGGACCAAGGAGAGGTCAGGTGGTTTCCCAGTGTGGCAGCAGAGAAAGAGCCAAGGGGGTGGAGGTGTGAAATGGCCGTGGAGACGGGAGTTTGGGCCGCTTTAAGCTGTCCTATGTTGCACTAGTTTCTTTTCTCTTTGTTGTGACAAAACACCGAACAGATGCAACTCGGGGGGAGATGGATTTTATTTTGACTCGGTTTAAGAGGATGCCGTCCATCATGGCTGGGGAGCGAGGCAGCTGGACCTGCTTGGTCTGAGGTGGCAAGAACTGGCCACCCCGCTCCTTTGCATCTCTGTGGGTCAGGAATCAGAGGCGAATGCTAACTCTCAGCTTGCTTCCTCCTTTTTCCTTTTCTCCCCACCCATGCTCCTAGCCCGTGGGATAGTGCCATCCACATTTAGGGTGACTCTTTCTCCCTCAGTTAAACCTCTCTGAAGCGCCCTCACAGACAAACCCAGAAGTATTTCTCAGTCTCCAGGTGATCTAAAGCTGATCAGTGGGGTAGACACTGAAGAGTACATCACATTGCTGGACTGTAATGCAGCCCCTGCTCGAGCGTCTCTCACTTTACCCTTCAAGTCTCTCCATGCTCCTGTTACCATGGTGATGTGAGCAGATGCCTCTAGAGACCCTGGGTTATCTCCTTGATCCAGGAAAAATGAAGAATCAGGGACTGATTCTCTACTCTCCAAGCCAGGTGTAGTTCGTGGGGAAAACAAACCCCTTTCCCTTTAAAGAGTTCCCATGGGGTTGGCAGTACTTGGGATGAGGTGGACAGCCCAAGGTTGGCTTGTTGTTTCTGAGTCGTGTCGTTTGAACCCATCTCCACAAGCTGTGCATGGTCCTTTCTTGAGGAATAGACACTTGGAGGGAAGTAGGATAGAAGGAAAGGGAGATTTGAGGGTTTTCAGCAGCAGCTGGGAAGCAGGACGCTCAGAGCCCTCAGGACAGATGGAGCTGGAGTCAGGAATGTATGGAAGCTTCTGTTGAGTGATACAGGTTCTCTCTGAGTGATTTGCTTACCGCCCTCCTTGAGGGTAAGTTCTACTATGGGAAGGGAAAATTCGGCTGGGTGCAGCTCCTCACAAATGCTGAGACATGGGCCAGGGACTATGAGTTCAAGGCTGCAGGCATCCTGTTATGCTTGATTTTAAGAACTGGAGACGTGGCTCAGGTTCCTGTTCACCCAAGCTAGCTGTTGTGGCCTGGTGCAAGTCATTTAACCTGTTGTGCCTGCCTCCTCCCCAGGAAAATAGAAACTGTGGCTTTGTTGAGACCAAATGAAGCCCTCAGGTGTGAACACTGGGGCCAAATGCCCCGGTTTTTAATTTTGGTTCCCTTGATGATTAGCTGTGTGACCATGAACAGGGTACTCTATGCCTCGGTTTCCTGATCTTTACAATTGGGAGGGCACTAACACCTGTCTGCTGAGGTATCCCGGGAGGGGTGGGTGAGGATCTAATGAAGGAATCTGGGTAGCCCTGGGAGGAGCATCAAGGTCCCCTGAGCACTGGCCATTGGCTGTGCTGGGGGAGAACTCATGCAAGTGGACAGGCTGTGTCTGCCCCTGGGTGATGGCTTTGTCTTTTCTCCAGTTCCGCCTGGTGGTGAAGACGGCCCTCAAGCTGCTGCTCGTCTTTGTGGAGTACTCGGAGTCCAATGCACCACTTCTCATTCAGGCCGTGTCTGCCGTTGACACCAAAAGAGGTGAGCAGTCCTTGCCCCAAGACAACCAAGGTGACAGTGTCTCACACAGCAGGGCTGTCCTGTTCTCCAGGTTGGGGAGTCCTCTGTGTGCAGACAGCTCCCCAAAGGAAGCATCCAGGGTGGTAAGCACACAGAGATTAGGGCTAAACGTGACATCGCAATGAAGAAAGCGCTCTCAGCCATGACAGATCACTGTCGGTTTCCTTACTGCCTGTCTGTCCACTAGACTGTGTCCTCCTCAGGGCAGGGGCTCTGTCCCCCAGCTTGTTGTCCCGGTACCCAGCTGCCCTCAGCGGGCAGGCATGCTGCCCAGGTTTGGAAAAGGGTGAATTCTGTGAGCTAAGAGGGATGACACATACCTGCAATCTCAGCACTGAGGCGATTGAAGCGGGAGGATCGTGAGTTTAAGGCCAGCCTGCACTACCTAGCCAAGCCCTGTCTCAAAAAGAAAAAGGAAATAAAAATCATTAAGCGTGAGTTGTACATATGGATTGTACCATGTTGTGGCCCATAGAGTTGTGGAAGCCTGACCCTAAAATGCTGGGCATGCATTGTTTGGTATCTCGGCCCCCCCTAAGACCTAGTTACTTTTACTACTACACAGACTCAGTGAGATAAGGAAGAAAAAATTTGGATAATGCTTTATTTTTCCTCTTTGTAATCATCAAAGTGATACTTCCTTTAGAAAATTTGGAAAACTCAGTCTAAACAACTCAGTGTAAACACTACCAAAATCACTTTCGATATCAGCAGGTGAGTATGCTAACATGGTGGTATATTCCCAGCCAGCTCATGCATACGTGTGTACAAGTCAGCCTAGACGTGGCTGTCCGGAGGAAATGAGGGGTCCAGGTAGCACTCTTGATCTGTCATCTTTGGTGTGAACACATAGGCAGATGCCAGCCTTGGACACGGTCAGTCCAGCCCAGAGGTAACTCTAGGTCACACTATAGGCATATGTAAAAGTGGCAGGACTTTGTGCAGGGTCGGGGTCTGGAGTCTGGAAGGTGGGTCCCAGACCACAGCAAGTTGGCATGCTGTGCCAGATATGAAACACCTTATGATCAGAGCAGGTTGAAGGCCAGCTCAAGGTCTTGAAGAAGTACAGTCAATGGCTCAGAGACCATATCTGGCTTTTCTTGAGCCAGGCCTTCAGATTTAAGGCAAAAAGTAGGGTATTTGAGAAGTTGTTGAGTGGTCATTTATCTTTGCAGGATGTGTGTTCCATCTCTTAGCTCTGGGGTTACTTTGGGATAATGGTCACAGTCTCTGTTCTCCTTTCCTGACTTTTGGGTAGCCCAAGGCCTCTTGTCATGGGGCCATGGCACTGGGGCAGCCTTCTGATGGCTTTGGGGTTCTCCTCTGGCCTTTTTGAGTATGAGCTCCAAGCATCTTTCCTTGGAGATCTCACTGTATGAAGGGCTTGTTGCAGAGAGGGAATGACACTGAGATGAACCTGAGGCTTTGTTCCCAGTATCCAACCGTCTTCCTCTCCCTGCCTGAGGCTTCCACTGTCTTGAGTCTGTCCACCCAAGACAAAATGATGGCCATCTTTTCTCAATTAGTAAAAATGCAAAAAAATCACATAGATTGTTTTCTCAGCTTGGTGGGTTTTGCCTAACAAATTTAAACCTTTGGCAGCTTCTGTCATCTGCC
>NW_008337322.1:5649631-5659753 GCF_000622305.1 Nannospalax galili | reverse complement strand
TGGCAGCTTCTGTCATCTGCCGTTGACTGAGCACTGAGTGCTGAAAACAAAGGAAGATCACTAATGGAAGAACCCAGAAAGCTTATGATGTGCAGCTCAATAGCGTGCTTCTTCATGGACATGTGTGGTCTTGGCTGTGACTTTCCTAGTACATACATATAACATCATCCTAGTTTACTGCTAGTAAAGTTGATCCAGAATCCTGTGATGGAATTCAATATAGGAATATGTCATGGGGTTCTTCAGAGAGCCACACGCCTTCCAGGTGTTTCCAGCAGCAGGTGTAAGAGCGGTCTCCAGCTCCTTCTCCGCTGGGTTGCAGAGTAGTCCGTGTGCCAGAGATGATGGAAGGGGAGCTGAGCATGTCCGTGTGGGTGCACGTACTCATAAGCCACAAATTCCGCTCCACAGACAGGCCTTTCACTCACTCCTTGGCAGAGGAAAGAGGAGACATTTGTCTTTCTTTTTTTTTTTTTTTAATAGCGAGAAAAACTGTCAGATTTAAGAAATCAGCAAATAAAACCAACAAAATAAACTGAAAGTCCTCAAAAAATCATTACCCCCTAAAGCAGATGAAGTCATTCCAGACCAAATTCCCCTGGTTGCTTTATAAGCATCATGCATTGCCACCCGTGAGTTAAGCAGAGGGTTCACTCTGAAGCCCAGGCTAGGGTGGACCACTTAGAGAGCTGAGAAAATAGTGAAGTCTACCACAGGCCTGGAGCGGGGCTCAGTGGCAGAGTGCCTCTGTAGCATCCAAGGGGCCCTGCTCAGGCTTTAGTGCTGTCAAGCAAATAAAATGTACATCGTGGGTAGTAATTAATATTTATGAATATGCAAAAAAGTTTAAATGCCCTATTTGGCCTAGCCAGTTATTTTTTTCCTCTGGGGCTGGAATGAAAAAGGTGACTTTGTCTTAATCTCTGAGTTTGGCCTGGTCCTCAGACCTGTCTCCTCAGACCTCTGGATCATCTTCACTCTCGGTTATAGTGCACATGTGTGTATACATGTGTGTGTACGTGTCTGTGTGTACACATGTGTTCATGGGGAAGGGCAGAGGTTGACATAGAATGTCTTTCTTACTCAATCTCTGACTTTTTTTTTTTCCTCCTTGAGACGGATTCTCGAGCTGGACCTGGAGAGCTCACTGGCTTGTTGTGCTGGATGCTTTAGTGTCAACTTGACACACCTGGGTTGAGTGAGCCTCAGTTGGGGAATTGTCTCTATTGGACTGGCCTGTGGCCATGTCTGAGGGGCATCTTCTTGATGAGTGGGTGCCACCCCTGGGCAGGTGTTGCATGAGAAAGCAGACTGAGCAGGGGCCAGGGGAGCAAGCCAGTAAGCAGCGTTCCTCCATGGCCTGTGCTCCAGCTCCTGCTTCCAGGTTCCTGCCCTGAGTTCCTACCTTTGGCTCCCTGATGAACTGCGACCTGGGAGTTGTAAGCTGAATAAACCCTTTACCCCCCAAGTTGGTATTGGTCAGAGTGTTTTGTCACAGCAATGAAGAACAAACTAGGACACTTGTCCTATCTAGACTGACTGAGGTCAGCAAGCTCCAGGGATCCGCCTCCCCCTCTGTCTGCCTCCCCAGAGCTGGGATTCCAGGCACACACCGCCATGCCTAGCTTTATGACATAGGTCCTGGGGACTAAATTCAGGTCCTTGTGCTGTGTGGCAAGCACTTTACCAGCTGAGCCATCCCCCCAAGTCCTCTCTTCTCTTCTGTCTTTAAGTCTCTTTTCTTTGTGTACATGCAGCTTGCCAGGAAGAGAGTGGAGTTCATGGAAAGCCCGTAGGAGGGCTTCACTTTCTCATCGTGTAAGTCCTACACCCTTTTCTCAAGGTCTGCCCTGTGGTGGTGAACAGGAGGCGAGTCAGGGCAACCTTCTTGCTGTGTGGCAAGCACTTTACCAGCTGAGCCATCCCCCCAAGTCCTCTCTTTTCTTTTGTCTTTAAGTCTCTTTTCTTTGTGTGCATGCAGCTTGCCAGGAAGAGAGTGGAGTTCATGGAAGGCCCATAGGAGCGCTTCACTTTCTCATCATGTAGGTCCTACACCCTTTTCTCAAGGTCTACTCTGTGGTGGTAAACAGGAGGCGAGTCAGGGCAACCTTCCCTCTGACTATGGTTAGCCTCTGCCACAGAGGGTGAGATCAGGGACCAGACAGAGTAACTCATTTTTAAACTGTAGTTGTAAATCTTAGGTCCCACTAATTTGGTTCAGCACAGCTTTTGAAGTTCTGTTTTTCATTTGAATGTAAAGTGATGAGCTTATGACATAATTCTTAAACATGTGTATCACACGTGATTAACAGGGGGGGAAAGCCCAACCATCCCATCAAGCGATCCTGTTGCTGATTCTGCTCAAGAGTGTATGGAGTGGTGAAGAATGCCCCAAGGACACTGGAAGCTAGAGGTTAAGGATTCCAGCTGGCCCTCCGCTGTTCATTATGCCAAAGTGTCTGTGGGGAGTGTCTAGAGGCATTACCTGGAAAGATCTGGGATGTACTGGAGGAACTTCCTAGCACGTGTTTGACCAGTAGACTGACTCACGTGCAAGGCATCATATCAGATGTCTTGTTCTCCTTTAAGCTTATTGCAGGGACCTACCAAGAGAACAAAAGATGGGGAAATGTCTCAAACATTTTATGTGTATTTCTGATTCTGATTTAAGAGAGAGCACTGTGGTTTGGTGGCAAGGGAGGACTGGCCTGTGAGTCCATACAGAAGGCCAGCTCTGGGGTAAGCGTGGGTGTCACTACAAGTGAGGGCCATGATCATTACAGCTGCTAATGTTGAAGTGTCAGTGGTGCAACAGGCACAAAGCGAAGTGTCCATATAGAGTTCATTTATTTTGCAAATGTTGGATCAACTATGTGGTCGGAAACACCAGAAGGCACCAAGCTCTTACGGAGTCTGTGTGCCAGTGTTTGGGGAGCAGGGCTGGTGGACAGTGGAGCTGGAGAGAGGCAGATAATATACCCACACTGACTTCCAATCCAGTCCATCAGTGCTAAGCGAAAAGACTGAAGTGCTTTTTCTCTCGGGGGCACCTCGCAGAAATCCAGTTCACAGATGAGTCCCTAACCTGATGTCATTCCTGGACTTTTTAAAAAGGTTTTTACGTTTATTTATTTAGTTATTTATTGTGTGTGTATGTGTGTGTGCATGCGCATGTGGACTTTTTAAAAAGGTTTTTACGTTTATTTATTTAGTTATTTATTGTGTGTATGTGTGTGCGTGTGTGTGCATGCGCATGCCTAATTTGGTTCAGCACAGCTTTTGAAGTTCTGTTTTTCATTTGAATGTAAAGTGATGAGCTTATGACATAATTCTTAAACATGTGTATCACACGTGATTAACAGGGGGGGAAAGCCCAACCATCCCATCAAGCGATCCTGTTGCTGATTCTGCTCAAGAGTGTATGGAGTGGTGAAGGATGCCCCAAGGACGCTGGAAGCTAGAGGTTACTGAATGTAAAGTGATGAGCTTATGACATAATTCTTAAACATGTGTATCACACATGATTAACAGGGGGGAAAGCCCAACCATCCCATCAAGTGATCCTGTTGCTGATTCTGCTCAAGAGTGTATGGAGTGGTGAAGAATGCCCCAAGGACACTGGAAGCTAGAGGTTAAGGATTCCAGCTGGCCCTCCGCTGTTCATTATGCCAAAGTGTCTGTGGGGAGTGTCTAGAGGCATTACCTGGAAAGATCTGGGATGTACTGGAGGAACTTCCTAGCACGTGTTTGACCAGTAGACTGACTCACGTGCAAGGCATCATATCAGATGTCTTGTTCTCCTTTAAGCTTATTGCAGGGACCTACCAAGAGAACAAAAGATGGGGAAATGTCTCAAACATTTTATGTGTATTTCTGATTCTGATTTAAGAGAGAGCACTGTGGTTTGGTGGCAAGGGAGGACTGGCCTGTGAGTCCATACAGAAGGCCAGCTCTGGGGTAAGCGTGGGTGTCACTACAAGTGAGGGCCATGATCATTACAGCTGCTAATGTTGAAGTGTCAGTGGTGCAACAGGCACAAAGCGAAGTGTCCATATAGAGTTCATTTATTTTGCAAATGTTGGATCAACTATGTGGTCGGAAACACCAGAAGGCACCAAGCTCTTACGGAGTCTGTGTGCCAGTGTTTGGGGAGCAGGGCTGGTGGACAGTGGAGCTGGAGAGAGGCAGATAATATACCCACACTGACTTCCAATCCAGTCCATCAGTGCTAAGCGAAAAGACTGAAGTGCTTTTTCTCTCGGGGGCACCTCGCAGAAATCCAGTTCACAGATGAGTCCCTAACCTGATGTCAGTCCTGGACTTTTTAAAAAGGTTTTTACGTTTATTTATTTAGTTATTTATTGTGTGTATGTGTGTGCGTGTGTGTGCATGCGCATGCGTGTGCGCCATATATATGGATGCATGCCATATATGTGGAGACCGGAGGACAGTTTATGGAAGCTGATTCTCTCTGCCATGTGGCTTCTGGGGAGTGGACTAAGGTCATCAGGCTTCACAGTAAGTACCTTTATATGCTGAGCCATCTCGCCAACCCCATTCCCTGACTTTGAGGCTCAGTTTCTTTCTCTGTTACATGAAGGGATAGAGGTCATGTGGCCGATGAGTCTGACACAAGGACTCCTGCCCCCACCAGCTTACACACACACAGTGAGGGGTTATCAAAGGTTTTTTTTTGGCGGAGGAGGGTGACTGAGTCAGGCCACTTGATTCTGACAGGAGGCAGCTAGTTAAGCTGAACACCTTGCTTACCTGAGGTCTAGCCTGAGCCTTGCCAAAGCTATTTGTGTTCATTACATGTTTCCTCCTCCTCTTCACCTTCATCCCTCTATCTCCCAGTTTCTGGTCCTGAAGCATTCCAAGGAGGATGAACATTCATTTCATCAATGTGGAAATCCGTGCAAGTTTCCTGGCTTAAAATCCTTAAAATGGGAACTAGAGATGACTCAGCCATTAAAAACTCTTACTGCTCTTGCAAAGGACCCAAGTTCAATTCCCAGCACCCACATAAGGCAGCTCACAACTGCTATAACTCCAGCTCTGGTGGACCTGACACCTTCTTCTGCCCTCTCTGGGCACTTACCTGTGCACGCGTGCGCACACACACACACATCATTAAAAATAAAATCTTATGGGGCTGGAGAAATGGCTCAGTGGTTAAGAACACTGGTTGTTCTTGCAGAAGACCTGGATTCTAATCCCAGCACCCACATGGCAGCTAACAACTGTCCGTAACTCCAGTTTCATGGAATTCAACGGCCTCTTCTGTCTTTGAGGGCATTGCACGACACAGGTGCACTTACCTACATGCAGGCAATACACTCATACACATAAAAATTTTTTAAAAAACTGTTAAAAAATAAAATCTTTAATTCTTAAATGTAGGTGTCTGATCTTTCTCAGGGTGGTAGGGGGCAGGAGTGGTCAGCATGCTTTGTATACATTTTGAAATCATCTAAGAACAAATTAAATTTAAAAAAAAATCCCAAATGATAATAAAGGAAGCAGACATCACAGCTGAGAAAACACATTTTTGAATTAAACTAAATCAGGGTCATGGGGTCATGGGGTCATGGGATCATGGGTGCTATAATCACAGTGGTTTAGAGTCAGGTGTGTCTAACCTGAGGCCTGTGAATGCAGCCTTTCCCAAAGTGGTAAACTCAAAACATTATGAAACTTTAAAAATGACTTTATTTTTTATTATTTTTATTTTGTGTGTATACGGGTATTGCCTGCATGTAGGTAAGTGCACCCATGTCATGCAATGCCTGTGGAGGATAGAAGTGGCCGTCGGATCTCCTGGAACTGGAGTTACAGACAGTTGTTAGCTGCCATATGGGTGCTGGTATTCAAACCCGGGTCTTCTGCAAGAACAGCCAGTGTTCTTAACCACTGAGCCATCTCTCCAGCCTCTGATTTGGTTATTTTTATTTTATGTGTATGTATGAGTGCCTACATGTATGGATGTGTACCACATGCCCACATGCATGCCTGATGTCCATGGAGGCCAGAAGAGAGCATCAGATCCTTGAGTTATAGGCAGTTATGAGCCATCCTGTGTGGGTGCTGGGAACTGAACCTGGGTCCTCTCTAAGAATAGCAAGTGCTCTTAATCCCTGAGTCATCTGTCCAGCCCCATTATGAGATTTTTTAAATTAATATTTTTGTCACTTAATTACACAGTTATCAAATGTAAACTGTTTTTCACAGTGTCATGTTGTGATGTCAAAAGGTTGGACACGCCTGGTATAGATGATACAAAAGTGTGTTTGTAAGTCTGAGAGTGGGGTTATATCGGCTCTTCCCCTCTCACTGGTCTGCTTGACTTTTCCTTTAACAGGCCAGGCTGGGCTCTTTAGCTTCAAAGGAGGTAACCAGCAGTAGTCTGGGCCCAGGAGCACCATTAGAAATGCTTCGTTGCCTCCTCCCCTACATGGTGGTAATCCGTACAGCCTTCTGCTGGCAACTCTCTAGTCCTTGAGTTGATGCCTATTACAAACACAAGCAGTGGCTTTCCAAGCTCTCCAGCTTCACCTGTACAGATAGACCCAGGTCTACCGGCCACGTCCACTGGCTGTCTTGAAAGCTGAAATGGTTACTGTGCTGGGACTTGAAGAACAGCTACACTGTGGTGCCAACTGTGAAGGAGATTGGTGGGCTAGGTCAGCAGGTTGCTGGTAACCGAACATGCCTCTGTATCCAGAGTTAGAAAGAGTCCCAGGAGATTGCCTGGTTCTGACTGAGTGGGTAACTCAGCCAAAGGATGAGATCACATGTAGATACAGACAGGCAGACACATATATGCATGCCTGTCATTTTTTCTGAGGGACCTGTCTTTGTGTGTGGAGCTAATCTATGTCTGCAACATCTTACAGAAGATTCCTACTCTTTGGCCCTACTTTTCTTTCTGTGTGATCTACCTTCTGGCTCTTGTAAAACTGTTCCATCCTCACATACTTCATGGCCTCTCTGAGGTCTCCATTATCATTCAGCATTGTGCTAAGAGCCCAGAGATGAACAAGAGTCACACTGCCTCTGCCTCTGGGAAATGTTTATCTCAAGTCCAGGATCAGCTCTGCCACAATGCATCCAAGGTTCAGAGTTTGGAAAGTGCTGTGCTTAGGTTACTTCAAAATTTGCTTATCAGGCAAAAATAAATGATGTGTTTCTGAGATACTTTATAGAGGAAGCATGTAGGAAGGAGCCCCACCGTCCAGCCCATCAACCAAGGGCAGGGCAGGGCTTCCCTCACTTTTAATATTTACCTCAGGCCTGAAAACTATGCCAAAAGTTTGTTTCATCCGTTGGGACCTTGCCCTTGGCCTTGTGGTCTTGAATGTGAGGCATTTTCCACCTTCCTTCGAGGGACTGGGGAGACCCTCTTGTGACCCAACAGCAGGGCTCGCTTGTCCTAACCCCACACAACGATGCTCACTGAAGATACCCCCCTTCCTGCCATGGCAGGCTTGGCTGAACATTTCTGCCACTCCTCAGCTGTTGGCTCTGTGTCTATGTCTGATTTTATGCTTTTGCCTAGACATTCCATTAGTCAAGGACCAATCCATCAAGGGCAAGTTACCAACTAGTGTCTCTTCCCTGGTGCTCAGATAGTATTTGCATCCTTGTGGATTAGAAGTAGTATTTTTCAGTTCTTGGGGTGTTGGTTAAACAGGTCTGCCACTGTTATTTTGGGCTCACATAGAATAAATAAAGGTCTTCTATGCCTTGCTCCCTGGGTGTCAAAGAACTTTCAGAGAATACTCAGGAAGCGCTTTCCCATTCTGTGTCCCAAAAGAATGCACTTGAATTATTTTTTAATTGTATATTTAATATAAAGGGAACTTTCCAAACAATTAGGCCTGCTGAAGATCACAGGGTAGGATGTTGTATTGCTCCCTAGGAATTGTTCTTAATTAGGACAGACCCAAGTCTACCTTTTAAAGATGTTATCACATTTACACATATGATAACTGAAAGATGTTGCCATCCCTGGTGGTAAATCCTGGGAGAAACTTCTGTGTGATTGAGATAATGGGTATTGTTGAATTGCCATTTCTAATGATTTTTGCTTTACTGTATAGGTGTCAAACCCTGGTCCAACATCATGGAAATACTGGAAGAAAAAGATGGAGTTGACACAGAGCTGCTGGTGTTTGCAATGACTCTAGTGAACAAGGTTGGTTGACATACGTGTTCTAATTGTATTGGCTACCCCCAAAACTATGAGTTGAAGCCCTAAACCCTACTACCTATGACTGTGACCATATTTGGCAAGAGGGTCTTTGCAGATGTAATCTAGTCGTTAGGGTGGACTCTAACCTGCTATGACTGATGCTCTTACAAGAAAGAAAGAGACAGAGCACACACAGTGTGAACACGTGCTCACAGGGAAGGCAGGTACTTGGAGGCAGAGCCAGAGATTAGAATGGTGCATCTGTGAGCCTGGAAATGCTGAGGCTGGCTAACAACCAACCTCGATATAGGCAAGGAAGGATCTTCCCATGGAGCCTTTAGAAAGAACATGCCTGATGTCTTAATGTCAGACGTGTAAAGTTCTGTTGTTTTAGGACAGCTAGTCCATGGTAGCTCATTATAGCAGTGCAGGGACCCAATACAATATGGAAATCTAAAGTTTTCCCACTGTGAGTCATACTATGTGGACCCCAGCATGGCGGTTGCAACCTTGGTTTGCTGTGCTTCTTCACAGGAGGAAACCTTTTGTGGCACACACCTCTGCACATACCTGTCCTCACGTGTCGTCATGGGCACCTCTGTGCTTTCATGCTAAGTCTTTTCTAGTGAAACTGGAAAGGCAATAGCAAGAACTTTAAGTTGGCTTTTCCTACCAAGATCTACCCTTAATGACATGTTCCCTTTAGAATTAACATGACCCTAAGGAAGTAGCTCACGAGTCAGGAAGAAGTGAGACTTCTTATTTTCTTGATACTGAATTCTGACTTCTGGGCAGAGGAAAGGATTCCAGGAAGTGAATCCCATCCCCTTCATGTGGTTGTAACACCCCCCCTTGTGCTCCTTCCATCACACTCTCCCTGGTCACCACCTTGTAGGGCAGTAGCAGTTCTTTGTGCCTGTGCCCAAAGCTGTTCTGGGGTAGTGGCTCCCATCATGCCCTGGAACAGGCCATCTTGGTACTGGAGTCCTTTCATTCAGACTGTCACACACCCAGATCCCAAGTATCACTATCACCCACTCCAAGGAGTTGCTTTAGACTCTACAGAGACCAACCACAGTGATGAGTAAGGCTTTGGAAGGTTCCAGAATCCCTTGCTGGACTACAACTGGAGAGATGCTTCTCCTAATGAACTGAAGACGCATTTGTAGTATAAATATGAGGCACAACTTCTCTTCCTCAACATGCTAAGGATGAAGACGATGTGGTGGTCTGCCCTCTCAGCAGACAGATGACTGGCACGGAGGTGCCTTGAGCAGACCCAGTGTTCAGAACAACTTGCCATATGGTTGGCATCCCTGGGGACAGGGGATCTTTATTTACGGTTATGAGAATGTTGCTAAATAGAAATAAACAGAAACACATTTAGGCCATATACCACAGTAAATCCCAAATAAATTAAGATTTCAATATAGCACACCAAACTGTAAGAAAACAAACTGTAGAAAGAGATGAGGATGTAATTGGTCTCCGGCTGGTAAAGGTGATAAATTGCACCCCGAGTGACGGAGAGACTGCCTGTCTCCATCCAATGCGTTTAGAAGTAGCAGGGGATGGCGTGCGAGGTAGATGTGCAGTGGGCAGAGGCTGTCGGTACATTTGAAGAGGCTGAGGCAAGGGCAGGCTTCTAGAAGTCCACATACGCTTGTTTGAAACAAAGGCCGTTGGAGATGGGACCTCACTGGAAGTGTGGAGACAGCTACCGTTAGTCAAGTGCCCTGATACGGACAGCTCACCTGGACTTCTTAGGCATGTACACATGACAGCCCCTGTAACATGGCCCAGGAACTTCATTTTCTTTGGATTTGACATAAATAACTCCAGTTTGACATAATAGCTGACAACTTTTGCAGAGCTTATTTTGATAACCAGTGAAAAGATTTCAAAAGAAAGAATCTAAATACGTCACT
>NW_008337322.1:5631164-5648928 GCF_000622305.1 Nannospalax galili | reverse complement strand
TGCAGAGAAGGCTGATGGAGCTCATAGTGGTCCTCCTTCCTTTGACTCCTGAGTGCTGGGATTGTAGGGCATGTGCCGTAACTCTCTTGTCCCGTTTGCTGCTTTTGTTTTTTAAGATTTATTTTATTCTTATGTGTGTGTGTGTGTGCATGTGTGTATGTGTGTGTGCATGTGCGTCTCTGTGTTTGTGTCTGTGTGTCCGTGTGTGTATATCTGTGTGTGTGTGTAGTGTGTGTGTCTGTGTATGTAGTGTATGTGTGTGCAGTGTGTGTGTCTGTGTAGTGTGTGTGTGTCTGTGTGTCTGTGTGTCATGTGTGTGCATCTGTGTCTGTGTGTGTGTCTCTGTGTCTGTGTGTGTCTGTGTGCATGTAGTGTGTGTGTGTATGTACATGCACACATGCTCTGGTACTGGCAGAAGAGGGCATCAAATACTCTGGAGCTGGAGTTAACGGTTTTGAGCTGCCCAGTGTGTGTGCTGGGAACTGAACTCCTGTCCTCCACAAGAACAGCATGTGCTCTTGACTATGAGCCATCTTTCCAGGCCCTGCATTTGCTTCTTAATGAAGTATTTGCTGATGAATGTAAACTCTTGTACAGCCGTGAGAGGAAATGGTCATAAGGTTTCAGATGGAGTATCATACGAATTCTCTTTATTTTCAAGTCTGTTTATCAGTTCACTTTACTGTGTGATTTGAAACAAGTTTATGCTCATTTCCTGTCCTTTGCAGTCAGTGACCTTGCTCTGGGGAACAATTCAGGAAAAAGGAAGTTCCTTTATGCCCAGTGTTGTCCGTTGTCACTCTGTCCACTTCACTGGCATAGGCTGTGCCTGATGACCTTGTGATGGCAGCAGCCCTTGGGCCCTCTGTCGCCAGTCATTGGCAGTGACCCAGCCCCTGTAGGACACCGTGAGGCACTAACCAATGACGCCTCACTTGATCTTTCATTTCAAGCCATTCTGCCCTATCCATTATTGTCCTGGTTAGTTTTGATGGTCTGCCTGACACAACCTGGAGTCCCCTGGGAACCTCAATTAAGAATTTCTGTGATTAGATTGGTCTGTGGCCATGTCTGTGAGTGATTGTCTTGATTGATGTGGGAAGTGCCATCCCTAGGCAGGTGGGCCTAGGCTAAGAGAGAATGCTAGCAAGCAGCATTCCTCTGTGGGTTTTGTTCAGCTTGTGCTCCTGACCTGACTTCCCTCAGTGATGGACTGTGGCCTAGATGTGTAAGCAGAAATAAACCCTTTCTTCCCCCCAGTGCTTTTGGCCAGTGTCCTGTCACAGGAACAGAGAAGCAAGCCAGGGAAATACCTGTTCTTTGCAGGCCCAGAATCCCTGGAAGAGGTTAATTTAGGATATCACCCTTCCTTGGAGGCTACGGATCACTGCTACTCCTTGTTAGTTTTGTTTTATTGAATTGGAGTCATTTTCATTGCCTCAGTAAGTCAAATGCTCTGAGTTAACCAAACAGCAACTAATTGAAATGTTAATCTGAGTCCCGGGGCCGGGGATTTGGGGGTATTCAGGGGGGTATATGATACACAGATTCTGAAGTCTGGGAAATTATATTGCCAGTTGGGTGGTGGGTGATTTCTAACTAGAATTGGTTTCAAGAAAATAAATGATGGCATAAGAACATGGAATTTTTTTAAAAGTAGCATTTTCATGACAAAACATAGGCAGTATAAGCCTAGAAGCCTGGGCTTTGAAGACTGAAGTGGCTCTTTTTGTTAACCAGAGACATTAACTACACTCTCTGCCCTTCCCCAACCAAACCATGTCTTCAGAGGAGCTGAGGGAAAGAAGCTGGCAGCCAGCTCTCACCCTGTAAGCTAAAAATGGCATAATGCCCTTCCCTGTCCCACTGAAATCCCCCAGCAAGAGCCCTTGCTGGTAGTGGGGTCTCTGGTACCTGTCACCTCATGGAACAGGATGGAGTAGTTGGGAGATGCTGACAGGAGGGACTTCTATGGGGCTGGATTAGGGCAGGACCTCAGGAGCTCCAGGGAGAGACCCTAATTCGTTGTTCCAGCAATCGTTAACCACACATGATTCATGCTAAGTAGATGACTTGAACATTTAACTTTATTACTTTATATGGTAAAATATAATGGACTTTTTCCATTATATTTTGGGTATATAGCTCTCTGAGTTTTCACATATGGACAGATGTGGCTGACCTTCGCAAATGGGGCACTCACAAAGCTCTATCTTCCCTAAAAATCTCATCTGTCTTCTTTATAGTGGCACCTGAAACCCCTCCCCAACCCATAACCCTTGGCAACCACTGATTTTCTGTCTACCACTATAATTTTGCCTTTTCAGTGTCGAATGGAATCCTATAGTATCTAACCCTTTGAAGCCAGCTTTCCTCTCTGTGAAATGGCCGTGAGGTTCCTGAGTCTCACTGTGTATGTTAGTAATTCACCCTTTATGTTGCTGTATGCTCTTATGTTGCATAGACGCATCTTAATATACTTATGCATCTGTCTGTTGAGTGAGACTGGATTTCTATAGCTTATCCATTTGCCCATAGACAGAGATTGTACATTTATAGCGTATTCATTACCTCTGGAAGGAGTTGGTGTCTGTAGCTTATCTATTTGCCTGTGGAAGGAGTTGGACATCATAGCCCTTGACTTCCACAATGACACTCATGAGAGTGTTGGAGTACAGGTTTTACTACACTGGTTTTATCATATAAAGAAGATTTTAGCCCTTAGGTTATCTCTGAAAACCCAAGGAGGAAGAAATATCATTGAAGGCAGACTTTAGCCTCTAGGGGGATGTCTGCAAAGACTTGCTCATGACAAGCCCTGGCAAGACACATCCTGAGAGAACAAGGAAGTCAGGAATGGCAGGTGTGAACCAGCTGTAGGCGTCTCCTGCATCAAGGCCTCAGGAAATCCTTGCCTCAGGGACTTCGGGTGAAGCTGCCATCTTAGCCAGCTGCACGTGCCTTGGCAGTGAGGGTTGCAGAGGAACTGAGGGAGAGACCCAGGCACAGGTGGGAATGAGCTGAAACCAGCTGAGCATAAGAGGAGCAGCCCTGAATCGGTGACTGCATCTGGGATGTGTGTCCTCCTGCACAGGCAGGAAAGGCCTATGTCCCCTGCTGCCTACACAAAAGCTGGAGGGCCAAGGCTCAGCTCAAACTCAAATTCTTCACAGTGGAATTGAAAATGACCATTTGTGGTCTCTCTTCCAGACCTGTTATTTAGCAAAGGCTCTCTGAGTCTGTTTATTGTATAGATATAGCTGTTTCATTGTTTAACAGCTAACAGCTGGACTCCATAAGGCAATGGGAATTAGCTTGAGAATTTTAGCTCCAACCCCTGGATTTTTTAAGTGAAAAACACCTGTAGGGCTGGGGAGACGGCTCAGTCAGTAAAGTCCCCTCCACAAGGGCACAAGGACCTGAGTTTGGGTCCCTAACACCACGTAAGAAGCCAGGTATGGTGGTGTACATTTATAACAGCAGCCTTGGGGTGGGGGTTGAGACAGGCAGATCCCTGAAGCTCATTGGCCAGTCAGCCTAGCCGAATCCCTGAGTCCCAGGCTCAGTGAGAGACCTTGCATACATGCGCACGTGCGCGCGCGTCATTGGCCAGTCAGCCTAGCCGAATCCCTGAGTCCCAGGCTCAGTGAGAGAACTTGCATACACGCGCACGCGCACACACACACACACACATACACACGCACGTACTTATGTACACACACTTATGTGTACCTACATACTCATGTGTACATACAGAAACAAAAGAGCATCAGTTCAGGAAGGAAGAAGGTGGTGAAGGAAGGAAAGAGAAGCTGAGAGATCAGAGACTGTCTTTGCCTTTGCTGGCCCCACAGTGCAGTGCAGGAAGTCATAAGCACAAATCTAAACTCCGATTGCCTGCCTTCTGTCGTCAGTCGGTAGAGTGTACCGTCATCCTCCCTCCCAAGCCTAGTGCTGCCATTTCTCTTCTCCCAGTCCTTTAGAAAATGTTTTCATGAGAACCAGAGGATGTGACTGTGGTGGTGATAAGCCTCTGAGTGTATGCTTCCATTTGGTAGTGGAGGCCTTGGGGTTGGGGATGTGGCTTAGTTGTTGGTAGTTGTCAGGTAAAGCCACTGTGGAGCGGCCAGGCATGGTGTGTGCTGCTAATCTGGGCTTGTGTGTGAGCTTCTCTATTGTAGCTTTGAGTCACGGCCTCCTGTGTTGTCGTTTTTGGGGTCCCCTGAGTGATCAAGTCATTCCATGGCCATTCTGTTGTCAGCCACGGGATTGTCTCCTCTCTGTCCCAAATAAAAATCAAAAGCTGTTATTTGGGTTATGAATAAAGACATTCTTTCTGGCATTGTTAGATGTGTCAGAGAGGTTGAAGCTGTGAGGACCACTGCCTTGTGGAAGTCTTGGTCTGTGTCTTCGGAGGCAAGTAGGCATGTGTCAAATAAACGTGAGATGTGGTCCTCTTAGAAATGCAGAAGTAGAGAAATAAATAGGGAATGAAGAGCTATGCCTGAGTTTCCAGAATGGAACCAGCAGAGTGAATCGGAGTATGTGTGAGGACTAGAATGACAGCTCCGAGCTGGGGCTTCATCCCAGTCTGCAGTAACTGCCAGTGACCTGGCAAATCGCCCCCCTCCAGGAGCCTTCATCACCCTCACGTATGAGATGAGCTTGCAATTAATCTCTTCAAGGCTGCTTCTCTTCTGAGCAGAACCCTGGTCTGAGATAGCCTCTTCCCTGTAGGAGAGGCAGAATTCAGAGAAATGTCTTTATGTCCCCCTTGACTTGTCTTTTTGGCTCTTGATTGCTGCTTTGAAATTTCTCATGTTTTCCAAAGTTCCATAGGCCAAAGAGAGGCCTTACAGAATTTGAATGGAAGAGAATCATTACAGTTTCCCACTGTAACAGGAATTTGAAGCCCAGTTTATTTTCTATTGCCTAGAAGTAGCAGCTTAGAGCAGTGCATATCTATCATCCTGCAGTTTATCCATTTGCCTGTGTAAGGTGTCCAGACACACTCTCGCTGGGTCACCTGCTCAGGGTCTTACAAGCTGCAGGCGGTCAACGTGCTGACAAGGCCAGGTCCTCTCTGAGGTGTGGGGGCCTCTGCCTACCATTCAAAGTTGTCGACTGCATTCTTTTCCTTACAGCCCTAGAACTCACAGTATCTTGCTCTTCCAGACCAGCAAGGTTATTTCCAGTCTGACCAGGGGAGATCTACACCCTCCATTAAAGGATTCACCCAGTTATCACTGACGATAATCTGATTTAGAACGTTAATGACACCTGCAAGATCCCTTCCCTTTGCTTAATCATAGGTGTAATGACTCGTCATGGGAGTGTTCAGACCACACTTATGGTGGGGGGATCTTGCAGGGCTGCACACAGGCGCCAAATGACCTGGCTTCATTCTTCTGTTACTCTAAGGAGATTTCTTCATTAAATGAATTTTCCAGGTGTTTCTACACTGTTGTATTTTGTTGTAATTGCAGCTGCTGGCTACTGTAAATGTCTTCATTGCCTTTTGACAGTCCCCTAAGTTGTATCTGTATCTGGCTTTTCTCTCCCAGACTTTGTCAGGATTACCAGATCAAGACACCTTCTATGATGTGGTGGACTGCCTGGAGGAGCTGGGCATCGCTGCTGTGTCCCAGAGGCACTTGAGCAAGAAAGGGACAGACCTGGACTTGGTGGAGCAGTTTAATATTTATGAGGTAACAGAACATATCTAAGTCATCAACATTTGTCAGCAAAAGTCAAAGGGTGATGTCATACATACTCCAGACCAGGGTTCTAAGTACAGTACATGAATTTACTGTTCATCTTTATATTGTGCAATACCATTTAAAATACCATTTAAAATATAATTATAAGAGCATTTAACTCATGAGCAGAATCAACAAAATTGCTCAGTTCATATTGGATAGCTGTTCTCTGAAAGTCTGTGTTGACCCTGTCAGGACAGTGGACACGCTGTAGGAACCATCTGTTGTTCATTTTGCTTCTTGGTAAGTGAACGCTCTACTTTGTAGTCTGCCTTCAGCTTCCAGTCAGTAACAACGTGCTGGATGAAAAGGGAACTGGGCTGCTCTGTCTTTCCATTTCTTTTCTGCCATCACTTCAGCGTGTAAGTGGCTAATAAAGGAAGGTAACGGGAAGGAAAGATGTCAGAGGGAGCCCTGGGTTGTCATTTCTGTGTATTCACCTGCAGATTGGGTTCCCCTAGGGCTACCGACGCCCCCACTTACTCATGCTGGGTCTCTCTAACTGCCGCATACCTTGGTCTGCCTGAGTTCTGCGTTCATAAGCACCTGGCATAGAAGACTTATACATGACACCGATCTGTTCTGCTCCTGCACACCCTCCATGGAGCCATCAGACTCCATATCCACATTTATAAATAAGAATTTCAAGGCAGCAACAGGTCCGTTGTAAGTGTAGGGCTTGTGCCCCTGCACGGTAACACTCCTGTGACTTTGCTTTCTTTTACTTTCTGCCTGCTTTGTTGTTTTTCTGAATTGTTGAGCTGGATATTTGTCACTTTTTAACCATCCGTGTATTCTTGTACTATAACCTGCTTGACTGTGATAGTATCTTTTAAAAATGCCCTATTGTAATGGTGTTTGCTATATAGAATTTTAGTACCAGTATTCATGAGTAAGATTGGTCTGAAGTAGGAGTATAACTGTTACACGAAATCATAAAACAGCTCCTGACCACTGTTTCATATTGCTCCTGGGACTGTGTCTGTATGTCCCCAGGGTAGCTCTCTGACAGCACCCACCTTCTCAGTGTCCCCCCCATCCCTCCTTTGCCCCTTTTTTTCAGTATTGAGATCTCCTTATCAGACCTCCTCTCAGTCTTCAGACATTGCCATTGTATTTGCTGTTTTTCTGTTGCGGTGATAAAATGCCATGGCCAAAAGGGACTTGTAGAAGAAAGGGCTTATGTTGGCTTATGGTTCCAGAGGGAGAGTCCGTATGGCAGAGGACTCATGGCAGCAGGTGGCAGGTGCGTAACAGGAGCAGGAAACAGAGAGATCACATCTTTATCCGTACATAGGAACCAGGGAGATCAAACCGCAGTGGGATGAGGTTCTAACTGTCAAAGCCCAGCAGCATACTTCCTCCAGCAAGGCTACACCTCCTAAAGGTCCCATGAGCTTTCCATAGTGCCACCGACTAGGACCAAGAGTTCAAGTACTTGAGCCTGATGGGGACATTTCTCACTGAAACCACCAGAGCTGTGATCGTCATGGTGGTTTCTTTGGAGACCCGTGGCTGCCGGTTTCTCTGTCGGCCTTTCTCTTCGTTTTCTTCTTGTATTTCTTTCCTTCATTTGGGAACACCGTATGTGAGAAACTTTGCTGGGCAGAGAGAAAAGACCTGTCGCTGTCCCCAAAAGGCCTCCACTGTATGCTCTGTATCTCCAGCAAGCAGATAGGCAATTCCCCTAGGAACTAAACCTGATGGTTTAGAGGGATGTGGAAGGTGTCAGGGACTTCTGACTAAGGCAGATTTGTCCACCTGGAAACCACGCGTGAACTGCAGCCATTCCTGAATGAACCACTCATTTGTCCTCCTACAACTAAGACAAAATCCTCCGGCTTTTTCATCGGCAGAGTCTCCGACTGTCTTGGATTTCTTTGTTTCCTGTGTGTCTGCATTGAGAAGTTTGCTGAAAACCCTTTGTGCTCCACTCTCCTAGATTCGGCTCTCATTGTTTCTTACCTGAACTGGTGCAATATCTTCCAGTTAATTCTTCGTTAAATCATTCATTCCACAGAATTTTATCGAGCTCTTTCTTTGTAATAGGCACTATTAGACACTAGAATAGACACTCTAGGCCCCAGGGACACAGCCGTGAACAGAACAGATAAGACCACCAGAGTGTGCACACATTCTGATAAGGTGCAGACGGTGACCAAATACATGAGTAAGCAGAAAGTCCAAGACTGAGTATGTCTATGAAGAAAAGAGACTGGATGATGGGGAGACACAAGATAGGGCGAGGGAGGTCCTGTCCGGTGATAACCCAATGAAGACGTGATGTGGGAAGGAGCACTGCAGGAGGTCCAGCCTGACAGGTTTGGGGTTTAAAAGGGTGTTGGGTGGCTGGAGGGACAGAGCCTGCAGATGCTGGCACCCCACAGGGCCTTGTCTGTTCTGTCTCTATCTCTGTTTCTGTCTCTCTTCTTCTTTTATATTTTAAAAAATTCTTTTATGTGTATGAATGTTTTGCCTGCATGTAAGTGTACCATGTATGTGCAATGCCTGTGGAGGCCAGAAGTGAGCACTGTTTCCCCTGGAAATGGAGTTAACTACCATGGGTTGCTGGGAACTGAACCTGGGTCTGCTGCAAGAACAGCCATTGCTCTTAGCCGCTGAGCCATCTCTCCAGCCCCTTCTTTCTCCTCTTAATCCTATCCAACTGAGAAGATGATCCTAAAATTCCAATCTGACTGTGCTACTTGTGTTTAAGAAAACAAAAATGAATGGTTGATTAAATGAATGAACGACTGCCTCATGATGGCAAGAGGAAGCTCAGATTCCTTGAGTTGGACCCAGGCACTGTGTGATCCGTGGCTTTCATGGCTCTGTGGCTCAGGAGCCATTGTTTCCAGATGCCTTTGGTGGTTCAGCTACCCTCAACTTCCCGTTTCTTTGATGTGGAAAACAGGTCGTTTTGGGGCCTTCCTTCATTCTCTCTTCTCTCTCTGGGTTTCTTCCTTCCCCTTTCTCCAGCTGGCAAACTGTTCTTCCTCCTGGTGTCCTATGCAGTGCCATCTTCTCCACGAAGCCCTGCTGTCCGGGTGATAGGGCTTCTGCCGTTTGCTCCAGAGCTCCATCATTCATAGGTCACGAGAGCAAACTTTGCAGTTCTCCACACCTCTGCCTAGCAGTTCTCAAACAGCCCTGTCCATCTGTCACGTTGTGCTGCCTTGAGTCCTGTGCCTCTTGCATCTTTACGGCCCCAGGGAAGCTGCCTAGAGTTCATGAGGTGCTTGGATAACAGTCTCTTTCAAGCATCATGCATGTATATGACACTGTTGCCAGAGGCTGGACTGAGGAGGGACGTGCTTTATTCTGATGCCCAAGCAATAACTCAGGGTGACAATGGAATGCTTTAGGTAGAGTCTGGATCTTCATTCCTATCTGAAAGTTAAGGCATCTTAGAGAATATTTACTGTCAGAAGACAGCCAATGTTAAATATGTGCAAGAACAGCAAGAAAATCTACATGTAGAGCCAATAATTTTCTCACAAGAGACTGAATTTCTCAAGTGCCTGTAGAGAACTTGGGTAGACTTCTAGGGCGCTTCCTAAAGGGGCAGGACGTCTGGTGACCATATGTCTCAGGCTTTCTGGGGACAGGCCCAATTTCATGTAATTTAATTCTATTTCAGAAAGGTGGTTTGATCCATGTTTAATTACATTCATTGAAATTTTATAGCCTCACATGGTTTTTCAAGTACATAAATTGCCAAAATAAAACTTTTTGCCAGATTATGTTTTTACTTTTGGTTCTTAAAATATTCTGTCTGTAGAGGGACAGACATCTTGAAGCTAGTGACTTGAGGTTTGGGAAATAACTGTTTACTTTTATGATTGAGAGTCTTTCATAGATGATTAAAAATATGTATCAGTTATCTCTTGCTGTGTAACAAACACAGAACAATCTAGTGGCATAACACAACAGCCACAGATGCTGTTTCTCTGGGCCAGGAATTTGGGACTGGTTCTATAGGGAGAGTTTTCAGGTGGCTACAGTTAACTGGTGGCCCTCCTGGGCCTGCATGGTCCCAGTCAGCCTTGGTTGCCTGACTTTTAATTTGATATGGGCTCTTGGCTGGGCCAGGAGTCGTCAGCACACTTCTTCACAAGATAGCAACATTTGAGAAAGGCAAGTCTCAGTACAAACACTTTCCAGGCCTACAATGACATCTTATTTACTCATGCTGGCTCCTTGGCCAAAGTAAATTGCATAGCCAAACCTAAACTCAGTGTGGGCCAGGAAGACACAGGCTGAGGAGACAGGGAAGTAAGAGTCTCTGTGACACTGTACAGTTGGTCATAACTGACTGTCATGCAGCCTCTTGGTGGAATGTTAATTGCATTGACACCCCCTTCACCTAAAAGCTGAACTGAGTTGTGTAGGTGTGAGTTAGTGTGAGACAGTACCAAAGGAAAGGACTAGATGTTACCAAGATGGTTGCCCGCTGTGGGTGTCACAGCAACATAATGGTAGACACTCAGAGAGCCTAGACTTCATGTGAGGAGGGGATGACACAGTGTATGTGAGCCTCTGGAGGCCTGACACTGTACAGTTCCCTGTGTAGCTCATTAGCAGAACATGTGCTTAACATGCAATTTTACTGAACCCTGAGTTCAGTCTCTAGGACCAAAAAATTGATATAATATTCTCATTATTAGATATTTGATAATATTAAGAAATTATGTTAAGTGGAACAATATGGTTATTTTTTTAGCAATTCTTTTAAAGATATATATTATTTACAGACATGCTCTTAGATTTATCTTTGAAAAATTGGCCATGGAGTTGAGGGTAAGAAATGGGGTAAAAATGAGTGAATATTGATCCTAAATTGACAGCTATTGAACTATCTAGGTGATCCACATGCCATGGTCTGTCCTTATCTCTCTACTTTGTGTGTGTGTGAATTTCCACAGTAAAAGAAGTTGAAAAGACTGTGTAGAGATTCAAAATGAAACTACCCACTTATGGTATTTTTCCAAAGGAATTAAAATGAAAAGCCCAGAAAGCTGAGGGCTGTAGTACTTATTCACAGCCCTACCTCTGCTTGTTCCCATTTACAGACGTCATCTTGTTAGGTAGCCCAGGCTCACCTTGTTCTCACCTTCCACCTGCCTCAGTCTCCTGAGCGCTGGGATTACAGGCTTGCATCACTGCGTCTGACTGCAGGCTACACCCCTCCTCCCTTCCTCCCCTTCCCTCCTCCCCCTCCTCCCCTTTTCCTTTCTCCCTCCTCCCTTCTCCCTCTCCTCCCCTCCTCCCTTCTCCCTCTCCTCCCCTCCTCCCTTCTCCCTCTCCTCCCTTCCCCTCCTCTTTTTCCCTTCTTTTTGAGGACACAGGTGTTTGGTCAAGGATCTGGATTTGAGAAGTCCCCAAATGAATCACACATTAGGACGCTGCCTAGATAATTTGCAGAGTTTTCTTTTTTCATTTGGCCTTTCTGGTCATCTCCCTTTTCCTTGACATGGGGCAGTGAAAGTGACTCTGTACCTCAGGAAGGAACTGAGTGGAATGCCCCTTGATCCTTGGAACTCTGAGGTTAGACAAAGAATTAGAAGCATCTGTACTGCACTTGAGAGCCTAATCATATCACTGCAGATGTGCGCTTAATAAGAAACAGTCAACACTTCAGGTCAAGGGAAGTTCAAGTGGTCTAAGGGCTTTTCATAAGGAATGAAGGAAAAAATAATGGACTGGAAAGACCTGTAAAGCTGCCCCTGGCGAGGTGTGTGTTCCCTCTGGCACTTGCCCCACACAGTGCCACTTCAGGTTTCAGTGTTGAGATGGTATCTGTGGGGGACCAAATGCAGAACTTAGTGCTTAGAGTTCTGGTGTGGAAGGGGACTCAGAACTTCCTGTGAGGTTTTGTACAGAGAAGCCTGAGGTGAACTTATCAGTTCTTGCCCCAAGCCTCTCAGTAAATTCTAAGTGAATAAAATGACCCAAAGATTGTAAAATTGCTTTCATGTATCTGCAAGCTCATTACCAAATGTGTCTGTCACACAAATCAGTTACACAGTGTGTCCGTTGTATCCGAAGGCAGGGGTTGGAGGACTTAGGGCGTGGGGTGAAGGGAGCTGCCTTCTTGCTCACAGGCTGTGTGTCTCAGGTACGGACGGAATCCCTTGAACTGTGACAGGAGTGACTGACCTGCCCTGACTCCAGCCAGGCTGGTGAGAGCAGATGTGAAAATGGTCTGTGGTTGCTTTTGCAGAGGCCAGCTTTCCTGTCCTAAGGGATGTGAAACCATCCAGCGTTCTTAGCTCCCTGGTCCTCACTTTATTTTTCCAGTTTTCTCACTGGGCAGTACTAAGCTGTAAGCACCTATATTGCTAAAAAACGTATACATTGGGGGACATGGGACCCTGGGACCCCATAATTGCTAAATCTTGGAGACTGCTGGGCTTGGTCAAGCCTGGCTCATCTGGGCTGAAGGGGTCCTAACCCACTGCTTTTGTGTAATGAAACAATTGGAGGGTTTCTTGACCATTTCATCCTCACTTGGGTCTGTCAAGGGCATCATGTCCTAAGTACCAACCACAGAGGAGCCCTGCCCTTGAGTCTTCGATGATAGCACAAATCTGCAAGTACAGACTGTTCTCACTAGGGGATCAGAGAGAGAGTGTGACTTGCTATACAGGTCACACCTGGGTCATCAGTGTCAGAGCCAGAATGCACATGAAGGTCTGCACGGCACCAAAGCAGGTGTTCTTTTTGCTGTCTAGATTTCCAGACAGTGCACATGAAAACCCAAGATTAGGAGCTCAGAAACTCTGATGAGCATAGCCCATGGTGGGGAGTGGTGAGACTCGTGATCAGGGCAGAGTGAAGTGGGCGAGCAGTACAGTAGGACAGGGTGTCCTGAGGCTGAGAAGCTCTGGAGTAGCAACGAGGGTGGAGTGAGACCAGAGCTGGATATTCAAGGCCTCTGCACAAGGTACAACACAGACCTGGGCAAAGTAACCTTAGAAAAAGGCAGAGAGAGAAGCCTGTGGGGCCATGTGGCCCAGGCTTCCTGTAAAACCCAAAGGGACGAAAATGACAATCAGACCTTCTCTGTGCAAACACACATCACTTTTTTAGAGGACATTTTATTTATTTTCATATGCGTGTGTGTGCGTGTGTGTATATATATAGTGGATTTTTGTGCATTTCATACACTGCATCTTAATCGTATTTTAACTCCCTCCCCTAGCTGCATCTCCCATAGCTCCCCCCCACTACATGGCATGCGTTCTCTCATATATGTCAAGTCAAGTTTGATTACCCAGATGTCCGTTGGTGTAAGTTCATCCACGGGGTCCTGGTCAGCCTACCTAGTGCCACTCTCTTAGAGAAGTACAACTCTTCCTCACCCAGCAGTGATCAGCTTCCAGTAGTCCCTCAGCCAAGGCTGGGGCTTCTGGCCCGTTTCCTGGGTTCTATACTGGGTTTTCGTCTGGGTTGAGCTTGCACTGTTCTGTGCATACTGTCACCATTGCTGGGAGTTCACATAAGCAAGTTCCCAGAAGCCTGGAAAACTGTCTCCTGGGGTCGTCCTCTGCCCCTGGCCCTTACAATCTTTCTGCCCCTTCTTCTGCCATGGTTCTGAGCCCTGGGGGCACAGGGTTCAATATGGGAGACCTGTCTAGAGACACTCACATTTTGGTCACTTGTGCCCTTTTGTGCTAATTGACTGTTGCATGAGGAAGCTTCATTGGTAAGAACTAAGAGACGCGTTAGTGTTCTCTCTACCCCCTCTTCCACTATGTTCATGAGCCTTAGGTTTCACTGTAGATGTGTCATTTAGGGCTGGGCATCTCACAGACACATCTTATTCCCTGTATTTGATCAGTTGTGAAACTGTAATAGTCTCCATCTGTTGCAAAACGAAGCCTCTTTGACGAGTGGTAACAGGCATACTTGTCTGTAAATATAAGAATACACATTTAGTGTACAGTAGGAAATTGCATTTGTCTAGGGATGTGACAGACATAGGGTTTCTCCTGCCATGTGTTTACAGACTGCACATGAGTTCCCTCCCACTGAGTGGGCTTTTAGTCCAATTAGGCAGATGTTGATTGTCCCAAAGATTAAAGTGCCACTACTGCACCAATAGAGATGGTTTACTGTGCCTCTCATTGTTGTGGTCATTAGGCTTTAAAGCTGGAGTTGGACCATCAATTGACTTTTCTCCCTTAGCAGATTACATAGTATCCTCTGAAACTAGTCTTCAGGGAGGAGGCTTCCAAGAGGCCTTAAAAAATATTACAAGTTACTTATTTCTCAAAAGAAACCACAAAGCAAAGCTTTCTATTTTGTGTGGGGCTGGATGGGTGCATGAGTGGCATGGCTCACCTGTGGAGGCCAGGGGACAACTTGAGGGAGTCGGTTCCCTTCTTCCACTATGTGGCTCACTGGACTTGAACTTGGGTCATCAGTTTCAGTGGCAGGTGCCTTTATCCCCTGAGTCATCCTACCAGCCGTAGAGGGTATTAAAAACACTATTTCTGTCACACATCTTTGTGGCAGCATATGAAGGCTCCACAGTAGGCACTGACTGTGGCTGAAGATAGCCTGGGAGCATAGCTGTCAGGAAGGTTTCTGGAATCATGTAATGCATACTGCTGAAGAAGGCCTCTCAGAAAGCTGGAGGGCGAGGCCAGCCTCTGCTTCCCTGGATCTTGTGGCCCTCGCCCATTCTGTGTTCCTCTTAGTACCCTCTTTTGGAAAGGCAGCTGAAGAATGATCAGGCATGGTCCCAGGAAGCATCAGAAGGTCCCTGCCTCCTAGAACATAGAAGAGCAGTGAGTGGGCAGGGAGAGATGAAGGTCAGGCAAATGGGAATGTGAGCTGGTGGTATAATTTGCATATGAAGATTTCCAAAAAGGTTCATGTGTTAAAGACTTGGTCCCCAACCAATGGGTCCCATCGTTGAGATGTGATGTGGCTCTGACTTAATGGACGCTTTAAGCTGTTGATAGTGATTATTTTTATGGCATCCTTAGGACGTGGTGAAGCTAGGAGGTGGTCTCTGGATGGAAGAAGTAGGCTGCTGGGGGCATGTGTTTGAAGGGTATGGCTCCTCCTTGGCATTCTCTGCCTCCTGGCTGCCTTGGGGTGACCAGCTTCATTCTCTCTGCTTCCTGGATACCTTGGGGGTGAGCAGCTTAGCTTTCTGCTTCCTGGCTACTATGGGGTGATCAGCTTGAACTCATGAGCAGCTTGGCTCTCTGCTTCCTGGCTGCCTTGGGGTGACCAGCTTCATTCTCTCTGCTTTCTGGCTCCCTTGGGATGAGCAGCTTGGACTCTGCTTCCTGGCTACCTTGGGGTGATGGGCTTTCCATTGTTGTCTTCCACTGTGATGTCTCTGTCTTGCCACAGGTCTAAAAACACTAAAACCAGCTGACTATAGATGACACCATGAGCCAAAATAAATATCCTTTAAGTTGATTTTTCTCAGGTCACAGTGATGAAAAGCTGACCAATACAACTAGATTTCAGATAATTGCAAATATTTCGCAGACTTACCTAGTTATTTCTTTCACTTCTGTCTTAGCTACTTTTCTGTTGCTGTGATAAAATGCTGTGACCAAGGGAACTTATAGGAAGAAGAGTTTATTTGAGCTTACAGTTCCAGGTTCCAGAGGGATTAGAGTCCATCATGGTGGAGAGGTATGGTGAGATGGCTGGAGCAGGAGCAGACGCTAAGTGCTCAATCTTCCAGCAGACACAGGAAGCAGGCAGCCACTGGAGCTCCAGCAAGGCTTAAGAGCTCACTAAGCCACCCCCAGTGATGTGCTTCCTTCTAATACCTCTCAAAATGGCACCACCAGTTGGGAACAAATACTTGGAGCCTATGGGGGACATTCTCACTTAAACCACCACAGTATCCATATGACCCATAGAATGCATAGTGACAGGCACCTGACAGACTTGAGCTGAAATTCTGGATACATGGTTGGGGGCACTGTGAGATGGACCAGAGGCCTGCAATGTGTGTGTCAGGGGGGCAGTATAAAATCCACTTTAGTGGTGACATGCATTCACAGCCAGGGGGTTCAACCTTGCCTTGATGCATTCTACTTTTTCAGGTAGCACTCAGGCACGAGGATGGTGATGAGACAGCAGAGCCACCTCCCAGTGGGCACCGGGACCGGAGGAGGGCCAGCATGTGTTCCAGTGGTAGCGGGGGTGAGCACCAGGGCCTTGACCGCAGAAGAAGCCGTAGGCACTCAATCCAGAACATCAAGAGCCCATTGTCGGCTCCCACCAGCCCTTGTTCCCAGTCTATTCCTGCCTTCAAGCCCAGCCAAGTGCAAGACCTCTGTGAAAAGTAAGCATAACCCCAACCATTGAAGAGAGGGAGGGAAAGCCACAGGCCACACTGGTCCCTTCACCACTGGATGTTTGGGGACCCTGAATTTGCTTCTTGCTACTTATCTACCACTAAACCACCCCTCCCTCAGGGAACTTCCCACTCAAGAGGGCTCCTGATGGCATATGTAGACTTGATCTTTCAAACTTCATGCAGTCTGCAAACGCCTGTGTGTTTAATACCTTACTTAATGTTCATTTAAGAAAGCTGCTTGTATAAAATGCCATAGAATCACAAAACAAAACTGTGACCTAGAAATAAATGGTATGCCGCCATAGAAATGTGAGACTATAAGACTCTAGAGATGATGTGGCAACACATAGACTGACTTTAGATATGTAGAATAAATGAGCAAGTTTTAAGTTTTTTTATATTCAGAAAATACTCATTTCATCATTTAGTCATTTGGCAAACATTTTAATTGCATGTCTATTATAGGTCAGGACTATTCAAAGGCATGAAGATGTATTTTTATACATGCATATTTATGAAGGTGTGTGTGTACATATATTTCTGTGTGTGCATATGCACATACATCACATCAGAGCTGGAAGAAGGAGAAAAAGATGGATAGAAAGGATTGATTGACATATGAGAAACTGCATAGATTTGAAATAAGAACTTTGACCATATCTGTGGGAGCTCAGAGCGATTCTGAGAAATGTAGGCACAGTGAAAGGATAGCTGCGCTGCTTGGAGCCTGCGTCCAGTTTCTGCTCGGAGTGGATGCTGCCGAGTCTTGGGAATCATGGGCTGCCGAGGATGACTGGCCACTCACTAGCTGCTGTAGCAGGGTATAGGTGGTCATGCCATTTTGCTTAGCTAATCTCTCAAACCCCGAAAATATACCTGGGAGCTAAATTCAGGTCACCTGCATGCATGGCAAAGGAAGAAATAACTCAGAATAAGTCGGGTCACCTTTCAAAAGTCAGCCATCAGGATATACCCGTTGTTAATGTCGCACCATCTCTATCACTAAGAGGAAACTCAGGCAGTCTGGTGCTCATGGACTCACACAGCATGCTGTGGGGCATACCTTTGGGTGCCTGCTGTCCTGGAACAATGTGCAGCCTGCATCCCTTTGCTCCCTATGGCCCAGGAGCCCTTCCTTCCTCTGAGTATTTTTGTTTCTGAGTCTGTGTATGACCAGCACTACTTTAGCGAAAGTCCTAAACTTTTGAACAGACTGAGGTATGGGGAGATTTACTATGAGCACTCAATTTTGTGGTCCGGGATCTTGAAGAAACTCATCCAGTGTGGAACCTTGCTCCTGAAGCTTCCCAGTACTGCTCCTATCCAGCAGCTTGAGGACTGAACTCGGAGAGAGTTGAGACCATGCACAACTGAGAGCTCTCTATTTAAGACCAGCAGAAATCAGCAGGGTGTGGTGGTGCATGCTTTTAATCTCTGTGATCTCTGCGAATTGAGGCCAGCCTAGTCTACACAGCAAGTTCCAGGCCAGCTGGGACTACAGGGAGAACTTGTCTCACCCCCCCCACCCCCCACAAATAACAACAGCCACAGGAACAGAAACGACCAAAGCCCGGAAGAAGCGAGGCAGTCTTTGTCGGGGCTCTCACTGTCTGAACGTATCAGTGTGGTTGCCAGGTTCTTTCTTGCTCTTCTGCTTTTCAAAGTT
>NW_008337322.1:5628950-5629828 GCF_000622305.1 Nannospalax galili | reverse complement strand
CTACATAGCGAGTTCCAGGACAGCTGGAGCTACAGGGAGACCCTGTCTCAAAAGAAAATAAATAAGTAAATAAATAAGTTCTATATTGGCCACTTGCCAAATAATATGAGTTGATTGGTCATCTGTCATCCAAAAGCATATTTATGTGATATGTGTATGCCATAAGGGACTTTCATCTCTGTAGTTAAAGTTTATGTATTTGATTGTAAAGAGGAAAAATTGTGTCATTTTCCTTTATTATTGAGAAAATTATTTGTGAATCTCTAATTAGCAGAACAAAACCCTGAAAGCCCAGCTTGTCTCTGGCTTACATTACTACCATAGATAATCCTAGGACTGAAACTTTCCCTCCTAAAGCAGGAACCCAGAGACTGAGTGCACATATAGGCTTGGTCCCTGTCTCTCTTTGAGCACCCCATTCTACCTGCATACTTCCCATGAGTTAGACAAATTTCTGACTTTAATTTTCCTCCCTGAACATATCCCCATTCAGCCTGACTCATGCTCTCCACACTCTCTCTTTGAGCACCCCATTCTACCTGCATACTTCCCATGAGTTAGACAAATCTCTGACTTTAATTTTCCTCCCTGAATATATCCCCGTTCAGCCTGACTCATGCTCTCCACACACAACAGGTCTCCTTCCATTCTGTGTGCCAGGGTTTCTGATCTGAAACACTGCACAGGCCTTGGTGTGTGAACTTCGAATTCCATCTTGTTGAGTTGCATGCAACATTCCAACCTCTAGAGGTAATTTAGAACTTGGCTCAGTTGCTGGTGTTTGCCCTGATGCCATCTACCTCTCAGTCCTGTGTATATCTTATGTGCATGGAAGAGTAACCTGGCGAGGACCCATGATGGCAGCTGGCTGGGGAGGG
>NW_008337322.1:5615367-5628216 GCF_000622305.1 Nannospalax galili | reverse complement strand
GAGGATCAGAAGAACTTCAAGGTCATCCTTAGCTTTACAGCAAGTTCAAGGACAGCCTTGAATATATGAGTCCCTCTCTTAGGAGGTGGGGGAGAGGGATAAGAGAAGAGAGGGAGAGAGGAGGGCATTCCATGAAGCAACTGTGGGGACCTTGCTGATCACAACTCCTAGGTTACATGTAGAGCATACGACTGAGGAAATTGCAGGAGGGCAGGTGATAAGTCAGAGTCGGGGGGCAGAGAGCTTGGGGTGGGGAAGGGGCTGGTGACATGATCACAACTCCTAGGTTACATGTAGAGCATACGACTGAGGAAATTGCAGGAGGGGAGGTGATAAGTCAGAGTGGGGGGCAGAGAGCTTGGGGTGGGGAAGGGGCTGGTGACGCAGGCAGGAACGTTGGCCTGTTGGCCTGTGAGTGGTAAAGGCAAGTCGAGTTAGCTCCAGTGAGGTCCTAAGGAAATGGTTCTCAACCAGGGTGACTTTGCCACCCAAGGGATACCTGGATATGATTTTGGTTGTCACAACTGGAGCTGTGGTGCTACTGGCATGGAGTGGGTGGAGTCCAGGATGCTGTCCTGTCATGCAGAGGAAATGCACCTGACAAAGAATCAGCTGTTCTGGGGTGAGTGCTGTTTAGGGAGTGCTGCTCAGGCTCCTGTCTGGCATTTTCACGTCCTCCCTGGGATGCTGTCAGACTAGGGAGTGCCTTGGCTATTGGACAGGGTAGCTTTCTTAGAAAAACAGGGAACTCTGTGTATCTACCTTAAATGTTCACATGTCAGACTTCAGATCAAAATTAACTTTATTCCAAAAAATCATGAATCAGTTAAAATTCATGTCTGTACAAGATATATATGGGTTTAAGATTTCACTGGCATCTTACAGACAAATGTCATAGATAGCCTTTCTTAGCAAGAATGGAGATGTGGAGTGTCTTCAGCAGTTGCCTGGTCACTCTGGCCTCAGTAGGTTGTAGAATCCTTTTTCTGGTTTTTGTCTGAACTCTATTAAGCAAATTTTCACTCTTCCAATTCCCAGCAAATATGCTGAACCCTGTTAGGGACCTGAGGCTTTACTAAATCTCATGCATCGATCAGTAACTTAACAGCCATTTCTAATCAGCTTCATGTTTATCACGTTCCAAAAATCTGACATCATGAAATGTGACACCTGCACAGCACAAGTTGGCCAGACAGAACCGTGATCATGTAACAGAGACACGGTAGTCAGCAGCTGGGCCTCATGACCTGCTGAGGAGTGGGAACACGGGCTTCTTTATCCAGGATGTGCAGATGACACTGGGGACAGTGATTAGGATGAAATCGCAGGCTGTTGTGTGGACTTTTCTGAGCTGTAAACAAATGTTTACCCACCCCAGATAGAACACCAGTGACAGAAACAATCAGTTCACCCAAGTATAGCTTTGTGTATCAGAGTTTAATTGAGATTACGCAGGAGCTTAGGCAACTTGTGGGCAGCTACATCACTGAAGAAAATAATCTCCCAGCATCCATTAGCTGCTTTTATAACCTCAGGAAGGAGTGGGGCCTTGCGAACATTTCAGCTAGCAGCTATTAACTTTATAAGCCCTTGGAGGAGGCATGAGACATCACAGAACCCCTCTCCTCATCAACTATCAACTGTCTATAAGTCCTCAGAGAGGAGTAGAGCCTTGAGCCTTTCCTCTCATGATGGAAAACTTCAGACAGTCCAAGAGAACCATGGCCATACCATGTTTCTGGGCAAGCATTCCACTAACATAGACCAGGCACCAAGGCAGGTTGTAGCTAGGCCTTTGAACTTGTCAGGAACCCAGAAGTTTGACCTGCACATGTATCTGACCATCAAGCAAGAGAGTGATGTGGCCTTGTCTCAACTGGTCCTAAGTAGGCTTCTGGATGTGTGAACTGACTGGGGGACCACTAGCTTCCTAAGCTGAAGAGAAGTGGAAGGGTTTAGCAGAAGATAGTGTGGTGCTTAGTGGGGATTCCAGCGTCAGGAGCTCAGTCTATAATTGGTAGTCAAGAATAGGACATGGATCCTAAGGCGCCCTTGATCTTCCCAAGTCTGCCCCATGTGGGTAGTGCTTGGGATCAATGTGGCATTGAGCATAAGATAGACATGTCAAAGCAAGGGAGGGTGAGTTCAGAGTCTGGCTTCATGGTCACAGCTATTATCAACTTACATATGGCCATTATTTCTTAGTAGGGGCCAAATAATGACTCATCAGTACTGATAGCTGCAAACTGCAGACCTTTATTAGCACGTGATCATCCACCAGGCATTATGCTTCAGGTTACTACATTTTTGTCCTCGGCCATGGGTAGGTGCTGTTACTCTTTTATGTAACAGGAGGGTAAGTGGAGGCATGTGGAGTTGAAGCATTCTGGTTCTAGAATTTGACATGCCTCCCCCAGAGTCAGGAGTTCACCATTTATTCAACTGCATGTCTTCCTGTGATTCTGTGGGTGTCTAATCTCCTGGGCAGCTGGCAGGGAGGAAACGATAGCTGCGTGCATCACCATCTCCAATGTTGTGTGCAGGATTTTAATCCATGGCATTACAAAAGTATTGCTTAAGGGCTGGGAAGATTGCTCAGTAGGTGAAGCACTTGTCATGCATGTATTAGGATTTGGGTTCAAATTCTCAGAATTCATGTAAACCTGGGCGTGGTAGTGCACAGATCTGTGACCCCAGTGCTCTTATGGTGATATGGAGGTGGAGACCGAGACTCTCTGGAAGCTCGTGGACCAGCCTGTTGCAGACAACACAGCAGCAAACAACAGCGAGACCGTGCCTCAGAAAGGGGAATGGGGAGGACTGACACCCCAGGTTGCCCCTTGATCTGCATAAACAGAGATGGGTCACAGCACCATGCTTTTGGTTGCTTTGCTATGGCTTCGGTCCAGTTTTTCCTGGTGCTGAATTTGCTGTGGTAAACATTCATGCATGTCCTTGTGTGTGTCTGCTAGCATCTGCACTTTTCTAGGATTAATTCTTAGAAGTGGAATTCTAGATCAAAAATCTCTTATATTCTCAGTAGTGTGAACTCTAGAGCAAAGGACAGCAGGCCTTCCACATCGCCATGGCACACTAATCTCTAGAGGACTGTACACTCGCTTTCCTACCAGCCCGTGGTTGGCCATTTTCCCACACCATCACTAGCACTGGGTGTTAGGCGTTTTTCAAAGTTTTTATAGTTCTATGGGGTGATATGAGGGGACTCGGGGTCTCGTGGTCACAACTGATGTTGTATATCTTTAATTTTTTCACTGAAATAATACATTTCCTTTTGAGCATTTCTTATTTAGTACCTTTGGTCCTTTGTCAAATGACACGTCTTTTTCCATTGATGTAAGCTATTCTTTATTAAATTTATGGTAAGACAATGAAGGTACTCTTTATTTTAAATATTAAGTTTTTCACAATTTTTTTGTGGGGGGTGTTGAGACAGGGTCTCTCTGTCTCACTGTTGCATAAAGCACTGTTAGGGTGACCACACAGAGCTGGTTACTGCGAGACTTTTGATTGTCAGGCTTGTTTGGGAGTGAGTGTCCTCTGAGCCCATCTGTGCTGCCCTGGGAAATGCCTCACCGTTCTTCCTTTCCCGTGTAGGATGAACAACCGCAGTGAACCAGGACCTGGGGCACCCACTTGGCTGGCCGTGGGGCTAAGCAGGCTTTCACGTACTGTAGTTTCCCGCAGACAAAGTTGTAGCTATTTCTTATTTGTGGATGAGCTTAGTAATCCTTTATGAAAGATTTGTTTATTTTTATTTATGTGTATGCCTGTATGAATTCATGCACACCACGTGTGTGCAGGTGCCTGCAGAGGCCAGCGGGCATTGGATCCCTGGCACTGGAGTTGTAGGAAGTTGTGAGTGGCCTGATGTGGGTATTGGGAACTGAACCCAAGTCCTCTGCAAGATCAGTGCTCTTAGCCACCGAGCCATCTCTCCAACGCTCCCGCCCCTTAGAGTTATTTGTTTGTTTTTATTTATGGAATGTGATCATTTTAATGAGTAGTACTATTTTGGGGGTTTGATCCTGAAGTAATCATGTTGGTTTGCTCCTCTCATGGATGGGCACTGGAGATGGCTTCTGAAGAGGACGTCTGAAATGTTTCAGAGCAACCCTGAAAGAAGCCTCCCAGTGAACAGTGACTAACTGTTCATGTGGATATGGAGAAGGGGAGATGTGGAGCACAGAAACTCCATTAAAGGAAGCCATGGCTGTCTCTGTGCTTAGAGCCCAGGAGGAGCTAGGATCTAAGCTATGCTTACATTACAGCAGCTCACAGTTGGTGCACAACAATTAGTGGCCCAGTGGGTGGTGGGGTGGAGGGAGCCAGGCCTCCCACTGAGCCTGTGGGTGGGAGTGTAGGGGGCGATTGGAGAGGATGTTGCTCACTGTGTTCCTGCAAGAGTGGAGAAGGGCACTGGCATCGCTCCACCAGCCACAGGAAGCAGTGGGCAAACGGGGAGCCTAATTATGGAACCCACCAGGCTGCTGAGCTCATCTTCACGTATTTTGACAGGAAAGAAACGTGTTTGAATGCCTGAGTTCTAGGGCAAGACTTGTCCACAGGGCTTTGTTGCCAGGGTTACAGAATTCATTCCGTGGTTACCTAGAGGGTCTGCAGCAGGGTCACTGAGTTGCCCGATCTCTTGGAAGGAGTTGGCAATGAACAGTCCTTGTACAAGAAGAAAGCACACTTTGAGACGAGTCAGTGCTGTATAACGGTAACCTATGCAGTCTGACTCAGGTGACCTGTGGGGTACTGCTCCTGCAGCTAGCCTTGGCCAGGTGGAGAAAGGAACAGATACTGATAGTCAGAAGCAAGGTCATGGTCCTCAGGCTTGACCACAGCCTCTCATGAACTCAGAACCATATCTCTTTAAGGGCTTGGTGGAGCATTAGGATAAACAGACCAAATGTACACTGAGCCCGGTGGTGGTGGTGTTAGTCACTCCATGCCCTGTAGCTCTCCCAGATACTGTTCTATTAAAGAAGGTAATTGCTAAATATATATGGACATGAACTGGAGAGAATGTTGTGTTCCAGCATAAACATGTTAGAGGATTTCACAACCAGATTAACAGCCACTGGCACCATTGAGCAACAAGGAGTTACCTGGGGAGGTTTATTGGATGGTGAGTGATTCCTTATGAATGGGAAGCACTGACAAGGGTCATGACCCCCAGAAGTGTCCAAGGCCCTTCCTGCGTATTTCATACCCAAGGGTGAGCTGGAGGAGAGAAAGATGTGGCCAAGGGAGTGAGCTTGGAAGGCAGCAGTAGAGAGAGGCACTGGGGCCTTGGGAGTACTTTGCATAGCACTGGGGCATTGGGAATGCTTTGCATAGCTCCTGACTTCTGGGACAGGATTGATGGTTTCTTGAAAATTCACTCTGACCAGATTTCCAATTTCTTGGGTTTCAGACTTCACGGAATTGAATTTAGGAATCTTTCTAGATTCTGAGGAAATTGGTGAACTTTGATTCTTAAAATCATACATGTCTCTCTTTGAGTAGAGAAGTGAGGTGAGACCTTTTAGACTAAGAACTTTCTGGGAGCAGCCGGGGAGCACTGGGGTGTAACTGACTGAACGTGGGAAGACTGGACTGACATTGGGGTTGGAGGTGGAAAGTTGGGAAGGATGGAAGGGAGGAGAAGGTGATGAGGTGTAGAGGGACATGTATTATATGACAGTGACTTAATTGCATTCAAAGTCTGAACGGATTCCAGAGCACCCAGTAACAATGGGGTCCAGGTCTGTCACACTCTGTAGGCTCTGGACATGGTGTGTTTGAGGGATGTAAGAGTAGGAATCCCCAGTCATTTGGATGGGCGCTTGTAGAGCTCAAACATGGATAGCTGATAGGTGATACTTAGGCTGTGAGCCAGGAAAACCAAACAAGGAGTCAGAGAAGCAGCTGATAGAACACCGGAAAAGAATGTCTCAGATTATCATCTCATGAAATGATGATGCTGAGACTATGACCCTCGGACTGGGACTGGGAACCTTTAAGGTGACTCTTCAAGTAGGCTCCCAAACTAGCAGACTCCTGTGGTGTGTTGCACAGGGAGACAAAGTATTCAGATGATAGTAGCGATGAACAGACTTTGGAGAGAAGGCCGGCTTCGTGCTCCTCCTCTCCGCTGTCTGGCTTATTGAAGAGCTGAGCTTGCTTCCTTTTGACCTGTACAAACCCCAAGCTTCTTGTAACACCTTCCCATCCAGGGTCCACATGTTCACAGCCCTTGCTGTCGAGCTTGGCTTTCCAGGGCAGTCCATGCTGGTGTGGGCATGGGTAGCCTTGAGGGCAGGGAGAGCAATCCTCAAATCACATGCAGTTCCCAGCATGTTTTAGGAGCACAGCAGGCCTTTCCAACTGATGCTAGGAGGAGCTGATTAGGTCGAGTCATGGAAAGAGGAAGAGGATTAGGACTGCTTGATAAGAGACCATGGGCAGGCTGGGTATGGTGGTAAACACCTGTGCTCCTAGCTCTCTGGTAGCAGAGGTAGGAGGATTTCTGGAATAGGTTCAGGGCCAGCCTGGGCTCAATAGCAAGATCCTGGAAAGAGGAGGAGGGGGAGGAGGGAGGGAGGGAGGGCAGGCGGGCAGGCTCTTTGGAGGGGGCCTGGTAGTGACTCTGCCCTGAAGAAAGATGAACAGAGAATAAGACCCTGAAGATACAAGTCCAAGAGGGCACATGAGAAGTCACACGGAACACAAGTGGTGCTGGTGAACTGTTTGGCAAGGGGGCCCATGGGGAACTGAACAGATCTGACCTAAGATCATGCTGTCACTCAAATGTTTAGAGAATGGTGATGACAGAAATGCTGTGTTCATGCTAGAAGCTCTTGTTTAGTTTCTACATGAGGTAATTATTATGAGAGATTTCTCAGAATTGACTCAGGCTGTAATTGTGGTCCAGATACACCTCACAGGGCCCTGGAGCACCCATTACCCCTGTGCCTAGGAAAGTGCCCTGCAGACCTCATAGATCCTGGGCACATTTGAGATGGACACAGTGTGGACAGTTTTGGTCATCCTGAAAAAGCTGCTACACAAAGACACAGTAACTCAGCGAGGGACCAAGACATGACGAGATCACACCTCAGGAATACAGTTACAGTCTCCACATCGCCCTAGAGGAATAATTTCATTCCTGAGGTTTTCCCCTCTGCCATGTGGTTTTGGTTTATAAACATGAGATTAAAAATTGACTAGAGATGATCCCCTTGAGGAAGTGGCCAGTCAGGTCCTGCTGCATGCTGGCACGTCTCCCCCAGAGGTCCATGGATAGGACAGGGCAAGGCGGGGGCAGCAGAGAGGGTATCGTGGCTGCATGCCATGGGCCTCCTGATGGGAAACAAATACTTGCTAGACTCCAATCTATTTTTCTCTTTCTACATTTCTTAAATCTATAACCAACCTTGCAAAATTGTCTTTTCAATTGAATGGGAAATAATTTGGATCATGCCATCAGAAAAGAAAGTTATAAATTGCCTTTGACCTAGTTTTGTTTGGGATTGAGGACTTGTCCACAGTCATGAGAGCTTCTGTCTCAAGTAAATGAGCGAGGCAGCAGGATGAGCAAGGTGGCATACTGCGCATTATTCTAGAGCAGCCTATGGGGACAGGCTTCACGGAAGCAATGTATCAGGAGCATTGCTTTTGGTGACTGGCCTGTCAGTTGATGTAGGAAGACTAGCTCCTATTACTAATAGACCAAAATCATGTTCACTTATTTCAAGTCTTGCTTTTGAGCCTACCATATCCTAGGATTTAAGGACACGACCCCTGCAAAGCTCACGGTTTTGTAAGACAGTGTGCAAATGAATATGATGGTGATAAATGTGTCTTTAGAGAGGAGCCATCGACTATGTGGCAGAGGGTAATGAAGAAGCAAGAATATGCCCTTGAGGGGGCTGGAGAGATGGCTCAGCAGTTAAGGGCACTGTTTTTTTTTTTTTTCAGAAGAGCTGTGCTTAGTTCCCACATGGCTGCACTTGCATACATATAGGCATAACACTCATACATATGAAATGAAAATTTAAAACAAAATGTGCCCTCGAGGAGAATGAGCAGAAGTCAGGGCCATTCATTGCAGTATTGCTTGTAACGGTCAAGAACTGCTATTCTCACTAATAGATAGGTGAGATGGATTATCTCACGGTGGGTACAGTCAGAGGTTTCAAGGAATGTGTAATACAAGAGATGTCAGTGCACTGCTAATCACGTGATGCGCACTGGTATAATAATATATGCTTTTTTTTTTTTTTGAGGCAAGGTCTAATGTAGCACAGGCTTGAACTCCTGATTTTCTTGCCTCCACCTCCTAACTGCTGGATGACAGGTGTGCACTGCCAGACCCAACTTCAAGTTTTTAATCTAGACATTTAGTCACCAAATTTGTAATAGTATCTCTCATAAAACAGAACTTTTATTAGTAATGTCATACTCTCTCAAAGAGACTGTTAATTCTTCAGGTATTAATGCAGCAATTATTTTAGAAAAGAGAGTGGTGGGGTAGGCTTGGTCCCAAAAAGCCTGAGAAGAATGAGTCTCGAAGGATAGGAGTGGGAAGCACTCTCCAGGCCGTGGTGTGCCTGCGGGCCTTGGTGTGCCTGGGTGTCGCCTAGGTAACTGGAGAGACAAGGTTATGGAACTCAGAGGGACACAGGGTGGCGCAAGATGGAATGAAGTCACACAGTGAACAGGTTAGCTCATGCAAGGCCTCAGAAATCATTTGCACGAAGTCTGGCAATTATTTGGCATCGGAGCTCAATCTTGCATATTTGAAGTAATGCCCGTCTGCCTGGTGGTGATAGGGCTGGAGGTGAGGGAGAGTGGAAATGGGGGCCAGGTGGAAGTTATCGAGGCCCAAGTCCTGGAGAGCAGTGATAGTGTTGACTGGGGCAGCATTTCTGAACCCTTTGATGTCTCATGCTCAGGCACAGTCCTAGAATACAATGTACAAAAGTAGGACCTGAGGATTCGTATTCTAAAACATCTCTCAAGGATGTGGGTCACCACACTGGAGAGAGACATGGAGGTTTAGAGGCCTATATTGGGAAAAGAGTCAGCAGCCCTTATCACTGGGTCTCCCAGTGGAATCTGGTTTTATACCAGGATGAGCTCAAACCTGAGCCACGGCGGGAGCTGGAGTGTGCAGTTTGCTGTGGGAACTCATGACCTGAGTCTAGTTCTCTGTTAGGAGACTCAGTGCATCGTGGCAGGGATGGTATGTGTGTTGGAGTGGAGCAACTCACCTGTGTACAGACAGGAAGCAGAGAGAAAATACTGCTCTAGTGGGCTTATTTTCCAACTTTTCATTCCACCCAGGCCACTAGCCTAATGGATGGTGCTACCCCCATTCAGGGTGAGTCTTTCCCACTTGGTTAATCTTCTCTGGAAACACCCTCAACACACAACCAGAGGTGGGCCTCACCAGTCTCCTAGGCATTTTTCAATCCAGTCGATCTGATAATATCAAATACCACCAGATCCTTGGATATGTCCATGAAAAATCACAGCTTTCACCTCAAAGAAGAGAGAGTTTATTCTGGAGCCCACTATGAGTGACCATGGCCTGGGAACACAGATTAAGGTTGCCCGCAAATACCGTGTTCTACAGTAGAAGTGGTTACATGAGATTTTATTAGTTGCAGAACAAAGAAAGTCATAAATTAAAGTGTTTGCCAAATATATTGGTGAGAGCCGCAGGTATGTGGGTTCTGGTAGAGCAGGGAAAATTCTGCTCTTAGCTCTAGACAGCTGATGACATTCTTGGCTTTTGGATTGGTAGAGGTAGTGGTCTGTTAAGAACACATTGTAAGGCTTTGGTAGTCACAAGGATGTTAGGTCAGACACAGGTGTGGGCCACAGACGGCTTTTCAAAGGAACTAAAAGTTGCCTGAGATAAGTTAACTTTGCTATATAACATTTTAACACTCCATAGACTTGAAGTTTGGTCATTTGACCTTGTAGAGTCTTTAACACACATGTAGCCTCCCTCCCCTCGTCCCTTCCCTCTTTCCTTCTCTTTCTCCCTCCCTCTCCCCTCCTGGAACTTTAGTTCACAGTCTTTGTAGGTAGCTCCCGCCCTTTCTTTTTTCGCTTTTTAATTTTTTAATCTTCCTGTTAACCTCTTTTATAGATCATTCATTCCTTATGGACATCTCTGCCAGCAGATGGTCAGTAATGGAGAAAACAAATTCTAACCACACAAGTCCAGTGGTCACTGCTGGCAATTTGTGGCCACGGTGTTGGGTAGAAAACAGAAAAGAGCGTTGGGAAGAACGCTGGCTGAAGTGCAAGATTCGGGGTTTATCGCTACCTGCTAATCTACATGGTTGCTGTATTAAGAGTCGGTTGTGGAATGTTAACTCCCCAGCATGTCAAACAGCAATTAGTAGTTATAGGATCAAACGGGGTCACCAATTAAAATGACCTTAACACATCCTGAAGTTCCAGAGCACCTTTGGCCTCCTGGTGGTGGTTAGACTTGATACATACTTCTAAATATCCACAATTCCTGTCTTGTCTGTGTTAAACTAAGAGACACAAACACGCACGCTTCTCTTAAGTACTCTCGTACTGTAGAATGTACAAGGCAGAAGACCCGGGAAGAATACCATTATGGCTGACCATCCTTTATCCCAAATGCTTGAGAATACATGGTGGGCTCTCTCAGCTCTGACTAAGCCTAAGCATGAAGCTCATTTAAGCCTCGTATACACTTGATGCACCTAGTTTGAAGGTAATTTTATGCAGTATTTTTAGTGTGTCAATGTCCTGTTCCAAACCCAGCCCATGAGGCCAGGTGTGGAATTTTCCACTTGGGACGAGTTGTTGGTATTGAAAGATTTGAGGTTTTGAGAATTCTGGATTTTGTATTTTGAGATATCAGCCTGGGACTGTTCATGCTGTTCCTAGAAGTTCTTAGAGAATTGCAATCTCCTTTCTTCCTGGAGTTTTCAGGGGCATTTAAAACCATGAACTAACATCTGTGACAGAGAAATCAAGATATGTGCAAAAATAGAGAAAAGGCTCATGGGCTGGGGCTGTCACCAGATGAGTCTGTTTTACACCTGAACAGTCTGTAACCCTAGCTGCTAATTGTATTTCTTCCTGTTGATGTTGATGGCCTGCAGACTGAATTTAATAGGATCAAATGACTCCACTTTTCAGCAGGAATAATGTGCTTTAATCATCAATGTCTGACTCTAAAACAAAATAACAACAGCAGTGGCACCTGTCTCGAGGTGCTGGCCAAGTGGTCAGCTTTTTGAGTAGATTCCGGATCCCTGAGCTGTGCTAGGTGCTCCCGCTGAGCAGCGCATGCTGCAGGGACAGTCAGTACCTTCCTGTCTAACTTTGGGTTGTCACCATGGAAACATCAGAGCAACAGCTAGAGTCTGTCAGATGTCTTTTCATTTGCCTGGCTGGTACTGGTCTTTTGAGGGAACTTTTATTTCATTTGGTGGATAACAAAACTCTATTATCAAATGACATCACTGCCGCACTTGGTCAGCTATTTATTGTAACTAATTGAGAAGACTAATTGGAAATTTGCAATTTTGGGCCCTGAGTATCCTAGAAACAGCCTGAAAGTTAACAGAAAGTGTGAGTCACTGAAAGGCTGAATTTAAACTGCAGTTTAAGTGTTTGGTAATGCAGAATGATGCAAACCAACCCAAAGGGGGCACTCTCTTTATCTTAAGTTCAGCAAAATATTTTGAGGAAGTGGTTTTTTTCAACTAATTATGATATAAGATGTATATATTTTACAGAACTAAATGGGACCTTAAAAATGTCTGCAAAATCCTATCTTGTGGGATTTTCCTTGGCTTTCTGGATCTTTCTCTAACACCACAGTGAGTGTCTTTCCAGGCCAGAGACGCCCTGGGTTGAATGCTTCCTGGTCTAATTTGTTTGTCTTTCAAAAGGTCCCCTCTAATGGTGGGGACCTTTTACCACTGTGACCTGGTGTCTTACAGGTAGCTCAGTAAAGCACTTGCTAGGAAGATGGAGCCAGTCTCAGACTTCTTTTTTTAAAGATTGTTTTATTACTTCTTTTATAAAATGCCCCAATGATATGGGACATTAATCACAATTCCCGGTTCATGAGGTGGTGTTGCTAGTCTGTTCATGGCTCTTCTGGTTTGTTTTTATATGGTGTTTACTTATTAGCATAAATAACATCAGTAAGACTACAAACTAACTGAAAAACTGGCAGAAGAGTGTCTCCACTGTTGACATTGTAACATGGCATTGTGATCTGCAAATGGAGACGCTGCGTTCATAGTCTGTGGGCTGCAGGGTGGACTCACCTGATAGTGCACAGTACTGCTGACTGGTATGGTGCACGCGGTCCCGTGGGGATCGGTCCCCTGGTCTCAGCCGCGCGCCCTGGAGGAAGGTGGGTCTGGCCCCGCGGGCTTCTCCGTGTCTCTGTGGGTCTCTGCTGCTGGAGCGTTGTCCAGCCGTGTCTCCGCCCTGATTTCACCCGTGTACCCTCCTCAATATGCAGGGTCCACTGGCCACTGGACCACGCGGGAAAGTACGAGGGCAGCTAAAGCTAAGGTTCCATGAGTCGGTGATGGAGGAATGCTGCCTCCGGAGAGGCTGGATCGCTGGTAGTAAGATGCGGGACTCTGCTCAGTCCGTGTTACAGCTTTTACTAAGTGTTTAGCTCTTAGTGATCCAGCAGCTCTATTATTGAGAGAAGACTGAGATATTTATACCATGGGGGTAGTGGTAAAAGCTTTGGCTGATAGATACTTTGTGAGACATTCTATTTGCATATGGAAGTGGGTTTCTGCCATGCTGCCAGAC
>NW_008337322.1:5611017-5615130 GCF_000622305.1 Nannospalax galili | reverse complement strand
AGAGCCAGAGGCCATGTTTATGTTAGGGCATTTGTGGCGGGCACTTCAAAAGGAGAGTCAGGAAAAATGCCAGGAAGGCACCCTGCTATGAAAGGAGTCTCAGCACATGGCTCCAAGCTCGTGAGCTATCCGGATATGAAGAGACTTCTACTTCACATAACAGAGGCCCCCAACAGACTGGTAGTCTGTGTGCTCCTCACCCTCGTATCCTGAAGTCTGGGACAACAGACTTAACCATGCATTTATCATTGTCTTGTGGGTTGCTGGGTTTTCCAAAATTATGGCACCCATGTGTATCAGCAATGTATCATTCAATTGCTTTTTGACGATTGATAAAAATGCATGGGGCTGTGTGATGCTCTTCTGACTTTTTCTCACTCTGAACCATGCTTCTGATGGACTCAGTGTCACTGTGGGAAGCTGCAGTTGATCCGTGTTCCCTGCGTGGATTTCGTCATGTGTGTTCGTTCTTCCTTATTGGTGTAGGTTCTGGGCATTTCCGGACAGTTATTGTAGCACTGTTGAGGGCATTTCTGGGCTCCTCCTCTGAGCCTGAAAGAAGGATCGTTAGCCTCTGTACTGTAGGTGATCAGCTGTGATCATTTGTCCTTTATGCTTTTACTCTTTACTTTGGTTGTGTAGTTAATGTATCTTTTCCAGTTAACATGTAAAGTAAGGGGTTTATTGTGCCCTTTTCATATATGTACATATGTGTACATATGTGTATCTTCTTATGAATTTGTTACTCCTCAACTCTTTTTCATCCTGTTCTGGTCCTACAATAAGCTACGGTGTTTTGACAGTTTTCACTGAGCTTCCGAAATGCCAAGCACCATTCATTTCCCTTTCTGTTTGTGCTCTGGAAGCTGACGAGACATGCCATTACCCAGAGACTCAAATTTGGGAAAGCGGAATTGGCTGTCACGGAACGTTTGCCCAGCAGATCTGGACAGCTGTGGGCCTCTGGCCTTTCCAACATGAATAGGCTGAGAGCAGGCACAAATCTGGGACTGGTTTTGGTTAAAAGGAAAATGCATACAGATTCACATCAGTCTTGTGAATTGATGAAAAGTAACTTCTGAAAGTAACTTCTCATCAATTAGACCAGGCAAAGTCAAGCTGGTTTTGGTGGCTCACACTTATAATTCCAGTACCTGAGGCAGGAGGATTGTCAGAAGTTCAAGAACAGCCTGGACTATAGAGTGAAACTGATCCTGTTTAAAAACAAAAAGCAAAATCCTCATAGAAGCATTTGAAAACCAGAAACCAAACACCCACAATTCCCAAGTGTAACAGAAGCAATATAAACAGTTATACTTTAGGAGAAAAAAAATACAGCTTTGGAAAAAGCAAAATGATCTGAATCAGTTCTTCAGTCTTTAATTAGCGTGCAAATCATTCTTTCTGGCTATTTCATCACAGGCTGAAATGAAATCAAATAAAGCACAGGTAGTCCAAGACCCCAGGAAGCATGTTTCCTTCTCTACCCTGTTGTATTCATGGGCAAGGCCCGGCTTTGCCGAGGCCAGCTGGGCCCTCTCAGTGTGTCACTCTGCTTCCTGCCCTTGGCCCCACCAGGCCACAGGTAATAGCAAGACTACCTTACACATATGCCATTAATACAGTTGTAGGATTTGCAGAGGCAACTTGGGATGTGGGTCAAGGTAGCTGTCTTCAAAGGTCAAGGAGAGAAGGATCAAAGGACCTAGCTAATATAGGTGGCAGTGTTCTACTAGTGGGACAGAAGATGATGGTCAGTAGCTCAACCTGATCTGCATTCTGTACTCAAAACCCTTTTCAGTGTCCTTTTCTAGACTATGCAATCCTCTTGGGAAGCAGGTACTATGACTGCTCCATGTATGAACAAAGGAATGGGGGCCACAAATGCATTGCTCAGCAGTGATGGGGCTGGAGAGCAAACCCAGGCAGCCTGACTCCGGAGCCTCTGTTCTTCCACCTGGGAAAGTAAATGGGATCAAATTATTTTGAGGAGGAGCTTAGTGTTTTGTTACAAAGAAAAAACACATGGGTTGGCACTGCAGAGGGCATTCTGAGTAGACCAGAAGCCACAGCTCTGGCAAGCAACTGATGAAGCTGAGGGAAGGTGACCTCCAGCTGGTGATTGTGGATAATACTGAACCCATGCTGTGGGAGCAGGTAAAGGAGGAAAAGATAAGCCATGGGGTTTGAGGACATGCTGTGTAAGATTTTTGGGACAGATGAGCTATGCTTCTCTGGGCCTTTGGTACTGTAGAAAGGCTGACTGTCCACTGGTCTCTGTCTTTTTGACAGAGGCACCCAGCCCCAGGTCCTGAGATACATCCTCATGAGTGAGATTGCTAGTTCCCCACACTTTCTTCCTGCCACATCAAATCAGTCACAAAGTCCAGCCTCACCCTTTGCCTTAGTTTCTTCTGGACCCATCTCTTCCTCACCTGGCTCTTCCTCCACCCAGCTGTTACTCACTGAGGCCTGCATGACCTCCATTCCAAAACTTAGCCAGCACATGCTGAGAAATGGGAATTACAGATCGGAACCAGCTGGTGCGAGGAAACGACACATTACGATAAAGTGAGATTTATTTCTGGTAAGCAAGGTTGGCTTAGTTGTTATAAAATAGCAATCTTTGCAAAAAGAATCTTTACAGAACAAAGGGGAAATTATATGATTATTTTGATAATGCATAAAAATTATTTGACAGAATGGAAGCTATCTGTAAGAGTTAATGTTAAGAAAAACAAAGATCAAACAAAAGTACCGACCATCAAACAGATAAATTGCACCTCATTAAGAACTGTTCATAAAAAGACATTATGAAGTGCAAAGGCAACACACAGATGAGAGGATTTACAAAACAAAACGCCAAAGGAATTTATTAAAATTAGAATCATAATTCCAAATTATATGAAAAAGTTCAAATCAAAAGCAAAAAGACAATCTGGTTTTTTTTTAATGAGAAAAGTAAACACTTGAAGAGATTGTCCAAATGGACATTAAAGTATGAAAGTGCCCAACTTCATTAGCCACCAGAAAAGAAACCCAAACCACAGTGAATCAGCTCCACAGAGCCTGGATTGCATAAAGGAAACAAACAAAAGTATCAGTTTGGCAAGGACGTGGATCAGGATGCTCGTCTAGGACAGAGGGGAGCATACCTCAGCTGGGTCACTTTTGAAAACTTGCTGCTCCCTCATAAAGATGAACTCAAGCGCTTCTTAAGGTCCTGAAACTCCCACCTTTAGGCATGTCCTTTGCTGTGATGATTTTACATTTCAACAGAGGATGTGTCCTACAGTGTTTCTAGCAGCACTATTCAAAATAACTCAAAAGTACCCCAGTATCATCTTATCTTTTTAGTAGATAACTGCATGGTGGTGTACTGATAAGACAAAACTCTACAGTGGTGAGATTGTGTGGTCTTCACGCATTCACACCCAGGGAGGTGAATCCCTCAAGTCAATGGTGAAGAAATGAGCTATGTACAGTTTTGTTTAAAAAAGAGATGAAGGGGCCGGAGAGATGGCTCAGCCATTAAGAGCACTGACTGATCTTGCAGAGGACCCGGGTTTGATTCCCAGCACCCGCATGGTGGCTACGAACCGTCCTTAACTCCAGTTCCAGGGGAATCTGAAGCCCTCTTCTGACCTCCATGGCATGGCACAATACAATGGTGAAGAAATGAGCTATGTACAGTTTTGTTTAAAAAAGAGATGAAGGGGCCGGAGAGATGGCTCAGCCATTAAGAGCACTGACTGATCTTGCAGAGGACCCGGGTTTGATTCCCAGCACCCGCATGGTGGCTACGAACCGTCCTTAACTCCAGTTCCAGGGGAATCTGAAGCCCTCTTCTGACCTCCATGGCATGGCACAATACGGGTACACTCACATACATGCAGGCAATACACTCAGACACATAAAATAAAAATAATAAATAAAATATTTTTAAAAAGAGATGAAGGCCATGAATACAAACTCATCAGATAGACAGCCTTCCTCTCCCACTAGAGCCTCCATACTCTGCTATTCCTGCCACTGTCCACTGTGCTGTCAGCACCCCCATCCATTCCCCCCTATCTGCCCTTCTGGTAAATCTAGTCAGCCAGAGGTCCCTGT
>NW_008337322.1:5587029-5610138 GCF_000622305.1 Nannospalax galili | reverse complement strand
TTAAAAAATTTATTAAATTAAAAAAAAAAAAAAAAAAAGAGATGAAGACCAGATTAAACTGATTCTACTTGCTGTGGCATCTGGAAAGGAAGAAATTAGAGTGTGAAACAGGCTCTGGTGATCTAGGCTGAGGCTGAGGCAAGAAGATCACAAGGACAAAGTCAGCCTGGACAATAACAGTATGGTTAAGGCCAGCTTGGGCACCTTTGTGATAAAAAAAAAAAAAAAAAAAGAGATGAAGACCAGATTAAACTGATTCTACTTGCTGTGGCATCTGGAAAGGAAGAAATTAGAGTGTGAAACAGGCTCTGGTGATCTAGGCTGAGGCTGAGGCAAGAAGATCACAAGGACAAAGTCAGCCTGGACAATAACAGTATGGTTAAGGCCAGCTTGGGCACCTTTGTGATATCCTGTCTCAAATAGGAAGTTAAAAGAGGGCTGTGGCTCAGTGGTGGGGTGCTTATCCAGTATGTCTGAGGTCCTGGGTTCAAGTCCTAGTGCCACAAAGAGAAAGAGGGAGGTGGGGCAAAGAATGCGCACGCGCCCGTGCACACACATGTAGACACGTGAAGGGATGCTCGAGAGGAATGTATATATTTTGTGACAGTTCAGTGATTTGTGTACTGTTCTAATGCTCTTTATACTAAAATAAGGAAACAAAACACACGGAGGCTAGCAGACATCTCAGATTTAAGGCATAACCTCTTCCATCAGTAAAAAACCAGGGTAGAGCTTCAGAATGTTAGTACAGGTGTTAAAATCCTCAGGGGACTTCTTTCCTGTCTTTCAATCCCCTTTGCGGTTCTATGTGTATTTTTCTGGGCCTGTTTTATTTGAGTCAGGGTCTTAAAATACAGCACTGGCTGCCTGGGAACTCGGTGTGGACCAGGCTTTCTGCACCACCCCTGCCTCTGCCTCCCTCCCGAGTGCTAGGATTCTTGGTGTGTACCACCATGCTCAGCAATTGGGCGTTTCCTGGGCAGACTTGATACATAGGCAACTTTCCTCCACCAGAAGTTACAGATCTCTCTAGACCAAAGTATCCCAGTAGTGAATCAGTCCCTCGAGGCTTCAGGAGAAATCCCAGGGGAGACACGATAGCCACCCTTTAAGTAGGGGGTGGATCTGATCACTCACTGGTCTGAGGGAGAACAACCATATGCCACTGTGGAGTTTATTCAATGCCAGATTGGCATGCCCCTCAGTGGAAAAGACATGGGACCTCCAAAGGAGTTGGCAATCGCCAAGAACGTTTGCGGAATGATCCTGTGTGGAGGGGTAAGCACATAGATGGTCTATCCCAGGCTGGAAGCTTCTCTGCGTCACATGTGGAGGGTTCTGGGTAATGGCCTTCAACCATTGTGACAAAGAAGTATGGCCTCTTTTGGGTCTTGACTTCCCTTCCTCACCCTGGAAGTTGCTTTTCTCAGCACTGTCTGCAGCGTCCTGCCGGACCGAGGTGGACGCCTTTTCCATTCAGCCAACCTGGAGTCTCTATGCTTCAGTGTCCTGTCTGTGACGTTCATCTTGCTTTTCCATCTTGTCTCTGTGCATTTCTTTTTTCCTGACCTCGTCTCAGGGAGGAGGAAGAGGAGGAGGAGGAGGAACACCAACCAGTCACGGAGCCCAATTCAGAGGACGAGAGAGAGGACAATGCCCAATGTCAGGGCAAGGACAGGTACTGAGGGCTGGACCCTCCTGAGCTCATACCAAGAGCCAGAGGCTCCTTCCTCCTAGACCGTTTGCTGCCACCACTTCTTCACAATCTCTTCTCATCCCCACCAACTCACTCTGGTAACCCATCACTTACCCTGTGCACAAGTCACAGAATGACTACTTCTATAGAAATAACTGAGCAAACTTTCATTTGAGGCCTGCATTCTAATCCTCCTTCTCTGACCACAACCATACTTTATAGAAAAAAAAATATCACACAATTTTTTTTTTATCACTCCCCTCTCCCTCACCAAGTGCTTCAGCTCAGTTAGACTCATGGTGAGTAGAAAGGCTTATTTCTGCTAAGATGCCTTTAGGCCTTTTGGCAGTCTAGTAAGAATTCCACACATTCCCTTTTCCCTATTTTTGCTAGTACAATATTAGCTAAGATAGGTGTGTAGCATGTATGCTGATGACTGAAAGTGCTTTTTCTTCTTCAAGTGGAGGGAACATTTTTCCGTCTATATAGTACAGAAAACTTCCCCAGCATCCATTTTTATACCCAGAACATCAAACAGGACTACAGCCTTTCAAGGAGCTTACGTCATCTGCTCACCTCGGTGAAACCTATCCCTTCTGTCCTCACGCAGTGTTAGTAGTCGGGGCACTCTGCAGATACCTTTAAATTTTGTAGGCATTTCCCCCGAATGATTTGTTTATAAAATAAGAATGCTGAGAAGTAATCGCACTCACTGCTCTTCAAAAATGACTGAACTTCCGTAGCTTTCCTTCACCTAATTGTCACTGCACATCTGCAAGTCGATGCTTTTACTTAGTGTTCATATATATATGATGTTGGTAAGTTGGAGTAAAATGTTTCTCTTGCCAGCCTCAAAGTTCAGGTGACACTTGGCGTGATGCTCCATCTGCTAGCTTCCCCGTATACATTAAGTCCTCATTTGACTCATCTTCTGTCATTCCCACGTGTTACAGTATCCTGTGGGAACTGAAAAACTGATGGTTTCCTTACTACCCTCACCCTCCTTGGGAAGGCCTGAAGTGTGAAGAAAGGAATCGTATGTCTAATGATGGAGATCTAGCCGCACGTTTTATAATAAGAAAAGACAGAGGGTCAGCAGGAAATAAACCTTCACCCACAGTATGCCACATTTTGGGGAGGGATGGGTCAGTTGAGGTTCTGGGAAGGGGATAAGTTTGACAGTTCTACCTCAGGGTGAAAACGAGCATTGTGTAGACAGTAAATACCCCAGATGCCTCCATATGTATTGGAGCCTGCATGTTCTGTCTCACTCCAGGAACTTTAAACCCAAGGGTGTTCACATAGTTCTGCATCTGTAGACCATAGGTTGGCTTGGAAGGGTGCCTTTCAGAGGCAGCCCTGTTGTCCATGCACTGTGTTTGCCTGGGCTGGTTACTTACCCAGGGAACTGAATGTTTGCCTCAGACCCAGGAGAGTCCCCGTGTGTGTGAATGGATGTTGGTGGGCTTCCTTCCTAGAGGTTTGTTTGGCCTTTCAGTTTCAGGAAATAAAGTTGAACATGTCCACAGTGGAGCTCAGCGACAGGACCCAGGCACTCATTAGCCTGATCATAGGGCCTTCTCCAGGGCAAACCTGTGAAAGCTTTTATTGGCATCTGCACTAGCTCATTCCTCAGGCTTCTGCCTTCCACGCACCCCTACCACCCTGAACATGCTGCAGCACGGCCCCCAGTCCTGGTCACCTGTGTCTCTGTCCTTATAAACAGGCAGAGTCCTGAATTTGACCAGAGAATGGAAGGGACTCTCCTTTACACCAAACCTACATGACTGCCAGTCAGATTGTCTGGGAAGGCAGGACTGTGGTTTTGAAAAATGCAGAGTTTTACATTGGTTCTCACATTGTAAATATGCTCACATATCCAGGTACCCAACTCTGGTCCCCTGAGGATGGAGCTTTTAATTTTTTATTAATTCTTTGAGAATTTCCTATGCTGTACTTTGATCATATTCGTCCCCTTCCTTCAGCTCCTCTGAGACCTCTCCCCTTCTCTACCCACCCAACTTTGTGTCCTCATTCTTCTTAACCCGTGGAGTCCACTTTGTGCCGTCATACACTCTTCAGTGTGTGACCATCCACCAGAGCATGGTCAACCTACCAGGGCCCACACTCATAAAGAAAACTAATCTCCCTCTCCTAGCAGCCATCAACTGCCAATCAGCTAGGGCCAGGTGGGCACAAAGTCTCACCCCTATCATGCTGGGATTTTTGTCTGGCTTGAGCTTGCACATGGGAGATTCAATGCAGTGTAATGAAGGAGGACAGGGGCATAATGGAACAGGAAAGGTTAAAGGGGTGGGAGATGGGCAGGGAGAGGAAGCGACAGGAGGAGGGATAACTAAAGACCTGTTGAAAGAGTCGTGTGGAGGGGCGGGAGAGATGGATCAGTGGTTAAAGCATCGGCTGCTCTTACAGAGGACCTGGGTTCAGTTCCCAGCACCCACATGGCAGCTTAACAACCATCTGTAACTGCAGTTTGAGGGGATATGATGCCCTCTTCTGGCTTCTACAGGTATTTCATGCACAGGTGCACTTACATGTAGGCAAAACACTCATCACATAATACACCTAAAATTAAAAAAATTTTTTTAAAGTCATATGGAAAGTGCTGGGCATGATGGCACGTGCCTTTAATCCCAGCACTTGGGAGGCAGAGGCAGGCAGATTTCTGTGAGTTCAAGGCCAGATTGCTACATAGTGAGTTCTAGGCCAGCTGGGGCTACAGGGAGACTCTGTTTCAAAAAGACAAAAAATAATTTTACTAATAAAATCATACGGAAAGCTACTACTTTAGAAGCTTCCGTGTGTGTGTGTGTGTGTGTGTGTGTGTGTGTGTGTGTGTGTGTTTAAACTGAGTTCCCCTATAATGGGTCAACAATGCCCCGACTTGGTAACACAGGCTAGCAAATAAAAAGCCCAATGGCGTGAATTGGTAGCTGCTTTTGAAGTTGCTGGCCAGTAAATCCCGTAGACTCAGCCCCAACGTTACAGGCTGTTGCCCGTTGCTCTTGGCTGTCCTCCAGAACTTGAGGGTAAGATCCTACTGCTGAAGACACCACATAACTGAATTAAAGATGAAATTTAAAAAATTTTTAGAGTAATTTAATTGACAAGGTATATATTTAAGACAAACCAAACACAAAATGACTTTGTATATCTAAGTATGATTACCATAATCAAATTAATAAGAATATACACCACCACCTCCAGTTGCTGGGGTGGGGGAGGCCATGACTGTAGCTACCAGCCTGCTTAATGTGAAAAAGATGTTGAAGGCTCAGTGCTGGGCCCTTGAGGACGTGTGAAACAAGCAGTTTGTCTTCCTCGTGCCTTGGCCTCCCCGGCTCAGTGTGTTCCTTGCTTTCTTTTCTTTTTCTGACATCCATGCCTGCTTTGGGGAAGCCCCTGAAAACAATTGCTAAGGCACAGGATTTTATCAGGAGGACAGGTCCTCTATATATGACCCAGACAGAAGTTCAAACTGTGGAATTCCTGAGGCCCACACATCCCGGAGGGTAACTGGGAGGGAACAGAAAGTAGACACAGAAGAACTTCAGGGTGTGGTAAATCCCCTTCTGCCCAGAGGCCACACTCAGGATGGGGGATGCCTCCTTGCTCTCTGCAAATCTAAACCCCCAGATGACCAGGAGTGACTGGACACACCACTGGCTCTTCAACTGTGACAAGAAACAGAACCAGAAGTCAGTGACCACCAGGTAGTGAGGGTGATAATGAGCCTTGCTCTATCCTAACCTTTGCTCCCTTTCTCTCAAATCTCTGTTCTTCTCTCCTGCCTCTCCCCTCCCTCTTGGGCTGACAGTGAGGCCAGCCTTGCCTCCAAGCAGAGCCCCCCCGGAAAGAATGCTACTCCAGAGAGCTCTGCCCTCCCCAGCACCTCAAGTCCCACCTCACAAGGAAGGTGGCTTCCAGCCAGCACAGCATCACGGAACCCTCTGCTTGGTGGATGCTCTGGGTCTGAGGTCAGCCGGGCTGTTCTCCTGCCACCCCCCAGCCCTGCCTTGGCTGCTCGGCCCTCCACCACACCGAAGGCGTCTCGGACCATAGACAAGCTGCCTTACGTGCCCCACAGCCCCTTCCACCTCTTCTCCTATGACTTTGAGGACTCACCCCTACTCACCAAGGATAAGGAAGTGGAATCCCATGCAGAAAACAGGTAGATTGGCCTTCACCAAGCCTGCGTGTGATTAACCCAGGGAGGAGGACTTGGCATGTTACCTGCATCCTGTGCTTGTCTTCTGCTGAGTAGTATGGATCCAGTCATAGAGCCACTGTGAATAAACTAACTCCTGCCCGCTGACTAAATGGGAACAGTGAGATGCAGAAGAAAATGGTCACCTGCATGAACTAAGGAGATCTTTGGTTTTACTATAACTACTAATAGTGGTATTTATAACTACAGTCTGTCGGTATCTGTGCTTCTGACATCCATCCAGTGTGGGTCTTTCTGGCCTGCATGGTGAGCTGAGTACTGTGCCCTCTGCCTGGGTGTGGCCATGTGCTTTTGGCCTTCCTCTTCTGATAAGTGGGCATCTTGTGTGTCCTTTCTCTTTCTTCTAACTTTTTGCTTTGTTTTCTAATCAATGCACTTGTGTTCCCAAAGACTGCTCATTGATGTCACAGAATTACAGTTCGGACCACTTCCTGGACCATTTAGACACTCAATAAGACCCTTAAATAATAATTAACAAGTCATATTGATGATAGACTGCAGGGAAGTGTACAAAGCCACATTCTCTAGGGAAAGTTTAACTGCTGTGTGCCTGCTGTGTAACTGCCTCACTGTCTTAATCAGGGACTCTCTGCTGGAGTGGAGAATGGGGAGTGCGTGTGTATGTGTGTGTGTGTACAAACACGCATACACACACATATATATTGTATGCTGGCGTGGAGAATGGTGTGTGTGTATATATACTAATATATATTTGTGTGAATACATATGTTCTAATAGTTCTATTCTGGTTTTAAATTTTCTTTTTATAACATTTGGGGGGAGTAGTTGGAGGACAACTTTGTCTATCATTTCCTCCTTGTGAGTCCCTGTGATCAAACTCAGGTCATCTGACCTGGTCGCAAGCATCTTGCTGAGCCATCTCACCAGCCCCTAATAGTTATATCTTGAATGGTAAAATAAACAGGTGAAATCCATTCTATGTTTCATTTCGCCTAATATATCCAAAATCTTAATATTTTAAAGAATGAATATCCACCGTTGTTGATCACTCTATTGCCCTCCCGCTTAGAATAATGATGATACGGCTAACATTTAGTGAATATTTTTATGAGCCAGGCCCTCTATTTTCCATGAGTTTGGTGCTTTGAAGTATTACTTAGCCCTTAAGAGGTAGGTTCTATCCCTAGCTCTTACTTCTAGTAGCAAACTTCAGTGTAGAGAGGTTGAGTTAGTTGGCCAGAGTCAGCCAGTGCATGGAGGAGTGGTATCCACACCTGTGGCCTGCCCCAGAGTCAGGTCCCACCCTGTGACCTGTCCTGCTGTAACTCCATGGCTCTCCTTTCTGGGCTTATCATGCCTTTTCCAGAAGTCCTCAGATAGGATCTTGTCAACAAGGGCAAAGCATTCACCAGAGCCTGTGTTTGGGTGACCCCAAGCCTCTGTGCCTGGTAAGAAGCTTGACCTTGTTTCAAATGAAGCCTTAAAAAAACCTGACTCTTCCCACCATGAAATGAACAGTCTCCCAGGATGTTGGATCTCCCTTCTAATAAGTGCAGTATTAATCTGTGGTTAGCAAGCACTTTTGTGTACATATAACCTGAAAGAATTTTGAAACTTCCCTCAAAGTTTTAAGTAGCTTATCTGTGAAGTTTTTGTTAATTATAAGTTGAAATAGTCATAGAGGACATAATTTGTACATTGTATGTGTTTACATTTATTTTGGGCAAACCCCTAAGGTTTTAACTTTAACTGATTCAGTTATGAAAACATCCCTGTATGCTGAATTGGCAGAGTCAGTCCACCAAATGAGTCCTAACTTTTGTCAGAAAGTCTGGCTTTTTGTTTGTATTTAAATAAGTCCATTTGCATCTGGATGACAACTATCTCCTTCTGGAGTCTGATTCTAAGGTAAGAGGGCAGGTGGGCAGGCATCAAGCACAAAGTCTTGCTCAAGTTCATCCCTGGATGAATACAGCGCCATCTTCTTCCTGCTCTGTTCTTTTGCTGGGCACTCTGAAGGTTTTCCAAGGTCCACATGGATTGAGCCTGCCTGAGCATGTGTGTTCTCTTTTCTAAACGTGGAAGGCCATGGTGGGAGGACGGGCAGGACAGGGAAGAGGGGCCATCAGAGCAGCTCTGGCAGAGCCAGCTCAAGAAGAAGCCCTACTTGGACAGATCTGAGGATTCACTTCCTCTTGTTCCAATGATGGCTCTGTCCCTCCTGGAGCTGAGTCCAAACATCTCATAATGCTCCCTGCAGGTCTCTTCCTAGTCCCAAATCCTGGCATCACTGTGGTCTTTCCTACAGATTTTATCTATTGAATCCAGCATGAGTCTTCTATCCTCCTAGATACTCTCTGTGTTTGAGTTAGGAGCTGAGCCAGGGCCTGGAAGATACCAGCTCTGTCATGGTGATTCTGGACTTTGTGTTGGCACCCGAGGGGCCTTTTCTGGGTTTTAGGTCCCTGGTCCAGTCTTTGTTATTTATAGACTCAGGGACTGAGAATAACAGAAACCTGCAAGTTACCAAGTTGACCTTATCAGTGTGCTGTGAAACACAGTCACATGCTTGTGAATGAGGATTGCCTTAGATTTAACTGAACAAAGTTGGTAATTTGTCTGACAGGACCCTCAGTACTGTAAAAATATTGTTGATACAGATTGAACTGTTTGATATTCACTAGCTGTGGTTTTTGTGGGTCTGTATGACCATGGATTTGGCTGCTCAGCGGCTGCCTACAATTGAATAGGTTATAATAGAGACCAACCCAGTAGTCGTTGCAAAGAACCCTCCCCTACTCACAAAAGTGCTGAACAGTGAATTATGATCCTGTCAGCTTGGCTGAAATTGAGAAGCAAAACTGGGCAGCTATGAGGCATTTGAATTAATTTCTTGGCCATTAGAACAACCAAAGGCCAGGAAAACACATTGTGTGTGCTTTATTTCCATAACGTCATTTAAACATAATTCTAGCAATGCGATCCTGTGAAAACATTCTGCAGGAGGTCCACGTGTGGTTGGAGGCAAGCTTCAGTGGCGGGGGTAGGATGACGAGTCAAATGTCCAGCTGCTGGTGGACGGCCAGGCTGTGCCCGTGCGGTGGCAGCATCCGGCTCTGGTGTCCCCACGCCGCCTCCCTCCCTTCGTGGGGTGGATCCTCTACCTGTCTTCTGTTCTTGCCCTACTAGCTTTCCTTTCCTCCTCCACTTGTTTGCTTTCTGTAGTTCACTCTTCATTTTTTGTGGTTTTCCAGCCCTTGTGAAAAATCAAACCAGTGCTGACCTGGAGAAGCAATGGACCTATTGGGCATGTAGGATGGAGGGTTTGAAAGAAAGGAGAATATTCTGGAATCTCAGCTCTTCACAGGATCACAAGTTCAAGGCCTGTCTAGGGTCTACAGTGAGGTCAACATCAGCCTGAGCTACTTAGGAAGACCTCTTTCAAAAAGAATGAAAAAAGGCTGAAGGCTATAACCCAGTGGTAGACATGTGTGAAGTCCTAAGTTGATCTCAGTGTAGCAAGGGGCAGGGGAGGGAGAGCAGAGAGGAAGGGGAACATGGGGGGGTCAAGTCCTCAGAAACTGAGGCCCTTGAAAGTGGCGTATTAAAGAGAGCTGTCAGCTCGGAGTCTCCACCACAAGAGCCCACTTCTGAGCACATGGCTGCCGTACTAGAACGAGCAGCAGCAACAGCATCCAGGGCAGAGGTAGACACACAGGAAAGGTTCAGGGAGGATGACTCGTTTGCATTGTAACAGTTCATTATTAAAACCTGGAATTCCATGTCTGTCTTCCACTTTTAAAAAGTAGATAGCTGGTTTATAGGCTCTCATAGTTTTTTACTTCTGAAAATAGTTTTACACAGTTGTGATCAGACTCTGTATTATAACTTGGTGTTTTCTTTCAGCTTATATATCATTTTCCATATTGTTCATTACAAAATTAGTCATTTCTGTGATGGTTCCAGAATGTTCCGTTGATGAAATCATACTTTCTTAGCCCTTTCTGCATCATTCCTGGTTGGGTTTTCAACATGAGTTAAATAATGTAGGAGTATTTACATGTGTAATATTTTCCTATGTAAACATCAGAAACGTAAAGTTATTTTCTGATGTTAACATCCCGTAGGATTTACATATTTTTAAAGTCAAATTGCTTCTCACAAGTGCCAGTTTCTATTGATAAGAGTTGGGACTAGACTCCCTGTGTACTCCCTGAGTGACCCTTGGGGTTCCACACATCCTAATACAGTGTCCCTAGCCAGTTTAAGGGGAATATTGGCCTTGCCTGCTGTCAACACAGGGCGGCAGCAAAGGTGTCTCTGACCTCCTTCCTTGTAACTAACCCTGAGTGCCGGCTCTGTGTAAGGCTGGGGTGGGACTTATTTCCTGGGAGTTCTCTGAGTGATGAGAGCTACATACAAATGGCTGACGGCTCCTATCCTGAAAGAAAACTCCAGAATTTTACAAATCCTGAGATTCTACTTGTCAGAGATCACTGGGAAAGGACCAAGGTTTATGTAATTCTACACACTGCAATTTTCAATCAAGAGAAATGTTGAATGAGATGAACATCTCTAAGCAGAATGCCAGAAGTCCGGAAGGCTTGGGACAGACGTGCCATGGATCGTGTGGAAGGGACTTGATAGAGTAAAACTAACAATAGCAGAACTTGTAATGAGAGATTTCTTTAGCCAAGCACATGATATTTTCTACAGATTTTCAATGAAATTCTAATTGTGCCATCACGAGTAGCAAGAAAAATTGTTATGGTTCAAATGAAAATAGTTTGGATTCTTATTTTATGTTCCCAATTAATCTTAATGTACATTTATGAAAGACAGGAAATGTAAAGGCTCTCTTTAAGGGTCCTTTGTCATAATCCCATAGCCCACTCCCTAACTGATTTTGGAGTTTGCCGAAATCTTTTTAATGAGAAACTACTAGAACACAGTAGTCAGTAAATCTCCATAGCTTAAAATAATTACTATCCATAGCAGCGTTGACAGACTTTTTTTTTTCGAAAATTAGATGGTTCACTAAATCTTGTTTATATTTATTATTGACTTGTAATCATTTCTGTCTTTTCTCCCCATTTTAAACCTATGCATTTTTTTAGATACAGCAACTTTGGCAATAGTTCCTTTCACTCCTCCAGACCCTCAACTGGATCTAGTGGGTCTCCCTCATCCTTCTCACCCCCACCGGATGCCAGGATGGAACGGTGAGTTTTGGTGCATGCTGTTGACCCCTTGTGCTCAAGCTAGTGAATCAGTAAGATTAAGAGTAAGGGAGCCTGAGTGTGGCCATGTATACCTGTAATCCCACTTGGGGGGTTGAGGCATAAGGAATCAGGGTTCCTGGTTCTTGCTCAGCTACACAGAGAATTTGAGGACGGCCTGGACTCCATGAGATCCTATCCCCAACAAACAAATGACAGCACAACAGACAAATGACAGCACAACAGACAAATGACAACACAACAGAGTGGCTGCAGTGTAAGGAAGAGGCATATTCCAGAGTCTTCTCCTTCAAAGCCTGCAGTACAAGAAGCACACGCCCTCTGTCTTCCACACTGTTTGCTAAGAGATGCTTCATCCGAGATGGTGTTTCTTTTATTATTGTGCCCTTCCCTGTACCCTTTCCATGGAAAGTATCAACATTTCTTCTGAAATATTTGAGTATGAATGTTTTGATTCACCCTTTGCAGGTGTTTACATAAGCTCTGCAATTTGTCTTAGACACATCTCTTTTCACCTTTGAATGACTAAATCAGGAGTTAGTGGGCCCACTAAGGTACTATGTAATTAATCCAGGACCTACCGAAAGAGAAAAGAATTGTATGGGAGCATGGAAGGAATTTAACTTGGCAAGAGTGTTAGACCACCAGAAATTCACTGATTATTGCTCCTGGAAGCCAGTGATTACACAAGGATGTGTTTACAAGGGAAAGGTAAGACCTGCAATTTTAGAACAATTAAAAGCAGTTCCTATTACATGGCAGGCATGCTGAGTTTGAAAAGACTGTGGAGGTTTTCATCTCATTCACTTGGAAGCTATTTAATCCCTGAGGGTAAAATGCCGATTACACTGACCCCTCACCTTTGAGGGTGATTTGGGGGAGCAAAGAAAATTGACCACACAACAGTGCTTCTACTGTCTGCAGCCAGGGGAGAATATGGTCAGGAATCCAGACATGAGTGACCACAAAGGTCATTTGCCTCACAACAACACTTTAAAACAAATAGAACCAACATTCCACCTTTTAAAGTATTTTGCTGAGCATTTCCCATGATGGGAGGTTTGATTGAGCTGTGGAAAAGACAAAACCTTACAGCTCCCCAAAGAAGGGATATCCAATGGAATTTGCCTATCAGGGGTCAGGATATCAAACCTATGGCCCAGGATAGCTATGCATATAGCCCAACACAAAATTGTAAGCTTATTTAAAAGATTATGAGATGTGCACACGTATGTGTGTGTGTGTATGTATAGTTCTTGAGCATGAATTTTGTAGATGACAACTTGTATAATGATGTCATGCAAAATACATCTCCTCATTTCATGTCACCATGAATGTCTGAGATGACAATTACATCAATTTGTGTCAGATGCTCGGATTTCACAGCCCAGGGCACGCTCAGGCAAAGTCAGGCCTTGGTGACAAGGAAACCAGTAGATGACCCTGTCTTTATCCTCAGTTCCATCCTCTTGGGATTAGGATGTAACAATCTTGGAGAGGTTACCATAGAGATGATCCTTATCATACAGGATGCAAGGTTTGGGGACACGGTGAGGAATGTTGGTGTATGACAACTGTCCTGTCTGCTAGGCAATCAGTTCTTCTGGGACTAGAACCAGGTTCTGTCATTGTGTTCTTCACAGTGCCTGGGGTCTGGCCATGGTAGAACCATGCTAAACCCTAGCTGAGGGATCTAGTGAATCAGCCACTCACTGGCTGAGAACAGTTTGGAGGTCTACCAAGTTGGAGAGCTGTAAGAGCAAGAGGTCCATGGGTTGCAGAGATTTGCCCAAGTGCTGGGCTTTAGAGATATTTCTCCGAGGTCCTGAGGGGGCGGCCTCAGTTCTGCCTACTTCCCAAACCCCCGAAACCCCAGCCAGAACTGAGCTGGGAGTTTTGATCCAGATTTCTAAAGTACAATTCTCTCTTACCTGAATGTCCTTCCCTACTTGGACTGACTGAAGTCCCCTCCTCTGCTGGTAATGATGGGGGCGTTGAGTCAGGATGAGGTTAGATTCTAAGGTGCCTTGAACATGCTAGGGAGAAGGCTGGATTTTATCTTGAGACTATAGGAGTTGTTCAGGCCTGGAGTCAGGAGCTGACCAGCCATAACCTGTCAGTAGCAGGGGAAAATACAGTGGGGAAGAGGCTGCAAGAACAGTGGCTGCTGGGAAACTGTGATGATCAAGCAAACCCAACACAGTCTGTGAGAGGAACAACGGGTAGAGTGGACTTGACTGGAGAATGGGAGCAGGAAAGGCAAAGGGAGCAAGCTTGTGCCAGTGTGTGGATGCCAAAAACAAGGACTAAGACATACTAGAAGAAAAACCAAGGAGGGATAGCAACTTCATAATAATTTAGGCTGAGGCAGCCAGTATAAGGAGTCTGTGTGTCACTCAGGGAGATACCCCTCAGGCTCTGGAGTGATGTGGGCTCAGCAGTCCTCAACTTGAAGCCGACACTGGGATTAAATCAGTTCTACAGAGCCTGTAGGGACAGGAACCACTTCCAGGCTCCTGTTCTCCATGGCATGCTGTTACATTTGTCGTCTCCTGTTTGCTGGCCAGGAAAGTAGCCTGTAAGTGTTTATTACTTCTTTTATATTTGTATTCATGTCATCACTGTGTGTGGATTTGAAAAACTGATAAGCAATTCAGAATTACAGGCGTGCAGTTTCATTCATTTTCGGAAGCTACAGGACCTGGCTGCATCACTGCTTGTTACTCTAGCCCTCCTGACTCATTGTTTTGCGACTTTAAAAACAGATAGAGGAGGGAATGGAGAGATGGGCAGCGGTTAAGAGCAGTGGCTGCTCTTGTAAAGGACCAGAGTTCAGTTCCTAGCACACACATGGTAGCAAACAACTGTCTATAATTCTAGTTCCAAAGGATCCAACACCCTCTTCTGGCCACCAAGGGCACTGCACACATGTGGTGCACTTACATACATTCAGACGGAACGCTCATACTGTTACCCGAGTATATTATGTTAATTGCATTCTTGTAATAGACATTTTTATGCAGTTTATATTTTTGACAACTGAATTCTTTGGATGTTACTTATAATTGCACATTTCTCAGTATTTTTTGCCCTATTGAGGCATGAATATGATGAGACATAAATACAAAAATATAACTATTTTTTACTGATATATACCAAGTAGAATTTGTAAGACTCATTACAGAGATGTTTTATATATATCCATAAATGAATAAGAGCAAAAAAGAAATTCAAAGGCTTGAAACATCATGAGTGATGGCTGTCTTTGTGCACGGACCTCCATCTTCTGTCAGCACATGCCCTCCCCAACTAGGAAACAAAGAGCCAGATAGATCTCTGTATAACAACTTAAATTTAGAACTCTTGTACTTTGATTGGAAATGAGATTCTGTTTTCAAACTCCTAGGAAAATCAGGCCACGGGGCAATGCCCCTCTGGCACCTTGGGCCGCTATGGACATGCCACTGGACAGCATCATAATCTTAAAGCTTTACATATTCCCCAAGTCTGTTAATGTTTTGGATGTTACTAACACTTGAAATAATATATTGATTGAGAAAGGAAATGCTAAGGAAAAAGTCTAAAATTAAATCAAGACACGAGTGTTAAGGTAAATCCATCTCTACTTCTAGGACAGCTTTGTTTAAAAGGCTCTTTTAGAAACAGAGTGTAGTACTAATTTTCATGAAACTGGAATTTAAATTGTGCTAAAACAAAACAAAACCAAAACTATTTACAAAGACCCTTTAGGCTACACGACACAACTGTTTAATGAAAGGAGACTTAAAAAAAACAATGTTTCAATTTGGAAAATGTACTTTTTGAGCATAGAAATTCTAAATATTTTCTTTCTGAAAGACAACAAAATTAAAAGAATATTTGAACCATTTGTTTCAAGTATTCAAAGTAAACAAATAAACAATAGTCACACCACAAGTGAGTCTGGGCCGTGGGCCTGGCAAAGGCAGAGCGGGCTCCTGCTCTCTGTCCCCCCATCTTGTGGCCTTTTCAGAAATGGTGGCAAGAGGCTGCCATCTGAGTGAGTTGAAGGAGTGAACGTGAGGGGCTAATGATTTAAGACGATGATTTAAGATGATCAGACCTTGTACCAGGACTAGCATCTACTGAATTTGAAGCCTGGGCTAGATTGTTTAGTGGGGGACCTTAGAGGATGCTTAGGGTTTGATTTTAGGGGGACTTCTGTGGCATGCTGAGCTAAAGCCAGAGGGTCCAGTGTGTACCATCAACATGAATTCTGTTGTCTTTCTACTTGTGATAGTGCCATCGCTTACTATAAACCAGTCACCAGCCTGTTTCACAGAGTAAAGTCCAGAGACCTTGGAGGTGACTCAGAAAGGCCTGGCTGGTGTAGCTGTCCCCGCAGAGCATTTCCTTCTCCTGGGCAAGAACGAACCCAGTGATGACGTTCCTCTAGGGAGTCTTAAGGGATAACAAGGGATAAAGGATGCACTGTTTGTGGGGGGTGTGGTCGGAGACTTAGTGTGAGAGCCATCCTGCTAGGTGATGCCATGTCCGCTAGAGGTTCTTTATTAATGTGTCACATCTCTTGTCTGTGTAGCTGTCACCTCCTGTGCTCTGAACAGGAACTTCTCACCTCCTCCTCCCCTGATCTCTGGTAACTCCTGTTGTACAATCTACATCTTTGGCCCGTTTCTATGATTACAAGAGTAATCGTACAGACTGGAGACATAGCTCAGTGGTGGACTGCTTGCCTAGCATATGTGAGACCTTGGCTTCAATCCCCAGTACAGAAGAAAAAGGAATCGCACAGCATTTTTCCTTCTATGAATGGATGGCTTGTTGCACCTGGCACAACATCCATCCATGCTAATCATAAATGGTAGTATTTTCTACTTTTCGAAGGCTCAGTGATATGTCATTAAACTTGCACACTGCATTTCCTCCATCTGTTCTGCTGACCAACATTCAGGTAGTGTCCATATCTTGACTCTTTTCAATGATGCTTCAGTGAACATGGGAGTGCAGGTATCTCTTTGAGATCCTGATTTTAATACTTTGGTCTCAGAAGTGGGATTACTAGAGTTAAAAAAGAAGAAACAATTTTAAGTTTACAGATTGTCCTATGAACTTTACAATAGCACTGTATAAAATTGGAACTCTGGAAGGGAGTACAGTGCCTGTGGACCTTCCTTCTGTCTTTCAGAAGCAATGTCTCACTCTTTGCTTCCGGGATCACTGTATGTTTATATAACCTTATAAATATTCAGTGTGCTTTTATACAAATGTTAGCATTCTACCCAGGATAGGCCATGTCCTTCTTTTTCACTTACAGACCCTGGCTTGTTTTTTTTTTTTTTTTTTTTCTCTGTCTTTCCATAGCTATATTGTAGCTGTTGCAATCTTTTTAAAAATACTTTATTTTTATTTATGTGTCTGCATGTCTCTGTTGGTGTAGTGCCTACAGAGGCCAGAAAGAAGTCCCCATAGCTGGAGTTATAGGCAGTTTTGAGCTACCTGAAGTGTGTTTTGGGAACTGAACTCATGTCCTCTGGAAGAACAGTGTGTGCTCTTAACCTCGGAGCCACCTCCACGGCCCCTGCTGCGTTCTTTTTAACACTCACACTTTCTTGCTGCATGCTAGGTCACCCCAGCACATCCAAATCAATGTACCTCAGCCTTTTGCTCTTCACATGATGTGACAGGGTAGTTCTTTGAATGCGTCACTTTGCACATCTGATTATCTGTAGGATAAATTCCTAAAAATAGATTTAGTGAATCAAAACAGTGATACCTTCCCAGCACTCGAGGAGGTAGAGGCAGGAGGATTAGGAATTCAAGGCCATTCTTGCTATATAATATGTTTGAGGCCAGCCTGGATTACATGAAACTGTCTTTTAAAAAAAGTGATGACATACTTTTAACTTTGATTAATTTGTTCAAGTACTCTTCATAAAGATTATGTCAATTTTGGTGTTCTACACAGTATGTGAGAAAGCTGCTTTTCCCATACGGGTGTCACGGGGTCATTAAACTAAATGGCAGTGAAGAGTTGTATGTCAGTCAATCTTTAATTTGCACTTCTCTGGGTTGTGTTAAATATGGATACTTTTCTATGTCCCTTTCTGTTTTTGGCTTTTAGTCACTGGAGTTTTTTCTTTTTGAGTTGTAAAGACATTTCGTATGCTGTGATGTGATTAGCAGTTATTTTCCTCAGTCATTGATCTTTATATTTTATTTAAGGAGTTTTTACATTGTATTACTTACTTTTCTCATGACAAGGTACCAGAGTCAGACAATTTAAGACAAGAAGGGTTTATTGTGGCCCACAGCCAGAGGGTAAAGTCCATCACTGTAGGGAACGCATGGTGGCAGGAGGTTAAGGCATCCAGCCACACGGTAGCCATAGTCCAGGAGAGAGATGAGCCCTGGTACTCAGCTCACTTCCTCCTGTTTGTTCAGCCCAGGGCCCCAGCCCATGGGATGGTGTCGCCCATATTTAGGGTGGATTTTCCCACTTCCATTAACCTGATGTAGAAACTCCCTCACAGGCCTAGAGGTTTATCTCCTAGGTGATTCTAGATATTGTCAGGTTGATGGTCAGATGTATAGACAAACTTCACTTTTACCCATTAAATTTATTAGTCATTAATCTTTTCTGTTTCTCCCATGATTTCTTCTAGCATTTGTTATCATGTTTTTCACATCTAAATCTTTTATCTGCTTGGAAATTATTTTGGCAGATGTTTGAGGAAGGGCTACAACTTCAGGTTTTTTCCTTGTCCCGATGTGCACTTTGTTATACTCCAGTAGGAATGCAGGTTTGCACATCTCTGTGTGTAGACCGTTCCCTGAGGAATAGCTCCCATTTCTTCCGGCTCCACATCTTCCTGGATCAGCCATTCTGGGCTGTCAGGGATCTCCTTCCTCTTAGTGCTTGGGCTTGAAATATGACTATATCAGCTTGAGAGATGATCAGCAGATAAGGGCCCTGGCTGCTCTTGCAGAGGACCTGGGTTCAGTTCCCAGCACCCACATGGCAGCTAACAACAATCGGTAACTCCAGTTCCAAGGGATCTGATACCCTTTTCTGCCCTGTGTTGGCATTGCCTGGATATGTAGACTTATTTTCATGAAGGCCAGTTTATTAACTTACAAAGGAACGAGGGTCCAGTGCCTAGCCCCGCACCACCATGACTCAGAGCCCGCCTTATAAGACTGGGCCACACCCATAGCCCCGCTAGCATTCGCTCACACCTCCAGGGCCAGCGATCTCTCCCCAGGTCCATAGGGAGTCAGTCCATTCTGTCTTTGAGTTGCTGCGCTGGCTGTGAGTTTCCTACACCATCACACTCTACCTGTGGCTCCCGGCTTCCCTTCCTACTTCCTGCTCGTGTCAGGCCCCGCCCACTGGAGGAACCAGCCAATCGGGAGACAGCAGTGAAGATGGTTCACCTTCCTGGACCATTTCATTATTAAGGACGTCTGTCCCCTGGAGAACCCAGGGCTCACGTGACATTTCAAGGTTGTCTTAGTGTGTGTTGCAGGGGCATTTTGTGTTGCCCCCATGTTCTTGGTCTTCTGGCCTTCGGGCTTCACACTTCTCCACCCCTCATTCTGGTTTCCCTGCATCTCCCTAATGAGGCGTGGTACGTCTGCAAAAGCCATACCCTTCCATGTTCAGGTTCCAACAGCCCTGATCCAATACCTCTGCTAAATAACAAGTACTTGAACTATTTGTAACCTCTGCTTCCTGTTTTCTTCCTTTGAAAAGTAAGAAAGTAGGATTTGAATATTCTTTTTCCCTTATTTTCATAAAAGATGTGCTCCCCCCCCAAGTATTGTTATTATAATTCCATTTGCAAGTGAAGGTGTCTCCTGTAACACTTGAGGCCCAGAAGACCTCCATAATAAGGAAGGGCAAGCTGGAAAAGTGCAGCTGGGCTATACCCTTCACAAAGTTAGGGAGCTGGGAAGCGCTCAGAAATAAGCCCTGCGGGCTCTACCCATGCCTGTCACTCTTCTGGTAGGACAAATTTTCAGTTCTCTGCTGGTTGCATTGGCTTTCTGCTGGCACTGTACAAAAATTACAGATTAAAAAGATTGTGCATGATTTCCCCTTCAGATCACCCATCCCTAATCCTCTAATGCTTGTTCTGTTCATCCCCTTCCCTGCTCCTCTCTGTGCCCAGTAGTAAATAAGCTTTCCTGTTATAATTGAGGCATCTGTGTTTCTGAGTTAACTTTGGACATGATGTATGTCAGATACACCAGTCCTACAAAGTCTCCTGTTAGCAGCTACTTACTGAGGCTGCACCATGCACTTCCTGCCACTCCAGCATTGAGTTATTCCCAATCCCTGGCTTCCTAGGGCTTCTACATTAATAGCAGAGAAAAGGTCAACAAGTAGTTTCTATTGCATAACTGTCATGAAAAATGGGCCTTATAGATGAGCTGGAAAAATACAGGCCATGCTGGGTGTGGTGGCACATACCTTTAATCCCAGCACCTGGGAAGCAGAGGCAGTTGGATCTCTGTGAGACTAAAGCCAGTCTGGTCTACATAATGAGTTCCAGGCCAGTTGTGGCTACAGGAAGACCCTCTCTCAAAAAAAGAAAAGAAAAAAAGAAGACAGGCCCCTAGGGCTGTGACTGTAGCTCAGCAGTAGAGGGATCGCTTCTTATCCATGAGGCCCTAGGTTCATTCCTCGTTACTACCAAAATCAAAACAAGGACAGACTGGAGAAATGACTCAGCGGTTAAGAGCACTGGTTGCTTTTACCAAGAACCCTGGTTCGATTCCCAGCACTCACATGGTGGCTAACAACCATCCATAGCTCCAGTTCCAGGGGATCCAACACCCTCTTCTGGCCTCCTTGGGGACTGCACACTCAGGTGCCACACATGCAGGCAATACACTCATGCATATAAAATAACAAAACAAAAAGGAAACTATTGACTTGTACTTTGTGGACATGCATACCCAGAAACATGTATACACCATAGACACACACACACATACACATACACACACACACACACACACACACACACACACACCAAAAAAAAGAAAGAATAAAAACAGTCAGGCCCTTCCAAGTCAGGGCCTCCTACAGGAAGGACATCTTAAGGTATATAGGAAACTGGGACAATGTTTAAGATGAATTGCAATTCTCCCCAAGTCTGCCTGGTGGGTGGACAGTCAGTTAAGAGTGGATAAGGAGATGGAATGAGTCCATGTCTTTTTTTAAAAGATGATCCTGAAGAGCTGGATGAGTTGGAATATGTTGGTGTTCAGACATGAGGCAGGGGTGCAAAGGATGGGGGCCTTGGCCCTGAGTGGAAAGACAGAGAAGGGCCTGTAAGGTCTGGAAGCCTTGCTACTGGTGGCAGTCAGGACTTCTGGAAGCTGCCAGAGGAATGGTGGAGTCTCGAAGCTAAGCAAGGGTGGACTGGAACCAGGACAAGAGAGAACTGGCTTCCTTTGCGCTGGAAGACTCATGGTCTTGGACAGAAGGGTGGAAACTCAGAGGGAAGGAGAGAACGGGCAAGAGCTGCTCTTGCCAAGGTCAGGGCCTACAGTGGAGGCCAACAGACAGGCTGAAGCATACCGACAGCCAGGGCCTGGAGGAATGGCTTCGCACTCTGCTCATGAGCCAGTGCAGTAACGTGAGACATTCTGGGGGACCAACCTCCCCAAGCATACTGCATGGACCCTGCTATTCCCTCCCAAGGCCAGGAAGCTCCAATCTGCACAGAAACAATGTGTGCAGGAGCTGGAAAAGGGAAAATCAGCGGGAGCCTGCAAGTCACAGCTCGGCTTGGGGGGTGTCTCGAAGCTGTCACAGTGGTGGCAGAGGATGGTTGTCTGTTCTTGGCATTAGATGCCCATGTGGTGGTGCTATTGGGAGTCAGTGACCTCTTTAGGAGGTGGAGCCTAGAGAGAGGCCCTAGGTCACTGGGGATGTGTACTCCTGGAGGACTGTGGGACTCTGGACCCTTCCTTTCTTCTTTCCTGCCACTGCTCTTGCCATGATGTTCACTGTACACTGGCATTAGCATAGGAAATCTTCCTGTGAGTGTTGTGTTAATTGCATCCCACAAGTTTTCACATACGATTTATTTCAATTTTGTTCAAAATACTTCTTAATTTCTTTATTTTTTTCCTCTTTACCCATGGGTTTTTAAAAAATATTTATTATTTTTATTTTATGTGTATGAGTGTATTGCCTGCATGTAGGTAAGTGCACCCATGTCGTGCAGTGCTGGTGGAGGACAGAAGAGGCTGTCGGATCCTGGAACTGGCCTCTTTACCCATGGGTTTTTAAAAAATATTTATTATTTTTATTTTATGTGTATGAGTGTATTGCCTGCATGTAGGTAAGTGCACCCATGTCGTGCAGTGCTGGTGGAGGACAGAAGAGGCTGTCGGATCCCCTGGAACTGGAGTTATGGACAGTTGTTAGTTGCCAGGTGGGTGCTGGGATTCAAACCCGGGTCTTCTGCAAGAACAGCCAGTGTTTTTAACGTCTGAGCCATCTCTCCAGCCCCTACCCATGGGTTTTTTTAAGTGTTTATTTAGTTTATGAATATTTGTGGAGTTCCAAGTTTTCATTCTGTTATTGATACCTATTTTAGTGAGATTCTAGTGAAAGCATATTTTGCATGATTTTCATTTTATATTTGGTGATACTTGTCTCACAGCTCAGGCTATATTCTCTTATGATAAACATTCTGTGTATACTTGAAAAGAATATATATCATGTTGGGTATGATGTCCTATAAATCTCAGTTTATTTGCTGGCATTTAATATTCGATATCTTTAGTGGCTTTTCATCTCCACGCTCTATCAGTTACTATAGAAACAGAGAAGAAACTGTACCCTATAATTTTGTATTATCTCTTGCAGACCCATTAGTTTCCCTTCTTTACGTTGAAGCTCTTTTATTAGATGTATAAATGTTTACAATCACTACATCTGCCTGATGATTTCTGCCCTTTATCATGTTGAACTAGTTTTCTTTACCCCGATAAAATATTTTGATTGTGACTCTATTTTTCTATCCTTTTGTTTTAACATAAAATTATTTTATATGTAATTGTGGGGTTTTTGTACATAAAATACTGATTTTTTTACTTTAGCTTGACAATCTCTGCTTATTAAGTGGAATGTTTGGACCATTTATATTTATGTAACTGTTGATTAGATTAAGTTTAATATTATAACCTCATTATTCTGTTTGTTTAATCTGTTCTCTTTCCTTTTTATCATGACTTCTGCCTATTTTTAGTGTCTATTTTTATTTTTATTTATTTTTTTGTTTATTGATACAAAGTCCCCCAGCAGCCCCAGCTGGCCTGGAACTTACTATGTAGACCAGGCTGGCCTCGAACTCACAGAGATCCACCTGCCTCTGCCTCCCTAGTGCTGGGATTAAAAGTGTGTCACCACTACCAGCTAGTTTCTGTTATTCTATTTTGTTTCATGCCTTATTTTCCTATTGTTTTACGCCGGTGTCATCTGGACATTGATAGCATTCATTTAAACTTGTAGTCTACTGATAGGTGGTGCCATACTATGCCTTGTGTAGTGAATGGTCTGTGAACACACATCTGTCTTCATTCTCCCACTGAAGTCATCCCATGTTTCACTTCTATGCATGTTGTGAATCTCACAGTGTACTGGTGTCTTGCCTGTTCTAAGCATTCTATTATCTTTAAAAAATGTAGAGATGGCTCAGCAGTTAAGGACACTGGCCGATCTTCCAGAAGACCCGGGTTCGAATCCCAGCACCACATGGCTGCTAACAGCTGTCTGTAACTCCAGGTCTAGGGGATCCAACAGCCTCTTCTGTCCTCTGTGGACACTGCACAACACAGGTGCACTTACCTATATGCAGGCAATACACATATACACATAAAATAAAAATAAGGGACTGGAGAGATGGCTCAGCAGTTAAGAACACTGGCTGTTCTTGCAGAAG